>NW_027397085.1:12157914-12508298 GCF_003265705.2 Callorhinus ursinus | reverse complement strand
ACACACACACACACATATATATATATATATATACACACACACCACATCTTCTTTATCCATTCATCTGTCGAGGGACATCTTGGCTCTTCCCACAGTTTGGCTATTGTGGACATTGCTGCTATAAACATGGGGGTGCACATACCCCTTCGGATCCCTACATTTGTATCTTTGGGGTAAATACCCAGGAGTAAGCCTGCTGGGATTTTGAATGGGATTGTGGTGAATCTGTAAATTAATCTGGGAAGAACTGATCTCTTAAAAACATGGTATATACCTTGGTTCAATTAGGTCTTCTTTAATTTCTTTGTATAGTGTTCTGTAGTTTTCAGTGGACAGGTCTTAAATATATTCCATTAAATTTATACCTAATGGGGTCATGTTTTTGGATGCTTTTCTAAGTGATTTTTTTTCCAATCACACTTGTATTTTTCTTTTTTTTAATTATGTTAATCACCATATATTACATCATTAGTTTTTGATGTAGTGTTCCATGATTCATTGTTTGCGTATAACACCCAGTGCTCCACGCAGAACATGCCCTCTTTAATACCCGTCACCAGGCTAACCCATCCCCCCACCCCCTCCCCTCTAGAACCCTCAGTTTGTTTCTCAGAGTCCACAGTCTCTCATGGTTTGTCTCCCCCTCCGATTTCCCCCCCTTCATTTTTCCCTTCCTACTATCTTCTTTTTTTTTTAACATATAATATATTATTTGTTTCAGAGGTACAGGTCTGTGATTCAACAGTCTTACACAATTCACAGCGCTCACCATAGCACATACCCTCCAATTCTTAATCTCAGGAAATCTAAATGATATTTTAAACATTTTCGTTCCTATTATTTGTTGTTAATATACAGAAATGTGACACACAAAAGTTTATATTGACATTGTATACTGATATTATGCAAATTTCTTAATTTAAACAGCCTTTTGGTGAATCCCTTAGTATTTTCCTCATATTATGTTGACTGTGAATAAAAATGTTACATTGTTCTTTTTTAAAAATTGTGCTAAAATATACATAATATAAAATTTACTACTAGTGATATTTAGTACATTTACAGTGTTGCACAGCCATCATCACTGTCTAATTCCAGAACATTTTCATCCTCCCAAGAGGAAAGCTCATACTCATTAAGCTGTCACTCTCCATTTACCCTTCCCCCAAAGCCCAGGCAGCTACTGATCTGCTTTATATCTATAGATGCACTAGACTCTGGATATTTTACATTAGTGCAGTCCTACAATATGTAGCCTTCTGTGTCTGCCTTCTTTTACTCAGCATAATGTTTGCAAGGTTTATCCGTGTTATAGCATGTATCACTATTTTATTTCTTTGTCTTCATCACTTATGTTCTCTGTTATTTTTTTCTTTATTAGCCATCTTAGTGGATGAGAAGTTGTATCTTGTTTTGTTTATTTTTAATCTGTGTGTCTCTTTTCTTTTTCTTGCCATACTCTGCTGACTTGGACCATCAATACAGTGTGGTATAGAAATGGTGAGGATAAATTGTATATGTGTACCACACCTTTATCCAGTCGTCTGTCAGTCAACACTTAGATTGCTTCCATATCTTGGCTATTATAAGTAAGGCTGCAATAAACATAAATGTGTATCTGTCTTTTCAAAGTAGTATTTTCATTGTTTTTTGGAGAGGGGGCAGGTAAATTACCCATTAGTGGAATTACTGGATCATATGGTACTTCTATTTTTAATTTTTTAAAGAGCCTCCATACTGTTTTCCACAGGGACTGTACCAATTTATATTCCCACCAACAGTGCTCGCCAAGTACTTTTTTCTCCACATCCTTCTCAACACCTATTATTTCTTGAGCTTTTTATTTTAGCCCTTCTGACAGGTGTAAGGTGATACCTCATTGTGGTTTTGATTTGCATTTTCCTGATGATTACTGATGTTGAGCATCTTTTCAGGGGTCTGTTGGCCATCTGGAAAAATGTCTACTCGTGACTTCTGCCCATTTTTTTCATTGGATTGTTTTCGGGGTTTTTTGGTGGTGGAGTTACATAAGTTCTTTGTATATTTTGGAGATTAACCCCTTATTGGATATATCATTTGCAAATATCTTCTCCCACTCAGTAGGTTGCCTTTTGGTTTTGCTGATGCTTTCCTTTGCTTGTACAAAAGTTTTTTTTATTTTGACATAGTCCCAACAGTTTATTTTTTTCTTTTGTTTCCCTTGCTTTAGGAGACATATCTAGAAAAACATTGCTATGGCCAATGTCAAAGAAATTAACTGCTCATATTCTCTTCTAGGATTTTTGTGGTTTTAGGTGTCATATTTAGGTCTTTAATCCATTTTGAGGGGTTTTTGTGTGTGTGTCCGTTTGTATGCTGTTAGAGTGTGGTCAGGTTTCATTCTTTTGCATGTAGCTGTCCAGTTTTCCCAGCGGTATTTATTGAAGAGACTGATGAGATCTTGCCATTTGCCACAACATGGATGCACCTAAAGGGTATTATGCTAAGTAAAATAAGTCAGACTGAGAAAGACTAATACCATATGATTTCTCTCATTTGTAGAATTTTTAAAAATGAACAAACAAAAACCAGAATCAGACCCATAAATACAGAGAACAAACTGATGTTTGCCAGAGGGAAGGGGTTGAGAGGATGGGCAAAATGAAGGGGAGTGGAAGATAGAGACTTACAACTCTGGAATGAATAAGTCATGGGGATAAAAGATACAACATAGGGACTATGTTATATGGTGACAGATAATAGCTACACTTACGGTGAGCATACCATAACATATAAACTTGTCAAATCACTGTGTCATACACCTGAAACTAATAAAATATTTTTGATACACAATCAAATAATCAACTATAATCAAATATAACTATAGTGTCAACTATAATCAAATAAAAACGTGAAAAAAATTCTAGACCCAGAATTATAACCAGAAAGAGCAGGAGCATGGAGATGGCTAAACCCCTAAGACCCAGGAACACAGTGTGTGCTGACAGACAGGAAGATAAATGTAAAGTAGGGAAGAGCAAGGAAAAGCTGGCAACCAAGAGGATGAATTGAAACCTAAGCCACTTTCATTGTCTCTGATCTTGATATTGTAAATATGTGTCAGAGAAACTAGACCCCTTCATCATAGAGTTAGATATGCATCCCTCTGGCCCCGAGGTGGAGAAGCTGAACTGGGATTCAGGGGGAGTTGAAGTTACAGCCTTGTTGAACTGACTGTCCCACTTGAACAAGGTGAGCCAGCATAATAAAACTATGGGGATGGAGGACAGACCGGGAAATGGGGAGGAAGATATGACTATGAAGGGCCAGCATGCAAGAATTTGAGGAAGATAATGGAACTGTTTCATATCTTGCTTGTAATTATGTATAGTCAACCCTATGCATTTCTCAAAACCCAGGGGACTGTATACTACAGGGTAATTTTACTGTACATAAAATGTTGTAAATGAAGGTGAAATAAAAACTATTTCATAGAAACAAACCCTACAAGCTAAAGACTATAAGGTCAGTATGCTAATTTAACTCTATTTAAACTGGCCACGGAAGACTGCAATAGGCAACTTGTAAAATACCAGTCATAGCTGCATCAAAAAACATGAACAACTTAGGAATAAATGTACACATTATGTATAAGACCTGTCTATTGAAAACTACAAAATACCTTTAAAAGAACTAGGGAAGAAATAGCGGTGTATATCTCAGGAATAAAAATTGGTTTAGCATTAAAAAAACAGTAATATAATTCAATATACTAGTAGAATACAGAAGGAAAAAAATGAACATTTTGATACATGTGGAAAAATTATTTAATAAAACTCAATACCCATTCATGATAAAAGCTCAGAAAATGGAAAAGGAAACTTTTTTTAATTTACATCTTATTTTTTATCTGAGTGTAGTTGACACAATAGTCCATTTTTCATTTCAGATAGAGTTTTTATCTTTAGATATACCATTTGTTTGGTGTTTAAGACTTTTTTGTTTTACTTGTGTTTTACTTTTAGTACTTGAATATATTTATAATAGCTGATTTAATGTCTTTATCTGCTTATTCAGTCATTTTCACCTTTTTCTGGGTATATTTCCATTGATCAGTTTTTTTTTTCTTGGTTATGGGTCATTTTTGCTTTGCACATATTTTCTTTTTTTGGTAGGTTAGACAGTTAGATTTAATACTACTGAGTGAATATTATTGTCTTGCTTTAAAGAGTGTTTTAGCAGGCATATAAGTTACTAGTGATTGAATTTCATCTTTTGCAGGCTTATTTTTAAGTTTTTATAGGATTTTTTTTAGTAGCCTTTACTCTAGGGCTAATTTAGCTCTCCTCTTTAAGGCAAGACTCTTCTGGAATCCCCTAAATACCTGAGATGTTCAGTGAGATCTTTCTACTCTAGCTAATTGGAACATGAACATCTTCCCTACTTGCTGTGAGCCCTGTGTCAATAAAGTTTACTGTAGATGTAAGACTAGTAGATGTCTTTTCCTTGGTAAATTTTCTTTATCTGGTTCTCTCGTATCTCACGCAACATGTGTTCCTACTGGTATTCAAAGATTCAGAGGAATCTTTATGCAATTATCTGGAACTTTTTCTGTTTGTAGGGTTCTCCTTGTCAATACAGTGTCCTATAAACTCTAGCTATTTAGCCTCTATATACTTCAATCCAGTCTTCATTTTATTAACAAGGGTGCTATGATCTTGGGTCCTCCTCCCTCCATCAAGATTCTGAAAGTTCCCTAGGGCAGAAATCAAGGGTGATTTTTAAGGCTCACCTCATTTATGTTTCTTCTCTCAGGGATCACAGTCCTGCAGTTCTTTTGCCCAACATCTTAAAACAATTTTTTAATATATTTTACCTAGTGTTATCTATTATAATGCTGAGAGCATGTCCAATACCACTTACTTCTGCCTTGCCAGAATCAGAAGTAGTTTATTTTATTTTTACTTGAATCAATTTTCAAGTAAAATTTTAATTATCTAATTTAATATATTCTCCCATTAAAGCAATAATGAGAAAGTTAAAGTTTCCTTTTAGTAACTTCTAATCTTGGTCTTTCTTCCTTCACATCTAACCAATGTTGTCAACTTGGTACATGGCCTCTTAGGCACTTTTTCTATTTATGTTTGTTTCCCTAGAAAAGTTGTAATACTGCTTATTTTTAGGCTGTATATGCTTTTAATAGTATAGCTCAGAGTGCGGTTATTTCTCTTTCACTTGACTTTTTAAAAATAACAAACAGTATGTAATCTTATTAGTACAAACAAATCTAGCTCACATTCTTTACATGTCATGGTACTATTTTCAGCAAGAATAGAGATTGATCCTCAGTAGCTCATCTTCTGGACTTGCTGCAAATTCTTTCCATTTTTTCTAGGCATTTCCAGCCCTCCTGGGATGTTGCCCTATTTCTCTCTTCCTCACGTATACCTTTTGCCTGGAGACAGACAAACATCCATTCCACCCCTGATAAAAATACCCCAGGGCCTTTTTCTGTTTCTGGTTTTCACCACTTTGATATGGACCGTTCTTTGTGTTGTTCTCATCTATTCTGTACTTGGAATTTGGATACATTGTGCTGCTGTTTTCTCGATTTTTCAGAGGCTCCTCATAATTTCTGGTTCACTGAAATCTCCCCATCTATATTTTCTAGTTCAGCTCTTGGTTACTTTCTGTAACTGTCTTTGATAGGTTCTTTGTTTTGAGAGGGAGGATAGACTAGAGTATGTACTCACTTTACTATCTCGAAACCAGTAGTTACTTCCCTCTGCCTGAATTTTTCCTTCTTTCATTTTATGAGAATCTAGAATAAAATAAAGCTTTGTATGCCTGCCCGACGCTCTTGTGAGGACACAGGTATTAGGGAGCACTAAGATGATGGAGCTAGAGACTGTTCCTAGTATCTCCTCCTCTCTTCCTAACTTTGCTTCTGTTCAATAATACCTTCTTTATTTTGACACGGACTTGCCTTGCCCTTATATATTCTTACTATTCACGTGGTAAGTTGCATTCTGTTAGCCAGATTTAGAGTTCAGGCATCATTAATAAAATTATAAAGTTTCTCTTTGGCCCACTATAAACCCTTCTCAGCAGACTTTATATTTGCCTTTGAAATATTTTCAACCTGTGTTGTTGATTTTTGAAACATGACAAATGGAAAATGTTCAGACCTTTTAACAAAAGTATTTTTTCCCTGTTACAATCTTGAATTTGGCTTAGCCCTGTTGTTTATAGTATATAAAATACAGTTGTGTACAGTATATGAAATAATGAAATGTGGTCTAACAGAGAACAATAGCTCATGTCCCTTTCCCATTTTAATTAATTTGTGGTTTTTTGGGAGCCTGACAGAAATCAGATAAAGATGGTTTCTTTATAGATCTTTCTGATATGTAAATAAATCATACTGAAACTTTTCTTGTATACTGAGCCACCATTTAGTATCTTAAGATGTATTCATGGAAGAGAAAAGTGATATAGGTCCCAAAGGAACCAACTTGGGAAATTAAACCTAGAAATTCTGGGTGATCTTGGTTCCAAGTCACAATCTAATGTAGATTATTCAGCAAAGGTTCTTAAAGAGATTCTGTCTTGTTTCATTCTTGTCACTGTGAATACAGACTTAGCAAGTATGTTTAGCAATTTCCTTACTTATTTTGTTAATCTAATTATAGTATCTAATAATGCCACTGCTGGTGAAATCTAAAAAGCATTGTGCTTTGGCAACTTGGAAAAGCTACTTCTATGTAAAATCTGATCCTGGGAATGGGTATGTGGACAGAAGCCTTATTTTTCCCTGTTCTTCTCAAGAAACTCTATTCTGCCATCATAAAATGAAATTTTGTATACCCAGAAGGGAGCTTAGCAATTATCTAGAGTTTTTTTACAGGGGAAGAAACTGAGACCCAGAGAGGTAAAGGCAAATTGGCCTAAGGTTTGCTAAGGTAATAAAGAGTCCTATATCTCCATGCTGGCCTGCCCTGCATTTTTCTGATATGTATATAGTTTCACCTGTATATCACATTTATTTCTACACATCTGTTTCAGAAAGCCAAAGTTATCTCTCTCTAAAATTATTTTGTTCTAATGCAGCTGAAATTTAGTTGAGGCTTTTCTACTTGCCTATGCAATTATTCTTCTCCCCCATCCTGTTGTACTTTGAGTATCTCAATAGATTATATAGCAACTTCTTTATTTTATCATTAGTAGAGTCCAGATGGAATCAGGGATTAAAGACCTGGGAAAGTTGTCATGAATGGCATTATTTTTTCCTCACACACAGGAAAAAGAATAGGGTGCCAGATTTGTCTATTGAGTGACTTTTTGCAAAATTTTAAATTTAATTTGATGAAATCAATGAAATGGAGGCTTTTTTTTTTTTTTAATTCACAAGTGGTTATTCCCTGAAAATTTGTTTTTGGCTTTGTGAGTTTGTTTTAGGGATGGGTATGAGAAGAGGAGAGCAGTGTATATTTTCTTCCTATCTAAAACCGAATTTATATTTTTATGTTTTACTCAAATGTGAAATTTGTTACATAAATCTGGAACTGGTAATGACTAATATCATGCATTTTGATACAACAGGATAGACATGATTCTGCTGATGATCAAAGTATTTGTAGTGTGTGGCACATGGATATAGAAGCTCTTCCAGAATGGATAAACTCCCTAATACAAAAAGTAAGTTCCTTAATTTTTGAGTACTTAGGAATAGTAGTAAATTAGGAATTTACTACTTTCAGGATTTTTTATCCTCATTCTAGAGCAATTTTTCTTGAATGAATTGTTTCAAGAGATAAGAAAGGGTCTGTAACTCTTGATTACACCTACTGGCTTCTTCATTATTCCTGGAGTGTTGCAGGTACTTTTAGGTCTCAGACTTCAGAACATGCTATTTCCCCCTTCCTTGATTGCTCTTCCCACAGTTATTTACTGATTCCCTTATTTCCATATATCTTTATTCACAGTGAGGCATTGCCTGTGCAAACTCTCTGTTGCCCTACTCCACTATTATCGCTCTTCACACTTCCTTTCTCCCTTCTCTGACTTATATAGCTATTTATATTTTACATACACATACAATATGCAATATATAGTACTTGTAAATATGCATGAGAATATATGACCTATATAAATATAGACATAACTATACGCATACATACACACACACGCACACACTTACCCGCTACATGTATTGCTTACTGCTCTTGTTAATTGCCTAGCTCCCCTACTCGAATAAAAACTCCATAAAGTCAGAAGTTTTTCTCTTCTGTTTATTACTGTACCTCCAGCACCTAGAACAATGCCTCCCGAGTAAATGAAATATCCTATATTATTCGTGTATGCATACATATATAAAATAAACTGGATAATTAATGATTCTCAGTGGTACAATCAAAATCAAATTACCACATTTTTAGGGCTCCTTAATGAAATATTATAAGAGCAGGAACTCACCTTGTAAACAGTATGGTATTATTTCTCACATTTTGAAGCAAGTATTAGAAAAGTATAAGTAATGTGATTTTTTTAAAAAAATGTAGTTGCCATTCTCCACTGACTTTGTTGTTGTTAAAAAATAACATTTGATAGATATCCTCTGCATTCATTTTCGCATTGTAATGATTTCCTGGGAACATGCCAGTGCGCTGGTTTTAACTGTCCTGAACTTTACAACATGTATGAGGGTGCTGCAGATATTCCACTATCTCTCCTGAAAAAAATAATTTTAAGCCAGTTCATTATTAATTTTACACTTGAATATAGAAAATGCACTCTTACGTATACAACCAATATCTTTTGGTTTTATGTAAAAAGGCAGGAAGAGCTTTATTCTGTTGGTTGGGTAAAGTTCCCTCCCACAGTGTTTGGTATGCAAGAAGGGTATCAAAACAGACACTTTTCTGTGAGATTTTACTTGCAAATTAAGCTCTGTAGACTGATTTGCTTCCTGGTTCCATAGTGTATTTCTCTTTTCATTAGTTCACACTATATCCATATTCAACCTATTGTTTAAGAGACTCTTTCAGAATGCTTAGGAGTATTGTTGAGATGGGCGTGATGTGCAGTATGTTATCATTCTAGAACTTTGGAATTGCTTATCTCTATTTATTAGAAGGCTTTTTTCCCTTTACTGTTCTGTCTACCAATCAGAAAACAGAAAGCTAGCCTTTTCTGTGGCATAGAAAACTTTCATGTGATTGGCTTTAAAAAAAAAAAAATACGACTCACATTCTCTTTGATTACTTTACAATGAAAGCATTGTCTTACTTTCCTTTATTACCTGTAGGCCCAGTGGACAGTTGGAAAACTGAATTGCCCTTTCTGTGGGGCCCGTTTAGGGGGCTTTAATTTTGTCAGCACTCCAAAATGTTCCTGTGGCCAGCTTGCAGCTGTACATCTCTCTAAGAGCTGGACCGATTATCAGCCAACACGGGCAGGCCGACTAATGAGACCATCGCTGAAATACTTGTCACATCCTAGAGTTCAGTCAGGTTGTGACAAGGAAACTCCGCTGACAGGTGGCGCCTCCAGAAACAGAAATCACGGGTTTTTAAATATGGCCCAAAATAATAATGGCCCTGGAAGATTAACAGAAGCACTCTGCCTGGAGGTACGGTCAACATATTTTCAGATGAAGAATGAAAAACTGCTCTTCAAAGCATCAGATCCAAAATACCAGCTTTTTGTTCCTCAGCTTGTGACTGGCAGATGCACTACAAGAGCTTTTCATAGGAAATCACATAGTTTGGATCTGAACATCAGTGAGAAACTGACTTTATTACCCACATTTTATAAAATACATAGTAAGACTACTGCCTGTCCCAGGCTAAATGAAACACAGCCTATTCACCTTTCTGGCTTGCCTTTAGAATCTAGTAAAAATAACTGTTCCTTTCAGATTTCATCCAATTTTGATCCTAATATGCTGCTGCAAAGATTTTCAGTGGCTCCCCGTGAGACCCAGACACAAAGAGGAGGAGAATTTCAGTGTGGTCTAGAAGCTTCTGCAGTGTACTCTGACCATGCGAGTTCTAACAACCTGACTTTCCTGATGGACCTGCCCTCAGCTGGCAGGAGCATGCTGGAGACCTCGGACCAGGAAGAGCCCCTCTCTGCACTGGACTTCCTACGCTCGGGCAGTTTCTCCTTGGGGGCCATTAATCAGAGGCTCAGTAAGAGAGAAAGGAGCAAGTTGAAAAATCTGAGAAGGAAACAACGAAGGCATGAAAGATGGCTACAGAAGCAGGTAATTTTTTGAAGAGTTTACTAAAAATTCCGTGTTGTGAATCTTGGGGTTTGGAGAGAGGAGCTAACTTTGAATACCTTTATTATAAAAACATGGTTTTAATGAGTGTTGAAATGACATTACTGTCTAGGTGAACTTAATAATCATGCACCTCTCTTAAAATTGGCAAGTATAAACCTGTCTCTGTGTTCACATATGTTTAGAAAATGTACTTTTGTGAAGATTTCCTCAATTCTAATATTTTATATGAATATTAATCTCATGATATTGGGACGAGATCATCATACATTTTAAATTTATTCATGTTGGGATTATTTGCAAGATTTTATTTCAGGTTAGGTTGAAACAAAGAAGTTTTTCTAATTCAATCTAGTGACAAATTCATTGACTTTCATCACTTTTAACTTAAATGGATATTTTCAAGGAACATTATGTAATTATTTGCTCATATGATCCAGATACGGTTAACTCTACTAATTTGTGAAGTTTATCTTAATAATAACTGACCCTTACTGTAATTTTATAGGAGTGTGTGCTCGTCTATGGTTTAAACTCCTGTACCTATAATGATATGTGCAAAAATGGTTATGCGAAGGTATTGAACAATAAATTGCAGGTGCTCTGGAGACCAATTAAAGCCAATGGATGAGGTGCTCATGAAAATTTGGAAGTTTGAGGACCAGTATGTTTCTATGTAAACTTTTATTTGCAAATTGCCTTTGGTACCTACTTGTTTATAATAAATAGCAATCCTCATTAATCAGTATGTTGAATATTAACAATGTCCACAGAGCTTAAATATAGAAAGCTGCAACTTTGCATAATAGTTCATTTTTTTAAACAATTAAGCAAACTCATTGCTTATGATCCTAGTCAGACTGAATAGAATAAAATTACTGCATCAAGTGCTTCAATCAGGTTCATTATTTTTCATTGTTTGGTTAGATAGTTTAATTATAGGTAATTATATTTTTGACTGCATGCTGACGAGAGCATTGTAGTTTGGTTTACTTGCAAGTGATGGTGTAATGTGACATCAAAGCATAGATTGTAGAATGTGAAAAATGAATATATTTTAGCACCGCTGTAATATACTTCATGGTTAATTTATTGAAGCTATAAAATACAATATCTTTTATTGAAAATTTGACTTAAACCCATAGATAAATTGGAGATGGTCATATGTTAAGTGAATATTCAGAAAGTCAACCTTAAAAACAATGTAGAGGGCTTAAAATAATTCTCTAACAAATAGAAATTTAAAAAGTATAAAAATTATACTTGCTCTGTACTATAAATATGTGCAGATAACATCTTTGCAATTTAAAAAATGTGTTTAATTCTTGAGCTGGATACTTCTGAAAACTTAAACTATATTACTGGTTATTTTCCAGCATAGGAACACTATTTTTATACAATTTAAAGCTAAGTAAGACCAACATCAGTGTTTTGTTTTGTTTTTTAATAAAGCTACTTTTATTCATTCACATACATGTGATTTAGCCAAACTGCTTGGCTAATTGATCAGAATGAATGAGTTCTAGTCAGACCTGGCAGGTCAGTATAGGGAGTAATAGGGCAGGGTCCTAGGAGGTTCGGTTGCACAGGAGCTCCTGACAAACAAATGCCGAATGCCTCCTTAGCAAAGAAAATTTAAAAGTCTGTAGCAGCATGAAAATGACATGAGTTAGTGATGTGAGTGCACACCCCGCTTACAGCCCAAAAGAAGAAGAATTTTTAACAGTTTTGCTAATTCAAGCAAAAAGATAAGTCTTGGAAAGATTTCATATCTGAGCTAAATTAATGGCTTAGCTCTTCAGCTCATTCCATGTTTAGTAAAGAGTAGTTAATTCTGTAAACATTTATGAAATATGTGTTTCATATACCATGCCTTTGAGTAATGACTTCAGTGCAGATCCTGGTCTTTTTTATTTTTTTAAAGACTTCTTTATTTTAGAGAGAGAGCGCTCACAGAAGTCGGGGGAGGGGCAGAGGGAGAGAGAGAGATCTGAGCTGAAACAAGAGTCCAGCACCTACCCGACTGAGCCACCCAGGTACCTCCTGCCCTTTTTTAAATAAGGAAGATAAGCATACAAGATATAAAGGAAAGGTTACCTATTCTTAATGATAATTTTTTTTAAGTTTAAAATAATTGGTTGGGAAATCTAGATTTCTGACTTTCATTTGATATTTTTAGTGATTTTTTTTCACAAACTAGACATTTTTATGTGGCAGATACCATGATAGAAAATGTTAATGACACTACAAAAAGTTATTTAAATTTTTGAAGCTTAAGGGTATAAGTGAGATTAATATTGAAATAGAAACTACAACCAATTTTCAGTGTTTTATTCAACAGATGTTAATTAAACTTCTACTTTGGAGAAAGACAGTGCTGAGCAAACCTCTTTTTTTATTCACCATAGCCTTGTTGGGTTTCTGTTTTAGTTCTTGTAATTATTATGTGATAAAATAGATTTATTCTTGGCATATAACTCTATTATCTCAACACACAGATTCATATAACAACCACCACAGTGGGGATACAGAGCAGTTCCATCAACCCCAAAATCTACCTTGTGCCTTTATAATTGTGCTTTGATTATATCTTAATAATCATACCCTGTCCTATCTCTAATCTCTGGAAACCATTGATCTGTTCTCTCTTACTTTAGCTTGTCTTTTTGATGATGTTGTAAAATAATAACACAATGCTATAAAATTATAATCTTATAATATATAACCTCTAGAGACTGGCTTCTTTTATTCAGTACAGTTGCCTATGAGATCCATCCAAGTTGTTGAATATATCTGTTGTTTGTTTGTTTTGTTGCTCAGTAATATTCTATTATATTAACAAACCACAGTTTGTTCATTGACCTGTTCAGGACAGGTGAGTTGTTCCAAGTTTGGGCAATTATGAATAGAGCTGTTAAAAACATTCTTGTACAGGTTATCGTGTGAACCTAAGTTTTCATTTCTCTAGGGTAAATACTCAGGAGTGAGAATACTGGATTTTATGGTAAGTTATATGTAACTTTATAAGAAACTGTCAAATTGTCTTCCAGTTTGGAAAATGGTTATACCATTTTGTATTTCAAGACATGATATATGAGAATTTCCTTTGCTATGAGTCACACCTGGTATTCTCAATATTTTTTAAATTGTTGTAAGTAGGTATGTAGTCATATCATATTGTAGTTTTAGTTTGCATTTTCCTGATGGCATTTTCCTAATAATGTTGAACATTTTTCATGTGCTTATTTTTCCTTTTGTATATATTGTTTAGGGAAGTGTCTGTTTAAGTATTTTGGTCATTCTTAATTGAGTTGTGTTCTTTGTGTTGAGTTGTAAGAGTTCTTTATATATTTTGGTTATGAGTTTTTCATCGCATATGTGACTTTCTCTGAGTCTGTAGTTTGTCCTTTTAGTCTCTTAATTTTTTTTCCCTGAATAGCAAACATATTTAATTTTGATGGTCTAATTTCCCTTTTTTTTTTTTAACAGATTATGCCATTGGTGTCATACCTAAAACCTCTTTTGCCTAATTCTAGGTTATAAAGATTTTTTCCTGTGGCTTCATCTAAAAGTTTTATAATTTTAAGTTTCACATAAAGAATTATGATTCATTTTGAGTTTATTTCTTTTAATAAAGTGTGAGGTTGAGGCTGAGGTTCATTGTTTTACATAGAGTGCTTGATTGTTCCAGCACCATTTGTTGAAAACACTGACCTTTGTCCATTGAAGTGCTTTTGCAGCTTTGTTGAAGACCAATTGGCTATATGTGTGGGGGTCTATTTCTGGACTGTCTATTCTCTTCAGTTCATTTTTGTGTGTCTAATTGCCAGGAGTCCTTTTTCTTAGTTATTGTAGCTTTAATAAGTCATAAAGTAGGATTCTGTGATTCTCCTAACTTAATTGTTCTTTTTCAAACTTCTTTTATTTATTGTAGTTCCTTTGCCTTTTCATAAAAAATTTAGAATCTGCCTGCTTATTTACCAAAAAAATCCTGTTGGGATTTTGATTGGAATTATATGAAATCTATAGATCAACTTGGGGAAAACAAATCATTACTATGTTGATTTTCCTAATCCTCGAACATGGTACGTCTCTTTCCTTTAGGTCTTTGATTTCTTTCATCCATATTTTTGCACTTTTTAGCATTCAGAACCTGTGCATGTTTTGTTAGTTTATGCCTATTTACTTTTTGATGTTGTTAATTTTTTAAAAATTGTTTAAAATTGTATATTGCTAATGTACAGAAACACAACTGATTTTTGTTTTGACTTTGTATCTTGTTATTTGAAAGTACAGATCTTTGACATCTTGTCAGATTTATCCCTAAGTATTCATATTTTATACTGTTGTAAAATGGTACTATTTTCTTAAGTTTGAATTTCCAGTCGTTCATTGATAATATGTAGAAATAAAATTGAGTTAGTATGTTGATCTTTTATCTTACAAGCTTTCTAATCTTACCTAGTAGGAATAGTAATTGTTTTGTAGATTCCATTGTATTTTCTACTAGATCATCATGGTGTCTGCAAGTAAATACAGCATTACTTCTTCCTTTCCAATCCAGATTCTTTTTCCTTTCTTCTTTTTTTTTGTTTTTGTTTTTGTTTTTTGTTTTTTGTTGCTGAAATAGCTAGAACATCCAGTTCAGTATTGAGCAGAGATGAGGAGAACAGACATCCTTGTCTTTTTCTTGATACTAGGAAGAAAGCATTCAGTCTCTCACCATTAAGTATGATGTTAGTTTTAGGTGTTTTGTAGATGCCCTTTATCAGGTTGAGGAAGTTTCCTTATATTCCTAGTTTGCTGAAAGTTTTATTATGAATGGGTGTTGAATTTTGTCAAATGCTTTTTCTCCTCATGATATGATTATGTGTTTTCAATATTAATACTGATTATTAAACTGAGTCAGTCTTTCAGTTCCACAGTAAACACGACTTTTATTATGTTGTGCTTTTCTTCCTATATATTGCTGGATATTATTTGCAATAATTATTGAGAGGTGTTTTTCTAACCTCTGTACATGAGGAATATTGGCCTAAGGTTTTCTGTATTTTTGTGCTGTTTTTGTGTGGTTTTGATATCAGGATAGTACTGGTCGCGTAAAATGAGTTAGGAAGTAATCTTTCCTCTTCAGTTTTCTGGAAAATATTTTGAAGAATTGATGTTATTTTTTCTTAAATACTTGGTAATGAAACTTTCTGGGCCTGAAGATTTCTTTTTTGGAAGGTTTTTAACTGTGAATTCAATTTTTTAGTACTTATAGAACAATTTATGTAACTCTTTCATTTTGGGTAAGTTTTGGTAGTTTGTTGTTTTCAGTGAATTATCTAAGTTGTTGGAATTGTGTGTTAGTATTGTTTATAATATTTCTTTATAATCCTTTTAATATCTCTTGAGTCGGTAATGATATTCCCTTTAAAATCCTTATAATTAATGGTGGTTTGTATCTTCTCTCTTGCTGTCTTTCTTCTTTTTCTTTTTTTTTTTTTTTTTAGTTTTGCTAGAAGATTTTATTGATCTTTTCAAAGAACCAGCCTTGGATTTCAATTATATTTTCTATTGTTTGCTACTTTTAAATTCTTAATTTCTGCTCTTACCTTTAATATTTTCTTTCTTTCTTTTTCTTTCCTCTTAGAAAAAAATACTTAGCAACTTATTAATGGGAAACTTAGAAACTTAATGATTGGAAATCTTTTTTCTCATCTAAGTATTTAATGTTATAAACTTCCCTTTAGTTACTGCATTAGCTACATCCTATGACATTATATTGTATTTTTATTATAATTCAGTTCAAACTATTTTCTAATTTCCTTTGAGACTTTTTTTTATGGGGGGGCCCACCTTGTTTGTCTAAGTGGTTAGTATAATCATGAAAAGACTGAAATACTAGCATTTTGAGGAAATTAATCAAAAATTTCTTCCTTGGGAAAACATTTCTTCCTCTGGATTGAGGGAAAGTAAAGCTATCTCTAGTATAGTTGTATAACATTTTAAAATAATTCTTTGTAAACAGCATTTCATTCTATTGTGTTTTCATTTTTTAACTTTAAGTCTATTTAATATGAGTGTAAGAAAATGTCTCTTTAAAGCTCACAAGAAACTATTGTGAAAAGAGAGTTTAGCTCATTTTTCTCTGGAGTATTGTGCATGAGAATATAAAATAATTGACCTAATATCATGGTTTGTAATAAATCACCGAACCATCTATAATGATTATATTATTTTGTTCTCAGTGAATTAAATGAGTTAAGACTACTTGTATTATTACAAAGGTATAATTTAGGCCCTGGGGAGAGTAAAAGCCAATAAATTATATTAAAGACCTACTTATTTGCGTTTATCTAGAAATGATACATATTTTCCACAAAGGCACTAAATTTCATTTTCATGGATTTTTACATAGCAATCATTTTGAACTTTGCATAGATTTTAAAGGAGTTCATTTAATCTTTTATCACTTGATTCATCGTCTTCAAATCATGCACAGATCATACTCCAAATACATACTTGGTTGTCCCTTTAAAAGAGAAATTTTTGTATATCTGAATTATAATAGTAATCCACATATTGAACAATTATTCCCCATTTTTTTCTCTGCCTCCAGCAGAAAGTTAATGGTTTATTGAAAGAAAAAGCCTTAGTAATGAAAATCTGACAATTAAAACTACGTGACACAAATTTTACTGGTTTCATTAAACACAGAAACTTGGTCACGAAACAGTCTTTTAGGAAAGAACATCATGACCTTTAGTCATATATGGAGACAGATATTTATTTCTCAGTCTACTTCGTGTAAATTTATTGTTTCAGGTTGTTCACTACTCTCTTCATTTTATTTTTTTATTCAAGTATAATTAGCATACAGTGTTATTTTACTTTCAGGTGTACAATAAAACAACCAGTTCTGTACATCACTCAGTGCTCATCAAGATAAGTGCACTCCTAATCCCCTTCATGTGTTTCACCTAACCCCCCACCCACCTCCCCTCTGGCAACCACCAATTTGTTCTTTGTATGTAAGAGTTAGTTTTTTATTTGCCTCTTTTTTCTTTGTTTATTCATTTGTTTCTTAAATTCCACATACAAGTGAAATCATATAGTATTCGTCTTTCTTTGTCTGACTTATTTCACTTAGTATTATAGCCTTAGTATTATAAGTCCATCCATGGTGTTGCAAATGGCAAGATCTCATTCTTTTTTAATGGCTGAGTAATATTCCATCATTTGTGTATATTGTGTGTGTGTATATATATTAATGTTTGTGTGTATATAAATATATATACACATATACATGTACATATACATATACATACACACCACATTTTCCTTATCCATCTATTTATGGATGATGGACACTTGGGTTGCTTCTCTATCTTAGTTCTTTCTTGTAAATAATGCTACAGTAAGCATAAAGGTACATATATCTTTTCAAATTAACATTTTCATTTTCTTTGGGTAGATATCCAGTAGTGGAATTACAGGATAATATGCTCATTCTATTTTTGCTTTTCTGTGAAACCTCCATACTGTTCACCCATAGTGGCTATGCCAGTTTGCATTCCCACCAACAGTCCACAAGGATTCCTTTTTCTACATATTCTCATCAACACTTGTTATTTCTTGGTTTGTTTGTTTTTTTAATTTTAGCCATTCTGACAGGTGTGAAGTGATATCTCATTGCATATTTGATTTGCATTTCCCTAATGATTAATGATATTGGGCATCTTTTTATGTTGCCTGTTGGCCAACTCTTTCATTTTATTAATGAAACAACATTTAGGGCTTGCTCATTAAGTTGATACTTTGGAATTGTTTCTACCTTCCAGGAAGCCACCATCTAGTGAGATAATAAGATATAAATAAGCAGTTAATTTTTATTTTTTTATTGTTATGTTAATCACCATACATTACATCATTAGTTTATGACATAGCGTTCCATGATTCATTGTTTGTGCATAACACCCAGTGCTCCATGCAGAATGTGCCCTCTTTAATACCCATCACCAGGCTAACCCATCCCCCTACCACCCTCCCCTCTAGAACCCTCAGTTTGTTTTTCAGAGTCCATCATCTCTCTTGGTTTGTCTCCCCCTCCGACTTACTCCCCTTCATTCTTCCCCTCCTGCTATCTTCTTCTTTTTATTTTCTTAACATATTGCATTATTTGTTTCAGAAGTACAGATCTGTGATTCAACAGTCTTGCACAATTCACAGTGCTCACCATAGCGCATACCCTCCCCAATGTCTATCACCCAGCCACCCCATCCCTCCCACCCCCCACCACTCCAGCAACCCTCCGTTTGTTTCCTGAGATTAAGAATTCCTCCTATCAGTGAGGTCATATGATACATGTCTTTCTCTGATTGACTTATTTCACTCAGCATAACACCCTCCAGTTCCATCCACGTCGTTGCAAATGGCAAGATCTCATTCCTTTTGATGGCTGCATAATATTCCATTGTGTATATATACCATCTCTTCTTTATCCATTCATCTGTCGATGGACATCTTGGCTCTTTCCACAGTTTGGCTATTGTGGACATTGCTGCTATAAACATCGGGGTGCACGTACCCCTTCGGATCCCTACATTTGTATCTTTGTGGTAAATACCCAGTAGTGCAATGGCTGGATCATATGGTAGCTCTATTTTCAACTGTTTGAGGAACCTCCATACTGTTTTCCAGAGTGGTTGCACCAGCTTGCATTCCCACCAATAGTGTAGGAGGGTTCCCCTTTCTCCGCATCCCCGCCAACATCTGTCATTTCCTGACTTGTTCATTTTAGCCATTCTGACTGGTGTGAGGTGGTATCTCACTGAGGTTTTGATTTGGATTTACCTGATGCCAAGCGATGTTGAGCACTTTTTCATGTGTCTGTTGGCCATTTGGATGTCTTCTTTGGAAAAATGTCTGTTTATGTCTTCTGCCCATTTCTTGATTGGATTATTCGTTCTTTGGGTGTTGAGTTTGATAAGTTCTTTACAGATTTTGGATACTAACTCTTTATCTGATATGTCATTTGCAAATATTTTCTCCCATTCTGTCAGTTGTCTTTTGGTTTTGTGGACTGTTTCTTTTGCTGTGCAAAAGCTTTTTATCTTGGTGAAATCCCAATAGTTCATTTTTGCCCTGGCTTCCCTTGCCTTTGGCAATGTTTCTAGGAAGAAGTTGCTGCGGCTGAGGTCAAAGAGGTTGCTGCCTGTGTTCTCCTTTAGGATTTTGATGGACTCCAGTCTCACACTTAGGTCTTTCAACCATTTGGAGTCTATTTGTGTGTGTGGTGTAAGGAAATGGTCCAGTCTCATTCTTCTGCATGTGGCTGTCCAATTTTCCCAACACCATTTGTGGAAGAGACTGTCTTTTTTCCATTGGACATTCTTTCCTGCTTTGTCAAAGATGAGTTGACCATAGAGTTGAGGGTCCATTTCTGGGCTCTCTATTCTGTTCCATTGATCGATGTGTCTGTTTTTGTGCCAGTACCATACTGTCTTGATGATGACAGCTTTGTAATAGAGCTGGAAGTCCGGAATTGTGATGCCGCCAGCTTTGCTTTTCTTTTTCAATATTCCTCTGGCTATTCGGGGTCTCTTCTGGTTCCATACAAATTTTAGGATTATTTGTTCCATTTATAAGCAGTCAATTTTAATAGGCATCAACAAATACCTTAACTTTGTTTTCCTGCCATTTCAATTGATTTCAAAATATAGATAAATGAATAACTGTGGAGCAAAATTACATTGACTTGATAATTCCTTTACTTTAAGATCTAAATTTTCTAATGCTTAGCACAATACTTTGAACACAGTAAGTGATCAAGAATTTTTTTAGGGGCGCCTGGGTGGCTCAGTTGTTAAGCATCTGCCTTTGGCTTAGGTCATGATCCCAGGGTCCCAGGACCGAATCCCGCATGGGGCTCCCTGCTCCACGGGAAGCCTGCTTCTCCCTCTCCCACTCCCCCTGCTTGTGTTCCCTCTCTTGCTGTCTTTCTCTGTCAAATAAATAAATAAAATCTTTTAAAAAATGTTTTTAATAAAACTTTTTTAATTGTAGAATAGTTATAAATTTATATAAAAGTTGTGAAGCTAGTACAGAGATTTCCCATATGTCCACACCTAGTTTACCCTATGTTAGTGGGGAGCCTGGGTGGATCAGTCACTTAAGTGGCTGGGTCTTGATTTTGGCTCAGGTCATGATCTCAGGGTCCTGGGATCAAGCCCTGAGTCAGGCTCCATGCTCAGCAGGAGTCTGCTTGAGGATTTTCTCTCTCTCTCCCTTCTGCCCTTCTGCCTCTTGTGCATGCACACTCTCTCTCTCTAAAATAAGTAAATAATCTTAAAAAAATAACATATTAGTATGGTATATTTACAATTAATCAGTATTGATACATTATTACTAATTAGGCTATACCTTATTCACAATTTTTTAGTTTTTACCTATGGTTCTTTTTTCTGTTCCAGGATCTCATCCAGGGTACCACATTACATTTAGTTACCATGTCTCATTGGGCTTCTCTGGCCTTTAAGAATTTCTCAGACTTTCCCTGTTTTTGATGACCTTGACAGTTTTGAGGAATACTGCTTAGCTGTTTTGTAGAATGTTCCTCAATTAAGATTGACTAATACTTTTCTCATGATTAAGCTTGGGTTATAGATTATATAATGGGTCCCCAAGACCACCCCTACATTCCATGATTCACTAAGAGGACTCACGGGACTCACCCTATAGTCATACTCATAACTATGTTTTATTACAGTGTAAGGATACAAACCAACTCAGCAAAGGGAAAAGATGCATAGGGAAAATTCTGGAAGAAGCCATGGACAAACTTCCAAGGTCCTGTCCTTATTGAGTTACATAGAATGAACTTCTTCCAGCAGAAATTGTGACAACGCGTTCAATGTTGTGTACCAGGAAAGCTTATTATAGACTCAATGCCCACAGTTTTTAATGGAGGATTCCCTAGGCCCACAAAAGTAGTGTGTGGCAGATCTAGATCCCAGAGTCCATGCTGTTAACCATTATACCATGACCTCTCAAGAAAGATTCTCACATGGCTTATCATTCTTAGATGATTAAGAAAATATCTTATTATCACATACCTTTATTTTTCTTTCATCCTTTTCTGCATTTAACTAATGTCCGATCACTCTTGGTCAATAACTACACTAAATATTGAAGATACAGCAATGAATGAAATAGGATTCCTCCACTCAGGGACCTTTGAGTGAAGGGGGGAGACACATATGAACATCAGTGATCTTTTTCTTAGGCAATTGCAGAGATGTCATATCATAGTGAATTTTGGCCAGCAGCTTATTTGATCTAGGATTGTTTTTGGCCAAGACAGTGAGATGCACTGGAGAATCCCAGAGCATTCACAAAGAAGCAAGCTTCATTGGGAAAGGGTAGGAAGATTGTGTGGAAGTGGTAAGATTGATGACAGAGAAGAGAGGAGAAATGGTTAGCTGAGAAAGAATTGTGATGGAGTGGTCAGAAACATGTTTGATTACGAAGATGCCATGTAGCTGCTGAGTAGTTTTAGGCTAGGTCCATGGTAAGAGCTCAATATGTGGTTGCAGAGTGTATGAACTAAACAAATAAATGACATATCCAGCGCTGCAGGCATGGAAAATGAACCAAGATTCCTTAACCCTGGCTACAAGTTGGAATACTCTGAGGAGCTTCTGAAAATGCCACTACCAGGGCTCTATCAGGTTATATTTCACTTGGTCTAGACTGGGCATCACTACGTGTGTTTGTGTTTATTAAAATATACATACATACAATATATTTTAATTTTCAAATGATCCCAACATGTAGCCAGAGTTGAGAACTGTTGGAAAGAAGGAAGATCAACAAAAAGGCAGTTAAAATGGGTTAGAAGTGAATCTCTGGAGTCTTTGACAAAGGATTTATGAGCAACGAGAATTTATTCTAATGAATGGTACAGAGGAAAGGCAGCTGGCTAGAAGTGGGCTGAGAAGGAATTAGATGAAGAACGATACTGGAAAATACAAGATACTTTGACCTTACCCTCTAACACCTAATACAGCTCCTTGCATGTAGTAGAAGACAATACAGATACTTCTGTCCAAGTAACATTTGGTATATTCACATAGCTTTTCTTAGTCTGGCATTAAGAGAATGAGAGTTTTGACTAAGCTGAGGGAGGGAATGGAATGGAGAGTTTGTGGCCATGGGAGTGATGGAAAGATTAGTTAAAAGTTACTGAGCTTCACCATATGCTAGGTGCAGTCCAAGGTGTTTTACTTGTATCAGCTCTTTCCCATGAACTGGTAGCTTGCTGGAGCAGGAGGAAGCAGGGAGGAAGGCAGGCTTTGGACATTACAGAGGAGCATGAAGGCAGTGACTTCCTCAGGCACTGAGGGGAAAAGGCAATGGGTCTAAGAGAATGGCAAGGATGTATGCTGTCCTATCCCCAAATTTGGAAAAGGCCGATTTGTTTGGGGAAGAGAAAAAACAGAATCATCAGTGAGCTGCTGCCAAAGAGACACTTAGAGAAAATTGGAGCTTATCATGTAGGACTGAACTTAGTGCTATGTTGGATGAATAGAACTAGACTATGTTTTCAGCTCTTTTGGCCTTGTATGCTCTGGGAAGACTGCCTGGTTTTCATTCTAAAACTCCACATTTGGCTTCATTTACCACATTAACCATCATGGTATACACTGTCCACCTGTTGTCCCTCATTATCCTATTTCTGTACTAACCTATTTAAAAAAAAAATCATAGGGCCTTCTTGTCCTCCTTAAACCTCCTTGAAACTGTCCAATGCTGAGACGTAAGTCTCACTGACTCTTCTCATGCATAATAACCTTACAATGTCAGCTTCCATGTGCCCCCAAACTGGGGAGGTAGCTGGAGTCCTCTCCCTGGCTGTGTATGACTGGTGTAACTGCTGTCCTCTGGGCTTTCTTGAACAAAGTAATGATTTAAAGGGAATTTTTAATTTTAGAAGCAGCATAACAGTGTTAGGGAAAGTTCAGGAAACTAAAAAAATACATTAACTATCAATTATGTAAACATCAAATTGAATAGAATCAGTATTTCTGAAAGAAAGGGAGAATACGATTCGGGGTGCTATATAGGGGGCTCCAACTCTTTCAGTTATGATCTGAAGATGGATACAGTTTTTCACAGGTGTTATCTTAGGTTTTATTCTATTTTTTATCTCTTTCACATTTTATAATACAGTTGAAGAATCAATTATAAATCGTATCATCCTAATAATGTCACCCTTTTTATTCGTTACTTTTGCTGCAAAATCTTAAACCATTCACCTTTGTTCTCCTTTTCGTAAAGCTAGAGAGAGGCTCCCACGGGTGGCATAGGCAAGGAGTCTTCTACCTATGAGATAGGTAGAAGAAAAGGTAGAAAAAAAAAACGGTTTTTTTAATAGTACTTGTCTAATACTGTCAGAATAAATATTGATTAATAAACCAAGAGCAAAACTTTCCATTAAAAATAACTATATAACTTTATATCTATATATCTTTCCACTAAAAAATAACTATATGTCTATACTGGGATAAGCTATTCCACTCTAAGCGTATGCTTTTATGACCCTCCCTGGAGTGCTAGTTTGTAAAGGTGACGTGGATCAGCTAGTTTTCCAACACCAGAGGGCACCAAATTTCCTCTTGCGGGGAAACAAAGCCATTTCTTTCCAATGAAGAATTTCATATACTGGAGTAAAGTATGGAATGTTATAAATTTTAGTCTCTTGTCAGATCATAACACTAAGAGAATTTGTGCTTTGTGAGAAGGAGTTTACAAAATAATAGGAATGTTTTCTCTTGTTGCCATAAGCTAAAAATCTGTCAGTGTTTTCACTACACTCCTTTTCAGTGCACTTATTATGTTGGAGTAAAACAGCTACTCTGTGATAATATTTGGGATAAAGTATTTTGAAGGAGCAATAGATATTCCATCTGTTTTGGTTTAAGGTTCAAGTGGCATGTATAGTTTTCTGGAAGTGGGCCTGTCCCCTAAATTCAGGATAAAACCAGTGGCAGATGTGTTTCAGTATGGACTGGGATGCTGGCAGAGGCGACTTAAATGATATCAGCTTGTAGATCACAATGAACCATTCACACCTTGATGTTTAGCAGAGTTTTGTTAACTTCCATCTGATAAACCATCCTGCCCCTATTGAACAAAAGAATATTCAGAACAAGGCCATACCAGCCAATGAGTTCTTTTCACTAATTGTATTTTTTTTCCAGTTGAACATTTAAAGATATTTTTTACAGTGTAAGGGAAATTATTTATAGTTGGTCCATCTTTCTTTTTCCCTTTTATCTCCAGGCACAACAGTTGATCATCTGTCCCTGTTGTCTAATTACGAGCAAATACAAATGAGGCAGCTTCTATAAAGCAGCATCATAATCCAGTAGGAAAAATCCCAAGCATGTATTTTAAGGAAATCAGAGTGCTAGCCCCCTCTGTGTACTTGGATGGTATATTCATTTCCTAATGTTACTGTAACAGATTTCCCCACATTTAGTTACTTAAAACAACACAAATTTATTATAGTTCTGGAGATCAAAAGCCTGAAATGGGTCTCACTGGGCTAAAATGAAGTGTTGGTAGGGTTGCATTACTTTCTGGAGGTTCTAGGAGAGAAACCATTGTTATTTGTTCGCCTTTTCTAGCTTCTACAGTCCACATTTCTTGGCTCATGCCTACCCTCCATCTTCAAAGCTAACAATGGCTGGTTGAGTCTTTCTTATGATACCGTCTCTTTGGTTCTGACTCTTCTTTTGTCCTTTTCCCATTTAATGACCTGTAATTACATTGGGCCTACCTAGTTAATCCAGGCTAATCTCCTTATTTTCAGGTCATCTGGTTAGCAAATCTAATTCCATCTGAAATCTTCTTTTTGCCCCTTAACATATACACAGGATCCAGGGATTTGGATGTTGGCATCTTTGGTAGGAGGAGATTATTCTGCCTACCACATACAGTTTCAGTGGAATTTATGAGTTAAGCCAATCTTGAGAGAAAAGAAATAGCTATTATAGATCTTGAAGGCTTAGGGGAAAATGAGTGTTTTTTCTGACCTTCCCTGGAATTTTCCACATTACTCATTTTTGTAGTTTTCTTGGGTTTTTCCAAAAATGAATATGTGTTCCAGAGGCATAATTAATCCTGTATTAGACATTACTATCATAATTTGACAGAAGAAATTATATTAGTCCTTCAGGTCTTCCTTAAGTAGGTTAAAGGGCAATTAACTTTGGATGGAGGAGCTGAACCGAAAAAAATAAGAGGCACAAAGCATTTTTAAAAAGGTTTAGTGGGCTCTGGACAGAGACAACAGCTTGAGAGCAAGGGCTAGTTGTGTAAAAGGTATGGTACTGAAGGTAGTATTGATCTACCTGACAGTGTTGTCTGGAACCAGGACTCTGAGTAAACGAACACTGAACAATAAACCACATCTTCTTGGCACATAGATAACTCCCAAGTAGCATAAGACTATACCAAGACTTCAGACTACTAGGTCCATTTCAGTCCTTAGAAATAGAGACCACAGGTGTGTTGATGATAGAAATGATAGCTTTCATTTAGGATGTCCATGTTAGTTTTTTGTACTTACTGACATCCCAGGTACCCTAAAAGACCAGTCTTCCTAACGTTATTTTTTTATATTACTCTGAAACAACTGAATGCCATGTGAGAGACATCATAATTTCTTCTCAGATGGTGTAAAGTAAATGGGAAAGAGATGCCACAAACTTGCTTAGTTTGGTGAGTTCTCTTATGCTTAACTCATCAGTTATCTAGGTCTCTAATCGTTATGTTAGATCTAGAAGCTAGAACTTTGAGTTAGCCTTTAAGCTAATTAGCAATAGGTTGGGGGGATAGTGTATGTTGTATTGATAGGATCAAGAATCCCTGCTTACTCAGAAGTGAATTGCTGAATTTTGCTCTTTTAGCAGGTTCTAAAGCATTCTTTGCAGTCCCTAACTTTCATGCATTGCCATCACCTAACCTAGATTAGATGAATGGGTTTACTCCTGGGGTTAAGCCTAAAGGGAAAAGAAAAGAAAACAATGTGCCAGCTCATCCAAGAGAGTAGATAGCCTTTGTAGCCACTATAGGTAAGTGTGAGCCAAAGAAGAATGTTTATTTCAGCACACATGAAATTATAGGAACCAATTGCTTTAAAGGGACTAGTTTCAGTATTAGGATATTTTCCTTTTTAAAAACACTTAGATTTGGGGTACCTGGCTGGCTCAGTCGTTAAGCGTTTCTGTTTGGCTCAGGTCATGATCCCAGGGTCCTGGGATTGAGCCCCGCATCAGGCTCCCTGCTCAGCGAGAAGTCTGCTTCTCCCTCTCCCACTCACCCTGCTTAAGTTCCCTCTCTTGCTGTGTTTCTCTCTGTCAAATAAATAAAGAAAATCTTTAAAAATCTTAAAAAAAAAAACTTAGATTTTAATCAAAGTTCAGGGCTGCATACTTGAGAAGGAAAAAAATCTTTGTACCTAGTGCTTGACTGGCACCTGGTAGGTGATTGTTGTCATACCAAATGCCAAAAGTTTCTTTTCCACAAGGCAGTAATAAATATTGAGTTTATAACGGCTTCCTTTTCACAAGGTTTCCAAAGCTTAAAGTTTTCTGTTTTTAGCTTTTTGATAGAACTTGATCTCAGTAACATGTTTAGGGAAGAGAGGGAGATTTTAATCTCTCCAGATAGGTTTTCTTTATGCCTCAAAGAATTACATAGTATGGTGGTTGTCAAATGCTCGTCTCTAGACTGGCTGCATCAGGGTCACTAGGGGAGCTTTTTACAATCCCTCAGAGATTCCAGTGCCCTAAGTCTGGGACAGGCCCTAGACAGTTTTTTTTTTAAAGCACCCGAGTTAATTTCCAGTACACAGACTTGCTAACTCTTAGATGCTTGTTCTAAGGTTGACTGAAGTTAAAGTTTAAACATCTCTCCTTGATGTTACTAGACTACATCTATCAAAAGTCATAAGATCAATATTGAAAAAAAGCGAACAAACCTTCTTAAATGGTATGTCACACTTAAAGGACTGATTTCAAGTTGGTAATATGCTTTGGAGTCACACAATGGTAATGATAATGATAAACAACAACAGCAACAACAGTGAACACTTACATAGTGCTTACTCTGTCCAGGTACTGTTCCATTCCCTTTCAATATATTATTCACTTAATCTTCATAGCAACCCCATGAGGTAGTTATGTTATTATTGCTGTTTCACCAGTAAAGGTTAGATATCTTGTCCAGGGTCACCCTGCTAGTGGTGGGTGTCCACCACCCAGCTAAGTGGTGGAACTGGGATTCAAACCCAGGCCGTAAGGCTTAGGAATCTGTGCTCTTAATCACTGTGCTCTATCTATGGCTTTTCATTTTATCTCATGATTCTGTTAGGTCTCAGAGCCCCATGTGTATCATGGGAAGCAGTGCAATAAGGTGGTTTAAAACCATGAGCTTGTGGGCAGACTCTGTACAGCACTGGCTAGGTAATCACTTAGTGGATTACTTACCCTCTCTGGGCCTTGATTTTCTCATACAAAAAATAAACTTTAAAATATATTCTTTATAAGGTATTGGTAAGACTAAGTTAGGAAATGTTTGCACAATACTGAGCGCATGCGTTTTACAGAAGGGGCACCCAATAATTGGTAGCTGTTACTATTATTATCATTACTGTATTCTAAGTTTTGAGGTGTCAAACAGTCAAGAGGCCTAAAAAGTAAAATATTTTGGCTAACATGACTGCCCAGAATTGATTGGCTTGTTAGATTTTAGCAGTTACATCAGCATATGGATGATCTAGCAAAGAGACACAAAAAGTCTATAGTTTGCTGTGCAGAAAAAGTCAATAGACCAATTTAAAGCATCCATATTTTTAAGGACTCTTGTGGTTTGGATATTAGATGTAGATGGTGTGTCATGAAAGCTAAAACCAAAGATCTAAACACCAGGGCACAGGTGGTTATTCCTAGGGACTCTTTGCTTCGGGGAGCACAGAAAAGCCCTGGAGGAGTTCAGTGGGGTACCAGTATTATGTCTCCTAAGAAAATTTTAGTGACCAATGGTGAGAACTCCCAAGGAGCAGAGGATGTAACTGAGAAATACAGCTTTTGGGCATTTCTTGGTGTCCTTGGTGATAAGCTGCACACTTTCCTTTACATGAAGTCATCTTGATCCTGAGCAGTAAGGAGGAAAAAAAGCTGCCAGGACTTGACATCTTACTTAAAAGTTATTTTTCTGAATTCTGGTGAATCTGAAGAGTTGTGCACAGCATCATCACACTGCCACCTGTGGAAAGACTTAGTGTCCTTAGGATTTCCCTTTGCTTTTATTCACATACCTTCTATATCTGCTGCTTTCTCTTGTTACTCCTAAGACTACTGTTTCTTACAGCAATAGATAAGAGTCTTCACATTTGGACTATTTCAGTGGCCTCCCAGCTATCCTCTCTTACTTTTCAATCTCAGTTAATTTGTTTGTAGCTCCACATTTGTTCCCTTTACCGTCACCTTCCCAAACCTCTGACTGCCGTTGCCTACAGGATAAATAACCATCTAGGGCGCCATGCCATGCCTTTGCAGACCTACTGTCAGTTGTATCCCAGAGTTTCTGTTCCAGCCAAGTTGGACTGCTTACTGTATGCTGAAAATGTTTCACCTCTTAGCTTTATTATATGGTTTTACTTACATGGATTGTCTTCCTGAAACCAGAGCATCCTTCTGAAATGCTGATCATCTCTGAAGACACAATTAAAGGAACATTTTTTTTTTTCCTCAGAGTCTTTCATACTTAGGTGGAAATGATTGTCCCTATAGCTCTAACTCCCCAAATTTGTCTTATTACCTCTACTGTGTTGTATGTTCCTAAAAGTTGGTGAAAAATTACCCAAACCAAACTTCTTTTGGGTCTTCCTTGGATAACATCTAAGACATGCTTTGTATATAGACACTCAAGGAGTAATTATTGTATATAGACACTCAATCAGTAATTGTTAAATGAAGTTAGTGAATTTTTGCAAAAAAGGCAATATACTGAAAACTGGACAACATTTTGGGTAATTTCATGGATTCACCCAAATATATACTTTGTATTAGGGGACTTTTAAAAAGTTTTGAGACTTAAGAACTTTCTCATATATGAAGTGAGAAATTGACAATTTTTAAATGTTGAACATGCAGGAAATGATATAAAATTATTTTTAGGGGTGCCTGGGTGGCTCAGTCGGTTAAGCGTCTGCCTTCGGCTCAGGTCATGATCCCAGGGTCCTGGGATCGAGCCCCGTGTTGGGCTCCCTGCTCAGCGGGGAGCCTGCTTCTTCCTCTGCCTGCCGCTCCCCCTGCTTGTACTTTCTCTCTTTTGCTCTCTCTGTCAAATAAATAAAATACTAAAAATAAATAAATAAAAATATTTTTACACTATTTGTTCTCTGGTGGAAAAAGTCGTTGCTTACATTTCGATCTTATATTTCAAGTTCTAACCTAAATTTTTGTTATTGAATTACTAACAAAGAAAACAGAAAGACTATGTTTGCAAAATTATACTTCTGGGTTTTTTTTTTTCCTTCTTAAATACATAGGCAGGTTTTTAGAGCACATAAATATCACTTTTGGCAAAGTAGGAAAGAATGTATTATTTTTGTCTTTAATATTTATTATGTCCATTAAGACTACTGTATTAGTTATCTCTTGCTATAATGAAGCCTCAAAACCTACTGGCTTAAAACAACATCTACTTTATATGTTTCCAACTCTTTTGGCTAGCAGTTTGGGCTAGGATCAGCTGGTCACTACTTAAGCTAGTCTTGTCCACATCATCTGGCACAATTAACTTGGCCTAAAAGGTCCATTATGGCCTAACCCATTCATAAATAGTTTGATGGTGTTTGAGTTTTTCCTCTTTGTCCATGTGATCTTTTATCCTTAAGGATTTTCATGTGGCAACATTGCCTTCTAAGATGCCTAGAATAGAAGCTGTATGCTCCTTGAAATCTAGTCTTGGAAGTCACAGAACATGACATTTACTATATACCATTGGTCAAAGCAGATCATAAGGGTAGACCAGATTCATAGGTGGAGAAACAGTTTCTTCCTCTTGATGAGAGGAGCAAAAAAATCACATTGAGAAGGAACACGGATACAGCCATAGGAGGAATTATTAGGGCCATTTTGCAGACAATCTATATTACAAATGTTGTGTAATTCAGAATGTTAAGAGTTAATGCTCAGTTGTCTTTTGTTTCATGCAGAAAACTCCATGGAAAACTGGTTGTATCCAAAGTGTTTACCCCCCTGATGATTTTGCCATTTGACTCAAATGGACTTTTTGGAGAGATTTTTTTTTTTTAAGATTTTTTATTTATTTATTTGACAAAGAGAGAACACAAGCAGGGGGGAGCAGGAGCGAGAAAAGCAGGCTCCCACTGAGCAGGGAGCCTGATGCGGGGCTTGATCCCAGGACGCTGGGATCATGACTTAATCTTAAGGCAGAAGCTTAACCAACTAAGCCACTCGGGCACTCCTCTGGGGAGATTTTTCAATAATACCATATTTTCAGCTCCCCTCCCCAAGAGTCCTGTTAAATTCATCTGGAGTTGTCCTAGTCATTAGAATATTTAAAAACCTTTCTGTGTCATTTTAGTAATGTACAGCCAGGATTTTGAACCACCATCTTAGTGTTCACTGTATACTGTTCATTATCTCTCTCTTTTTTTTTAAGTGAGCAGTGCTTGTGCTGGCAGATCAGAAATTAGGTGAAACAGCTGATAAAGAGCAGTTTGTTGCCTTATTGATTTTCAAATTATGCTTCTAGTTTAAAGCAATGTGAAGTACTAAAATAGGAAATAAAACAGCCAACACAGATAATTTTTTAAGGGAACTAGAAGTGAAAGACACTGAAAAAATTAATGCAATGAGAAATTAATCATAATTACTATTGAGAAGCATTATAGTTATAAATGGCACAGTGGGCTAAGTTTTGCTTATGGGCTCTTGTGCACCCTCTCCATGAACTGATATGGGATTGCGTGTAAGCCTCTGAGAAGAGACTTTAAAATCTTCTCTCTCATCCAATGTGTATTGGATGATACGCACCAAAATCTGTGAAGGAAAACTAATAGTATTGGGAGCTGAAAGAAAACAGTTCAGGAGCCCTACTGAAGAGTGCAGAGTCACAGATATTAGAACTGAAAAGGCCCAATGGAATTTTGTAGTCTACCACTCTGCCCGCCTTGTTCTCGTTCACCGCCACTAGAACTGAGACTGAGTGCCCTGAATAATCTCCTTGCATTAAAAATGAATACCCAGGGCGCCTGGGTGGCTCAGTGGGTTAAGCGACTGCCTTCGGCTCAGGTCATGATCCTGGAGTCCCTGGATCGAGTCCCGCATCGGGCTCCCTGCTTGGCAGGGAGTCTGCTTCTCCCTCTGACCCTCCCCCTTCTCATGTGCTCTCTCTTTCTCTCTCTCTCAAATAAATAAAATTTTTAAAAAATAAATAAAAATGAATACCCTGGGCCTTTGCAGAAAACGTGTCATTCTTTGTGGCTTGTATTGAGGAGGGGGACAGCATTAGCATACTGGAAAGACAACCAGAAGTACTAACAGACTGAGATTTGAATCCTGGCTCCACTGACAATTTAGCAGTGTGGTGTTGTACAAACCTTGAACTTACGTACCTGAGCCTTAATTTCTTCTATGTGTTTAGAGCCTCATTCACAGAAAGTAAGAATTTGATGGATAGATGCTACTTGCATGTGTCTTCCTCCCCGTTTGTCATTCAATTAGTAAGGAATTTTCTCCCTTTTAACTGAAGATGAATAGCATGGTCAGTGGCAATACAATGATATTAAGCTTTCTAACTTTATTAAATAGCAGCAACCCTTTGTCATTTTACCGTAATTCTCAGAGTATTTTTGTTGAAGTTATTCCTTTAAAATGTTATGTCACAATGTTAAGTGGGGAAGAAAGCAGGGCATAAAAGTATGTTTGTAGGTAATTTGATCACAATTATGAAAAAATTTGGAAGAAAATATACCAGAATTTTACCAAGATTTACAAAGATCTTTCTTTTTTTCTTCCAAATATTTAAAATAAACGTGAATTGATTCTATAACAAGGAATAAACAGTACACACCCTATGTTTATATGTATATTTGCCAAAGGTAGCCATACTCTGAGACAGGTTTATGCAGTTATTTTGTGAAAGATACCTATTATTATAGTGACTGAAACCACATACAGTTCTGAAGTTTTCTAAGATAGACAACCCCAGAGTTGAATTTCTTAACACTTTTCATGGATTTTCTCTCTAAATTTATAGCATCATTTAACCAGTTGCCAAAGCTAGAAACTTGGGAATTTTTCATGATTCCATTTCCTTTGCTACCCACATATTATTTGTTATCACACTTGTAATTGGTTATTAAAGTTGATACCTCCTTCTTTTAAACTATCTCTTGTCTTCTCCTGTTATGTGAGGCCCTGTTTCAAGCCCTTATCATCTTCTTCATGAATTAGCTAAAACACACCTGCTCACAACAGTCTCTTACCTAAAAATCTATGATCCTTGTTTATGAAGTTAGTGTCCACATTCATTCACAGTTTACTCCCACCCTACAGTTCTTTTTTCATCCTCCTCATGCTACTCATCCTTCAATCCTCATTTAAATGTTAATCTTTGGTCAGTTTACCCTGGCACATTTAGCTGCTTCCCTGTCTCCTAGGTTCTTTATAAGCACCCTGCTTATAACATGTAGCACCCTGTAAGGTTGTGTGTATGGCCGGACTAGACGGTGAGCCTCTAACAGGCAAGGCCTCTGTGTCTTTCATCTTGATGCTTCACAGGTTCAGCCAAGATAGGCAGTTACTAATTGTTTGGTGAATATGATATAAAGTGTGTTCTAATTTCCTCCTTCTCCTCTTCTTTCATGACTGAATTGAATAGTCCGTCAAAGACCACTCATGAATCTTAAATGTTCAAATAAGGGAAAATAAAATAACTGAGAACGAGTGTGGCTGAGTGAATGCTTGTGGGAGTGGGAGGGAGAGCTTTCTCAAATGGAATATTTACTCTTAGTTGTCTTATATAAAAAAAATCCCACATTACAAAGTTCTTTACTTCAAAACCAGTATTAAGACTTAGGATGGTGCTGTACTTGTACTAATGGTAATAATTTTGCTTTTGACCACATTCAAACCCCTAAATCCTGAAACTACTGATTATTAGCTGTGTGATAGAGAAGAGTGTGAGGCACTTTACATACATTGTTTCTAATTTGCACAGTAACCGTATCACATAGGAATTCTTATTTTATAGAAGAGGTGAACTATTTTAATCTGAGTCATGTAGCAAGTATGTGGTAGTGTTGAGATACAAAAGAACTGTTGTTGATGTTTTAAAATAATCACAGAAAGGTAATGGTTAATTTAACAATATGTTGCAGTTGAATAATACTTTATGACCTATTAAAAGGATTGTTATTGACATAATCTACAAATGAGCAGTTAACATAGTTCCTAAATACTAGTCTATAAAAGTAGATTCCTATCTATAAATTCATGATCAGTTTTTTTGATCCAGCCACCATCCCCCCTCCCCACCCTCCACACACATGTAGACTGGCACTTAGCAATGCAGTTAGTTCTGGTAGGCCTCATTTAGTAGGGATCTGATGTCTTGCATTTACTAGTATATGTCTTCCTTTGAGTCACTTATATTTGGAGTCAAAAAAGATGCTTATGTGTTACAAGTTTTTACAGGTATTGTTTTGCATCTGCGTTTCTTTATTTGTGAATCAGCATGTATATGTAAGAGTTTCCGACTGTTAACATGTTTCTGATGTTCTGACTTTATAAAGTATTTACTTTTTAGGTCATCTGTGTATTACATAAATAATAACTTAATTTGTTCATATCTCATCAAATTATTCTAACTGCTAAAGAAGCCAGGCATACTGAAGAACAAATACCCTTCCAAATTCTACTTTTAAATAAAACTTCTTTTATTATATTTTAAGGGTTTATTAAGATATGTGCTCTTATTAAGATTGTTTATATATTTTATAGTTTCCTCAGGAATGAGTTGGTTCTTTCTGAAAAGTACCTAAGACTCTGTTCAAAATACCAAGGTGACTTTGGATGTGAAAGGTAATATTTGGATGACTGAATGATGTAAGCTTTTTGTTGTTGTTAAACTGGCAATCAGTGCTCCTACTCATTAAAATAAAAATATTCAGTAATGTATAAAACTCAGACTATCTCGGGAAGGTGAAATTTGCATAAAAATTGTTCAGAAATGAAAGCTTGAAAGCACTATTAAGGGGCAGTTAATCTTTACCCCAAAAAAAGGAATACAAATATATACATGTACGTATGCTTGTCTGTGTAAACATAGCTTCGTGCAAATAGCAAATAGCATTTTCCATGAGTTGTTTACCATGTACTATCACTATAGCATAGAATTCAACCTACTATCTACCATTCACAATTTCATCGTAGGTTTTGAAGTAGAGCTTAGGGGGCCTGGGTGGCTCAGTCATTAATTGTCTGCCTTCGGCTCAGATCATGATCCCAGGGCCCTAGGATCCAGCCCCGCACTGGGCTCCCTGCTTCTCCCTCTCCCCCTGCCCCTCCACCCTACTCATGCTTTCTCTCAGTATCTCTCTCTCTCTCTCTCAAATAAATAAATAAAGTCTTTTTTAAAAATTAAAAAATCAAGTAGAGCTTTATACCGCAGCTATATTAATTATAATATTTGAAACATTTGCAGATCTTTTGATAGTTCCTAGAGAACCAAAATTAATAAATACCCTTATCCTTTACACTGGTGGAATTTAATAGAATAATATTAGAGCATACCTGAAGAAAAGTGCATCCAGTGAGTAGACTGGCATAGCTGGGGTCATAACACTATAGCCCAGACGAGGGCATGGCAGAATCCATGTGAAGTGGCAGGCTATCTAGACAGTCTCTTCAACAGGCGAGACTGGGGTGAAGGCCAGACATAAGCCAAGGTGGTGTGTGGTCACTAATGAAAAAGGTCCAGAAAACTATTTAAAAGGCAGGGGTGGAACATGGTACGGAAAGCCAGGTTGCATGGGAGTCAGGTTGCACAGGAGACCCACGGGAAGGACTCAGGTTTCAACCCTAGGGTTCCCTTTCCCAAGAAAATTGAGGTGGACAAGGCAACATCTAATATGCCAAAGGAGTGCGGTAGGGACCCTGGCAGATGGCAGTGGGAGGGAAATGGATCATGGCCCCAGTTAGAACTGGAGTACATGTAAAAGCCCAGCCTGTTGATTTAAGTGATTTTTTTTTTTTTATTGCGGTCAGACATTCGTAATGCTCCTAGCTCAGGCTTGGAGGTATTCTTATACTCCGCCGCATAAAAGTGGCTAAAATTAAAGGAAGAGGTTTTGTTTTGTTTTGTTTTGTTTTTTTATGTCTTGAGGATACATGGTCACTCTGAGAATTGTGTTTTCAGGGCTCTCTACACTATTTTGACACGCCGAATTCATTTCTTGACATCCTTAGTGGGTCAAAACGCACAGTTTGAGAAACACTGCTCCGAAGGTTGATGGACAGTGACTGTGTGTGTTCCTCTTGGAGCCTCCACCTGCTGTTCAGACCGAGGCTGTGCATTTGTGAGTGTTGGGCGCCGTCGGATGTGGCTGTTGCTCTTGCTGCTCCTCCTCAGCGCCGCACAGCCGCACTTCTCAGCAGAGTCCTCCCAGAGAACGAAGACGAAGAAGAAAGGAATAATTGAAGCGACGAATTCAGTTCAGTGAAGATGTACTGAGCAAACCCCTGCCGCATGTCAGGCACTATCCTAGGCACTGAAGATAGAATAAATGAAGCAGGACCTTTTTCTTGGAGAACCTAGGTTACTGAAGGGAGAAAAATGGAAGTAAAATGATGGGCCTTTTGTCAGATATCCTGGGGGTACAAAGGAGGAAGTAATCCATTCTGCCCGAGAAAGATGAAATATTTCACAACAGACATGGTGCTTGAGCTGTCTAGTATAATGAGTAGATACTAAGCGATCTTGGAAGCTGAAGGGTTTTTGCTGGTTATTCAGGGTGGTGAAGAGCCGTCTAGGCAGTAAGAGTAATGTAAAGAAAGGCACAGAGCAGTGAAGTGACCCGGTTCTGTCTTTGAACCCTACATACTTCAGCATGACTAGACAAAGGACTGATAAGGTTGGGGGGAGGGGGAGGGGGAGGAGGGGTTTTGCTGACAGACTCCCAGGTAATGCTGAGGAGACCTGTCAGCAACAGGAGGCACTGACAGCAGCTTACATTTTAGTGAGATTACTCTTGGGGCTACATCATGGAGACTGCGGCAAGTGGTCTGGAAATCAGGAGATCAGAAAGAATAATATCAAATAATCTGGCGAGGGCTTTAAATAAGACAGTATCCATGCAGGTATGAGGGGAAACAGAAAAGAAATGGCAGAGGAAAAAAGCCAAGGTGGAATTTCAGAAATGTCCTCCTGAACAGACCTATTTCAAACTTAAATTATGCAAAAGTATACTAACTGAATATACAAGGAACTGAAATTTGATTATTAATCTGTTTAGGTCTTCTGATTCATTCCTAGAAAAGAGTTGAGGCATACAAAAAATTATATTTTTAAAAAGATTTTATTTATTCAAGACAGAGAGCGCACAAGATTAGGGGGAGAGGCAGAGGGAGAAAGATTATATTTTTAAGTAAGGAAATATGGAGAAGGACAAACACAAATAAATAAGATGAATCTGGGAGTGAGGTTAGCACATAAAATCCACACAGCCAGGACAAAGAGGGAAAAGACTGGGTACATAATAAATAGTGCCCATGAAGTAAAAACCGTTTGGGAAATGAATATTTTTGGTATCGCTGAAAAGTCATCTCCCTTAACCTCCTCACAAAGAGGATATTCAAAATGCTGACCCATGTTCTCAGTAGCTCTCCTTGTAGTAAGTAGAAAAATAAATTTGGGAGAGATGTTTTATGATGAGCCTTGATAGAAGTCCACAGCCTCATGCCAGATCTACAAGGAACCAAAGTGCCATCAACGCGTATGGCTCTCATCCATTCCTCCACATGGTGTTTGAACACCTGCGTTATATGAGCTGGAGTGCTAAACACTGGGGATCCAACAGGGTGCAGAACAGCCACGTTCCCTGCCCTTGATGGAGCTCACAGTCTATGAGCGAAGATAGTAAGCAGGTAAATACTGCATGGTATGAAGAATGTAGTAATAAGGGAGCCATAGTGTGCCTGTTTATATATAGCGGTGAAGTTTAGGCGTCCCAGACAGAGACCCTGAGGAAGTGATGTTGCCCAGAAGGAGGCAGTGTTAACCAGTGGAGAAAAAAAAGTGTTGCAAACAGAGAGTGGCAGGGAGTGCAAGAATATACTCTCTTGTGGATATTCTAGACACCAATTAAACATAAGTCTGTGGGCTTTAATAGCCACCTGGAGGTAGGACCCCAGTACAATAATTACTTTAGTTTAAAACATGAATAATGTAACACTTGATCAAGTAATCGCATCTTTTAAGGTCCCTTTCAGTGTCTTAATTTATTCTCAGAATATGTTCCTACATGTCCTTATTTTATAAAAGTGAAATTTAAAGCTCTCCTGATGTCAGAATGGTGTGCCTTATTTTCCATTTGCTCTGATGACCATAACTGCTTAAAGGACATATCTACATAGGCATATCTAGATGACAATTAACCAGGAACAGGCAACATGAAGCATCACAGATGGTACTAGTTATATAGTGCTTACCTCATCACATTTTTCTATCTTGATCTACTGTTACTGGGTCTCTCCTTGATGACACTTCGTCCTCCCATTCTTCCTTCTCTTACACCAGTTTGTGCTTAAATTTCCTACTAGGGTGCCTTTAGAATTGACGCGTAACTTTTCTGTCTTGGACTCTTTCTCCCTATATCAATATAACTATCAATTCATTTGTATATTTCTTTGTAACTAGATTTACATATATAAACCGTTAACTAGTTTTTATTACAGTACAGCAAAAGTATGGGCTTATTGTTCAAAAAGAGAAAGCAAAAAGAAATAGAAATCAACAGTAATAATTTCTGTTAACATCTTTAAGTTTTTATTTTAATACCAATTAACATACAGTGTAATATTAAATTCTGGTATACAATATAGTGATTCAACACTTCCATACATCACCCTACACTCATCACAAGAGCACTCCTTAATCCCCATCACCTATTTCACCCTCCTCCTGCCTACCTCCCCTCTGGTAACCATCAGTGTGTTCTCTATAGTGAAGAATCTGTTTCTTGGTTTGCCCCTCTGTTTTTTGGGGTTTTTTTGTTTTTTTGTCTTTCCATTTGCTCATTTGTTTTGTTTTTTAAATTCTATAGGAGTGAAATTAAATGGTATTTGTCTTTTTCTGACTGGCTTATTTCACTTAGCATTACACTCTCTAGCACCATCCAATATCATTGCAAATGGCAAGATTTCAATCTACTTTTTATGGCTGAGTAATATTCCACTGTGTATGTGTGTGTGTGTGTGTGTGTGTGTGTGTGTGTGTGTGTGTGTGTGTATACACCAAATCTTTTTTTCCCTCAGATCTAGGATTAGGGTTCAGTTTAGGACTAGAATAAGGTTTAGGGTTAGGGTTAGGGCCAGGGTGAGGCATGTGACTATTATCCTGCAGTTCAGGGACATCGCCAGAGCGCTAAGTTTAGGGTCAGGGCTAGGGGTTAGTGCTTAGTGCTTAGGGTTAGGGTTTGTGTTAGGATTAAGTTTAGAGCTAGCATCTGAGTGGGGGTATGTGCCTCATATCCTACTGCTGTTAATATCTGTATAAATTTCCTATAATTCCATCTTTTTGTACATTTTCTGTTACTCCTTTGTACAAGTTATATGTTATTTTCAAAACTGCTTTTCTTTTGGTAATCATATGATGATATCCTTCTATGTTAGTACATACACCTCTATAATGTTTAAATAACTGAATAATATTAAAATGAATTATTAGAACATATCAAAATATATTTAATTGTTGGACAATTTTGGAACATGTTTAAATGACATACCTCAAGTTACTGTGTTTATCCAGGATTATTTCCTTAGAATAAATTCTAGAATTAAAATGATTCATCAAAAATATGCAGAGTTTTAAGGTGTTGATACTTATCACTGAATTGCCTTGTGGAAAGACTGTCATATACTGTCTTACTACATGAAGTATCTTTATAGAGTGTGAACTATTAAAACATTTTAAGTCTTCCCACTTGGTAAAGCATCACCATTTTGAGATAATATTAGAAAGTAAAGGTAAATAGGGTTAAATGATCACAAGACATTAAAATGGCATTACAGAAATCAGAATTTTTGGAAGTGTAAAAACGTGTGGCAGAGGCTTATTTATACAATGCCTATCCTATAAATAGTATTTCTAATTTTGTAATATTCTGCATTTACTCCCCATTTACATATGAAACAACTGGAATACAAAGAGACTCAAAATGTGCCCGATGTCCTACAATTGCTATATGGCAATACTGTGATTCCAACCAAATCTGTCCAATTTCAAGGTCTCTTGTCTCTTCAGCAGAAAAGTGCAGAGTAACTGCCTCACAGGGTTGTTGAACTGATTAAATGATACATGCGCTGTGCATCAGAGGCCTTCAGTATTTACCATGGAAAAAGAGAGCCAAAGTAAGAAATTTAGTAAGCCCCTAACAGTTGAGAGGGGTATAGAATGCTGGGAATTGAGTTTGAAAGGCAAGTGTTACCAGTTTGCTTTTGTTTTGCCTCTTTTACTTTCTATCTCCCAAGTAACACCAAACAGTGTAAATTACTGTTACAACCTTTGCATCTGGACGCATTGTTTCTGAATTTTATCCTTGCCAATGACTTTGAAGGCTTTGGAAACACACTGAATCTAATTCACTAGACCCAAAGGGGAAAATTCACAGATCTCTTTCAGGTGATTTGCACAAAAATACCGCTAGGAGTATATGACAGAATCCCTGAAATACCAAAAGCAGTCCTTGTGCAGCTGGTGTTATATGCTTTATGTATACCTTAATATTCGTTGTATATTTAAACGGCCATCATGATGATGATAATTGTCAGATCTCCTGGGCCCTTTTTTGCCAGGTCCTGCTCTGATTTTTTTGTAGGTACTGCCGTTTAAATGGATCTACCTTTGGGTCTATTGGTAATAGATATTGTGGAAATATTGTGGAAACTACAGTAGATAGTGGGCTGGCTGCTTGTTCATTAAAAGTCAGTATTTGGCCCCAGGAAAAGGAGTTGATGGTTCTCTTTAGTTCATTCCCAACAGATTGAGGCTGTACTTTGTTTAGTACATCCAAGTTTTCCTAATAATTCGTTATTGAACAACTATCAATTTACCTAAATATTTTAAGCTCCTGATGGTTCCAGATGCTTGTTACACTTGAAGTACATTAATCCATTCATACTTCAATTTGTGTCTTTCAGATTTTAAAGAATGACCTCTAGTTCTTGTTTTTAGTGGTCACAATAAGGGAATGATGATAAGCATGTGCTCTGGGCCCTGACTATGGGTTTTAATCTTAGTCCATCATCTATTATTTAACTCACCTTAGATATATTTAAAATCCCTGTGCCTTACTTTCTATGCTAAAATGGCTGTGAGGGTTTAATGACTAATAAATATTAAGTACTTGGGGCAGAGTAAACACACTTAACAAAAAACAATAAAAGTTAGCTATAATAGCAATAGATAACCAATATAATATAATCGATATAATAATAATGGAGAACCAATAATAATCCCTAATGAAAAGTAGCTGTCAATTTTCTTTCTCTAAACCTTTTTACTTTTTAAGTAAATATTTGCTTTGTCTGAGAGAAAGCGTTGAGGAATCTGCTGTTAACCCCTGTCTTGAACAATGTGATAATAATTCTGAGGAAGCCTAACCAAGAGAGGGACTGTTGAGGGAGGAAATTCCTAAATATACTCCTTCTTCTTTATATGAAAAAAACAAATGAAGTGATTAGAGTAAGTAATTTGAGATAATGAAGTCTATTCACATTTAAATTATTTAACATATATGTGCTCTAATTATGTTTTGAAGTTTACATGTAGAAAGTAAACTTAATTTGTATCATTATAGAGTATACACTATGAAATTTGGTTTTGGGGGACACTTGGGTGGCTCAGTTGGTTAAGTGTCGGACTCTTGGTTTTGTCTCAGGTCATGATTTCAGGATCATGAGAGCCCTGCGTGGGGCTCTGCACTCAATGGGGAGTCTGCTTGAGATTCTCTCTCTCCTTCTGCTCCTCCCCCTCCTCCATGCACGCTCACTCGCTTGCTCTCTCTCTACAATAAATAAAGCTTTCTTAAAAATTTGGCTTTGTTTTATAAAAACACACAGAAGAATTACTTGGCACTTTCTCCCTTCTCTCTATATAAATGCCTGGTCTGAGCCACCATAGGGAGGCATCATTTATCATTTTGTGGCAGCTTTTCACTACAGCTGCTTGCAGGCAGGGACTGTTTTTCATTTATATCTTTACCTGGCCTCTATTAAGAGCTAAGTAAATATTAAGCAGATCTGGTGAAGGAGAAAAATACTTGAGAAGCATTGGAATGTCACTTTTGAGAAAAGTAAAATACATTATTACTTTTCAATATGGGAAATAGTATAGCACGTGTTACTGTAAGGAAGTCAAACAGCTTGATTTTTAGATGTATTCATACAGTTACTGCATATATCCTGAATGGGCCTGAATAAAGACCCAAATAAATGCAGCTTCATTTATCCCTTATTTGGGGATATATAAACTGTCTCCTGAATACCCAAATAAAGGAAATATATCTGACAGGGAATTTTCTTTTAAATATTAAATCTTTATTTTTCTTTTAAAATATTGAATTCCTCCGAGCTCTCCTATCCATATTATATTAAAAATCTTTAAATAAATATGGAGTTTATAGTCTATCTTGAGTTCTGTATTCAGATATAGTGTTTTTTTCAGCCATATCTCATTGTTGAAAACTTAGATTGTGTACAAATTTTCTTTACTATAAACCAACCTCCTTGAATCTCAATTCTTTGTGTTCTGAATATCACTGCTGCCTTCCTTAAGCTAAATTCCTAGGAGCAGAGTTTTTAAGATTTTGGTTTAAAACACACTACCAAATTCTATCCTAGAAAAATTGAACTGCTTTATCCTCTTACTGGCAGTTTACAAATAGTCATTCTGCATGTTTAAAATTACTGGGTAGTTACGTACAGAGTTCTGCTTTGCCTGCTGTTTGACCACTTCAGGGTATTCTTTCTCTTGTTTACACTCTTTACTCTGCTAGTTATCTCGAAAGGTCCCAGAGTTAGTATATTGACTCAGGTGCCAAAGCAGAATTGTTAAAGATAAGGTCATCTCAGACATGGCATCAGCAAGAGACTAGTTCAAACATTAAAAAAAAATAAATAAAAGGAAGAGGCACGTTTTATATAGCCCTTACTGTGTGAGGTTCTGTTTTAAGTACTTTACATCTGTCAGCCCATATTCATCCTTGCAGCCACTCTATAAAGTTTGTACTGTTACTGTGCCCTCTTTATAGGTGAGGAAACTGATTCACCTACAGAGAGGTTAAGTAGTTTAGTTTACTAGTAGTTTAGTTTACTCAAGATCTGAATTTGTGGGATATAACTCTAAAACCCAAATATTTGTGCCAGAAAAAAAATGCATTTATTCATTTTCTTTTATTAAAGTAATCCTTGTTTGGGGAAAAAAATAGAATATTCAGATAAGCAAACAAAGAAACAAGCAAAAACCTCCCAAATGACTCATAATCCACTATTCCAAAGTTCTCATTTAGTTAAGTGGCATAATTTTGCACATAATGTGTTTTAGCTTTTTTTTTTTTTTAATGACAGTGTTCTGTAAACATGCTCCCATGTCGTTAACCATAGATCTCTCTTAACATTTTACTGGCCACCTAGTATTTCATTTTATGGATATACTGAATTTATTTAACCAATCCCCTTTGGTAACTTTGTTAGTTGACACTTTTTGGCTGATACAACCTGTTCTAAATGTACAGCTCCAGTCTTGCTATTTCCTCAGGATAAATTCCTAGGATTGACTGTTGTGTTGTTTAACTTCATACCTTTGGTCCTGTCCAATTGCTACACTGTCATCATCCTCTCAGTGATTAACAGGCCTTTTAACCCAACATCCTTAGCCTTAGGCTGGGAGATTGACATCTCCTCAGTAAGAAACCTCAGAGTTCTTAATACCCAAATTCGTCTCTTCTAATCTGACATATCAGTTGAAATTTTTATAATTTTGAAGATTAACTTTATAATGGTGATTGGTGCTTTCTGGGTGTTTTGTTTGTTTGATTCTGTTTTTAAAGAACTTACCATTGCTTCTCTTGCCAGTGAAACGTAACAATATGTTTTAAAGAAAGACTTTAAGTGCCTTTCCGAGCTACCCAGGGAAGGGTCCATAGGGCGTTGTTTTGCATTCCCGTCATAACTTAAAGGGAAACTTTGACAATGTCCGGAGCCCTTGATGTCTTGCAAATGAAGGAGGAGGATGTCCTCAAATTCCTTGCAGCAGGAACCCATTTAGATGGCACCAACCTTGACTTTCAAATGGAACTGTACATCTACAAAAGGAAAAGTGATGGTATCTACATCATAAATCTGAAGAGAACACGGGAGAAGCTTCTGCTGGCAGCTCATGCCATTGTTGCCATTGAAAACCCAGCTGATGTCAGTGTCATATCATCCAGGAACACTGGCCAGCGAGCTGTGCTGAAATTTGCTGCTGCTACCGGAGCCACTCCTATTGCCGGCCGCTTCACTCCTGGAACCTTCACTAACCAGATCCAGGCAGCCTTCCGGGAGTCGAGACTTCTGGTGGTTACTGATCCCAGGGCTGACCACCAGCCTCTTACAGAGGCGTCCTATGTTAACCTGCCTACCATTGCTCTGTGTAACACAGACTCTTCTCTGTGCTATGTGGACATTGCCATCCCTTGCAACAACAACAAGGGAGCTCACTCAGTGGGTCTGATGTGGTGGATGCTGGCCAGGGAAGTTCTGCGCATGCGTGGCACCATTTCCCGAGAACACCCATGGGAGGTCATGCCTGATCTCTACTTCTACAGAGATCCTGAAGAGATTGAAAAGGAAGAGCAAGCCGCTGCTGAAAAGGCTGTGACCCAGGAGGAATTTCAGGGTGAATGGACAGCTCCAGCTCCTGAGTTCACTGCTACTCAGCCTGAAGTCGCAGACTGGTCTGTAGGCGTGCAGGTGCCCTCGGTGCCTATTCAGCAGTTCCCTACTGAAGACTGGAGTGTCCAGCCGGCCACTGAAGACTGGTCTGCAGCTCCCACTGCTCAGGCCACTGAATGGGTAGGAACAACCATTGAGTGGTCTTAAGCTGGTCTTCCACAAAGGGAAACAAAATGGAAATAGAAATGGAAAAGGTTGACGGAAAATAAACAGTCTGTAAAAGTCAAAAAAAAAAAAAAAAAGAAAGAAAGACTTTAAGTATCATTTTGACCCTTGTAGTGTAGTTCTCACAATAGCTTGGCAGTTGTTTATAAAACAGTATGTGTTAGGGTTTGCTACAGAAGTGGAGTCCATGAGCGAAAAGCATCAGCCTCACCTGAGAACTTGTTAGAAGTATACTCTCCTATGCCCCACTCTCCCTACTGAATCAGAATCTGCATTTTAATGAGTTCCCCAGGTGATTCATGTGTTCTTTAATGTTTGAGATTCATTGCTTTAGGCTATTTTGAACCCAACTCTCATTTGTCATTTATAGACAGCTCATTTTGCTCCTTGTTCTAATTGCTTTTGCCGTATGTTGCATTTTCCTGTCTGCTAGAAAGTACTGCCCTTTCTTTTTTATGTGTCTGGCTCAAAACAAGAATGGAATCTATCTTATAAGGCAATTGTCTTTTAAAGTATTGTTGCTCACTTGAGTTAGAAGCTGTTATATTGATTGTGGCATTTTAGAGCAAACTGAATTATTAATTTGGCTTCATTTGGCAAATAGAAACATTTTAAAATCAGTGATCTTATGAAACATGGTGCCCTCTGTCATGGAACTGTTATCTTTCTCTTAAAGATATGCTAGCGGTTATGAATATTTTATAATGTGTCTGCCTGGATATAAATAAATAACAGTCATCTTAAAAACAAGCATTATATTTATCTGAAAATGCTTACCTTGCAAGTTCATTGTTTCAAGGACAACAAATGTGCATTTAAAATAAGAAACATGATAAAAGTTTTACTTGAGATTACAGTTTTCTGCTGAATATAACAAAAGCTGTTTTTAGATGTTATCTTTTCAAATCATAGATGAACCCGCTAAGGTACTATTCATCCATAAAAATGTACAGGTATCCCCCATGCTTTAAACTCAGGAAACAAATAGATTTGAGTGCATTTTTAGAGATACACATTTTCTTTGTATGTTTTTGCTTCTCACTGTCTGAACTCAGGAACCAAATAGGTTTGAATAGCAAGTGATGTTGTACCTCTCTTACACATTAACTGTGAGCACAATGAATACACATACACCTATAACATATAGAAGTATTCCATAGTTAGCTTTCCACAAAATGTTAACCTCTCTTTCAATAGTGTATTAAATATGGAAATACTCTGTAAATTGTGCTCTCTTTTTGGATAGTCAGAATGCAGGTCAGTCTGGATGGATCCTCTATGTAAGAAGTCTGTTAAATCTTGCTTAATCCCACGTTGCTGACATAGTAAATGACAAGGACCAGCAGGCCATATGCCAAAATGATGAGGCCATATTGTGTTTATAATAGAGACTGTGAGTTCCTTATCCAATGTGAGCTTCAGATCCCTCATCTGTAAACTGGATTATATGCTGACATGTATTGGAGTGCCTGGTACACTGTCACTGGTTTTATATTTCCAGTGGAAACTTGGTGACAGGGGTGCTTCAACCAATGATTATTCACTAAAAGTGAGATTGACTGTAACACCCTGCCCTGATACTCTGCCTTCTCTCTGATGGCATCAGTACTTGTCCCCTCATTCACTGAACTATAGCCATACTGGTCACTTGGTTGTCTCTTACACACACCAAGGGCTTGAACCTTGTCTGGAAGGATCTGCCCCCAGGTACCCACGTGAGTCTCTCATCTCTTTCACATCTCTACTCAAATGTCACTTCCTTGGAGAGACCTTATTTGACTACCCGAAGAGACCTGCCTATCCTGAACATATATTCTCTATTTTCTTAAAGTTTCTTTTTCTTCACAGTACTTATTACCACCTAATATACACTTGTCTTATTGTTTCATTATCTCCACTAGACTCTAACCTCCACGAGAAAAAAGTCTTTTTAGGTTGTGTTTACTACTACATATGCAGGAATTCAATATGAACAAGTGAATGCATGGCATTTTATTAAGTATATAGAAATAAATTTCTATTTGGGCCTCTCCCGGTTGTATATTTAACATCAGATATATAATTTTGGAGCCTTACCAAGTGTAATTATGGCAGACATTGTTAGTTCACTCATTTAGCACCTGTTTTCAGCCTCCTCCTTCCGTGCCTGCCTTTACTATGGAGGACCCCCCCCCCAAATAAAATAAAACAAACCCTAGAAAAAAAATTTGCCATTCTGCCCTGTATCTAGGACTGACTGTGTGGCATAATTGAGATCAATGGAAAATAAGCAGAATCTTCCAGGACCTTCTAGGAAAAGCTTTTTCTTGGTGTGCACAAGGAACCAATGTGTCTGGTTTAGACATTTGTCCTTCCTGTCTTAAGAACACAATGCCTAGAGCTGTGGAAGACATTTTGCAGCCCACAGTTTCAGACTTCCTAGTGCCTGAGAAAATCAAATCTTATTTGTTAAAACTACAAATAATCAGTTATTCTGTTCATTGCATTTGACAGATTTCTTAACTCATACAAAACTCTGCAGAAGGAAGAGGTAAGGAAACTCATTGCCTAGCACAGATGATTCTGCAGCAACTGTTATTATATTAATTTATGCCTTTTGAATGTTAAGATTGAGGAAGGGTCACATTCTAAATACTTTTAACAGCTTAATGAATTTGATGTTCTTAATTTTCAATGTTATACTACATTGTAAATTAAGGATGTAAAAAAAAATTAACCTTCCCAGAGCTGTAGTTATCAGTTATGTAATTTAAGAAGTACAAAAGTTTCACTGAAGCAGGTAATCTTATGAACTGTTAACTGAGGCTCTCCTCTTTGTGCCCCTTCCTGTTTTCCCTCCACTGTTCAGCTGGCTGTGTTCTATACATGCATTGTCCATGACTAGAAGGCAAACAATTCAGAAAAAACAAATCAATGAAGTAGAGCTTCTGGGTTTTTTGCTTGCCTGTTTGTTTTGTTGTTGATGATACAGTGTTTTTAATTCTCTGCAAAAACAATTGTTTTAGACACAAATGTTCTTGATTTGTAGGAACTAGGCTTCTTGACAGAAGAGTTTTGAGAGAATCCAGATAAAGTTCTGAAGGTGTTAAACATGAACTTTATGCCATAAATAGTTGATTGAAAAGGAAACTGATAGAGAAGCTTATTTTTCTTATAGTTAGCAGATGATAATTTTTCTTACACTTCGGGAAGGAGACCTGCCCTCCCCAGCCCAGAGCCAATATTCACAGAGGACACCCTCCTCCCTCTTCCCTAAGATTCCCTGATTCATATGAGCTCTGTGACTTCCCAAGTCCTCTGAGGCATCAAGGATGGATGAAGGGAAAGAAATGATAAAAGGGTAGAATTCTGACTATTGGCCACAAGAAACTGAGCTTTAAACCGGAGGTGAATGATTTTCCCTGAAGATTGTTGTCCTCGTCTACACAGAGGAAATGAGAGCTAAGTAGACAATTTAGATTCACTTGGGTTCTTGCACATATCAATTTAGTGACCTTAATATTTATACTTGCTGGATGATAAACGTGAAGCTCTAGAGTTCCATTCTATAAGTTTTTTTTTTTCTTAATGCTAAGAGGTTAAGGTATGTCGGTGGATTTTATGTCTCCTATAGATATTTTATGATAAATTTGTCAGTTGAGCCTTCAGTTTCTAGAAATTTTTCACATCATTTATATCCATCTTGTCCTGTAACCATCATAATATTCTCTATAAATTACTGGAATACAACATTTCTTTTTCTTCAAAGAAAAAAATTAAAAACTAGAAATTTTCTCAGATAACTCTTCTAAGTTTTGAAGAAATAAATGAGGTAAAATTTGATCGCCTAGGGTTTAGCATTTTTTGTTACCAAACTATTACTCAGGGTGCACTTTTTCAGTCTGTAAAAATACTTTCTGATTGAGACTTGTAATGTGTTTTATTTATTCCATCAACCTGGTAAATGCAGTGGAGTCCTAGAAACTTTATGGACAGGGTAAACTGAAAAATCTGTAAGATCTGAGAGTGAAAGATGGAGTTAGTACCAGCATACCTTTTACTTTTCTCTCTAGTCTCTGTCCTCAAGGTGCTTTTAGTAAGAGACGTTTCTTCATTATAACTTTTGTGTGCCCCTATAAAGGTAGGGGAAAACCCTGAGTTAAAATAATACAGACATATTCTACTTTTAAACAAACTTGATATGTCAAAATCCTAATTTATATTGTGGCTGAAATGAGGACAGATTCTTTCTTTTGCAAAAGTATTTCCCATAGGTTTCCTTGAAATAGCAAACTTCTGTAATCTAACAAAAATAGACATTTTCTATCAACCAAGTATAGTTGTCTTTTTATGTCCTGAATCCATTTATTTCCATCTTCCAGCAGTAATCAAATCATCACTGTCAGTTGCCTAGACCACGGTACAAACTCAATTTCTCTTCCTGCTACTGTGCTTGCCCCCCCCCCCCCCCCACCAATCCACTCCCCAGCCAGCCTCATAGTAGCCGGGTAACTCAGATCATGTTTCTCCTCTGTATCAAAATGAGAAAATAAGAATTCCTCATCACAGTGTCATGACCCTAATGATTTGCCCCCTACGCCAGCCTGTGTTCTTAACCATTCCTCTACCGCTCTCCCCCTTGCTCACTTCATTTTGACTACACTAGCCTTCTTGATGTTTCCTAGTTATATTCAAACATAGTCCCACCTTTAGGCTTTGCCTCTGCTCTTGACTCATTCTCTAGATGACTGGCTGTGCTTGTTTTTTGTCAAATGCTACATTCTCAGGCGTTTTCTAACCACTCGTAGCTCCCAAGGATCTCTATTTTATTTTCTTGACAGTACTTATCTTTACTTGCAAGTATCTTATTTTTTCACTTGTTTAGTTGTATATTAGCTCTCATTTCCATTAGAAGGTAAGCTCCATTGCAGAGAGCTTTTTTATCTTTTCTACTCCTGAAACCCTAGTGTGTGGAACGGTGCCTGATACCTTAGAGCGCCTGGCCTAATAAATATTAGTTGAATGAGTAAGTTCTGGGTATGTGACTGAAAAGAAAAAAAATACGTAAATTACCGCTTATAAGTCAAATCATTTTACAAGCATTAAGTGTAAAGTCTGTTGGTTATTCAAAATGCTATTTACTTTATAAATCTCTCTCTCTTTTTCTTTTTCCGCATTGCCTACTACATTAGTGAGCATAGAACGGTCACCTGGGAAACCTCTTGGCCTGCCAGTCTTGCCTCCCCATTGTGGCCAGAGTGATCTTTACAAAACACAGACTCCTTCTTAGAAACCCTCCATGGATGTCTTGCTCTTAGGATGAATACCAACATTCTAACATGGCTGGAGAAGGCCAGCCTGGTCAGTGCCCATGTGCCTCTATAGCATCATCCTGCTGCACTGTCTGCTAGATCTGTGATCCTTCCACTGGGTCTTTGTAACCTCTGCCTGGGCCCTTTCCCACCTCCCTCCCCATTTTGCCTTTTTAATCCTGCTCATCCTTCGTAAGTCAGCTAAAGGATCCCTTCCTTGGAAGTTTTTGTGCACCCACCAAATTAGATCAGGTTGCTTTGTGATTTGCCTCCGTGATCATACTTCTTTCCTTCAGAGCATTTATCTCAATATCTGTTCCCATGTATAGTTAAAATTTCCTTTTCTTGTGATGTGAACTTTCAAGATAGATTCTCTCAGCAACTTTCAAATACACAATTCGGTGCCATTAACTGTAGTCAGTGTGGTACATTATGTCCACAGCATGCATTTTTTTTTAATAACTGGAAGTTTGTACCATTTGACTACCTTCACTCTTTGGTGGTTTTTTTTTGTTTGTTTGTTTGTTTGTTTAATTATATATCACATGGTTAAGAATCTAAGAGGTTAAGCAGCTTAGCATAGTGTCAGCCCAGAACCTGGGCTCTGGAATCAGAACAGTTTTGCTAAGTCCTGGCTTTTGCTATTAATAGCTGTCAAATAACTCAACATCTCTGGGCTTCAGTGCCAGTGTCTATAGAGATAATAGTGCCCACCTCCTCAGATTATTTCGGGGATTAAATGAGATAATACACTTTAATTTCAGTACAGTACTTTGCATATGGTAAGAATTTGAGAAATGTCAAGTATTATTAATAAAGTTATTTTTTATATTAAATTTGCCCTTTCCATTAGGTGTGTATCTTCTGTTTTCTCAATACTTATACCAATGTTATTATAAAAGGTAAAATTGAACATCTGGGTGTTCTGAGCCTGAAAACCAGGCCCAAATTCCACCACTTCACCTTTGAAAAATGGAAAATATTTAAAAATTCTCTGTGGATACATAAAATATATAAATACAGAGAGATTGCCTATTTATAGGTCTATTTATATATCTACAGATATTTTATATGTTTTGATTTTCTTTTAAAATCAAGATTATGAAGGGCCACTTTATAGCTTGAAGAGTGTTTACTCCTTCGGCAGCTAAAACCTTTGGCAAACTAAACCCATCTGAAGTCTGTCTTTAGCTATTTTCTAGGAAGTTGCTATTTAAGAAGCAGGGTCAGAATGGCGATGAATAGGGCCTGATGACAAGATGAAGAAGAAATTCGTAGCAATGGTGTTTCATCTAATGATTCCTTCTCCTCAGGGACTGACAGAACCATATTGTTGTCTTGTTTCTGGTAACATATGGCTCTTCAGACCAGAATTGTTTACTTTATTTCTTCTTTTGTTTAAATAGCAATAAAGAATTTTATACCTTGGGGACATCAGAAAATCTCTGTTGCTTTGCAACATGCTTTTTGCAATGTGTCATGTTACAGAAAGTATTTAAGAGAGTTTGAGCTGGAGGAAAATGAATTTATAAATAGACTCATCAAATAAAACGAGGTTTTGTAATGATGCAATTATAAAGCAAGCCATAGTAAAAATATAGGACAGTCTCTTGTGATTATCCATCCTTCTTATATAATCTTTCTGTTTGGATATTGTACACTGTAATGGACTTAGCTAACTATAGAATATGGCAAGCTTCAAGCATATTGCATAAAACAAAATGCCTAAGAAAATGTACAGAACATTAGTGAAGAAAATCTAATTCCCATGTTTTTCCCTAGACATTAATATATGTCCTACCCTGGATTCATTTAAGGGACCTTAAAAAGTGATTTGGTAAGTGTATCTGAGCCATCTGAAATGATACCTGATACCCTGATATTTAGGGAAAGAGAACCCACATTATCAGAAGTCAGCTGCTACTGTTCTATACCAAATTTCCCATAAATAAATCATGTTTTCCATATTTCTATAGGAAGATCACAATTTTGAACTAAATTTTTGACAACATTCCTCAAAAAAATTAACGAGCCACTAAATGAGCTATGGATCCTTACTTTTAAAAAATACTTAAACCATTCATCCAAAAAGTAAAACAAATTGACCATGGATAAAGTTACAAATTCTTTGATATATTTCATTCATTAACTAATACTGAACACTTTTTGTGTACGGAATACACACAGGCTAGGAAAATAGATAATGAAAAGGCATAGTGCTTGCTCTGTAGGAGCTCACAGTCCAACAGCTGAGATGGATATAAGGCGGTGATGACCTTATAATTTTGGCAAGTGCCATAAAAGAAATACAGACAGGGTGTTGGAAAAACAGGCAACTCGGCACAGGAAAGTTAAAGGGGCAGAAGATATTTTTGCCTGGGAATCCTTGCATGAAGTCCTGTGAGATAGTCAGGAGCTGAGTAGGAGGTAAGGCAGTGAAGAGTGAAAGGGGAGAGCTCATGGCTTATTCAGAGACTAAACAAGAAAATGGTGATGTTGGAAGAAGGCTGTAAATGGGAGTCAAGGTGGAAAAGTGTGTAGAAGCCAGACCGAAAAGACAATTTCATGCCCTGCTAGGAACTTTAAAACAAAATTAAGAATGGCCTTATAAGTTTGTGTTTTAGAAGTCAGTATAGCAGAAGTGTAGAGGGAGAAGGGAGGAAGATAAGATTGAGAACGGATAATCAGAGAAACTAGTTAGGAGATTGTTACAGAAATCCCAGTAAGGGAGCTTAAATTAACATTGGATATCAACATATTTAAGAGACCCTGAGTGCCAACAGTACTTGAGAGCTAATTCGATGTGATGGTGAAAGAGAGAAAGAATAACGATGGACTCTGAGAAACAAACTGAGGGTTCTAGAGGGGAGGGGGTGGGGGGATGGGTTAGCCTGGTGATGGGTATTAAAGAGGGCACGTTCTGCGTGGAGCACTGGGTGTTATGCACAAGCAATGAATCATGGAACCCTACATCAAAAACTAATGATGTATGGTGATTAACATAACAATAAAAAATTATTTTAAAAAAAGGAAAGAAAGAATAAAGGTTTGGTGGTGGATGAATTGAGGATGCTATTTCCTGGAATCGTAAGTGCAGGTTAAGGAGCAAGTTTGGGAGGGGAGTGAGGTAAGGAATAGGTAGACATGCCAAGACTGACATGTTTGTGGGATATATAGGCAGATGAATCCAATAGTTGATTTTGTATATATGGTTATATAAGTTTGAGTTTTAAAGATATATTTGGCGGGCACCTGGGTGGTGCAGTTGGTTGGGCATTGGACACTTGGTTTTGGCTCAGGTCATGATCTTGGGGTCATGGGATTGAGCCCCGCTTCAAGCTCCACACTCAGCGCAGAGTCAGCTTGAGGTTCTCTCTCCCTCTCTTCTCCGCCCACTCATGCTCTCTCTCTCTCTCAAATAAATAAATAAAGTCTTTTTTTTAAAAGATTTTATTTATTTATTTGACAGAGAGCGAGAGTACAAGTAGGCAGAGCGGCAGGCAGAGGGAGAGGAAGAAGCAGGCTCTCCGCTGATCGATGCGGGGCTCGATCCCAAGACCCTGGGATCATGAACTGAGCCAAAGGCAGACGCTTAACCAACTGAGCCACCCAGGCACCTCAATAAATAAATCTTTTTAAAAAAAATATCTTTGGGCCGAGATACAGTTTGAAAAACATCTTCTTAGGTAGTTGACTAGATATGGAAGACTAGTTCTACGGAAAGAGAGTGGATAAAATGAAAGGGAGAGTGTTGTACATGCAACTAGAGAAACACCATCATTAATTAAGGGATCGAGTGTTTGTCAGAGTGGGCTTTTTGAACGTGAAAGTACAGAGGTAGGATACTTGTAAGTGATGGAGCAAGGGGGACAGCAGTGAGTAGAAGCAGCTTCTGTAGCCACGTATGAGTGTTATTGGTGGGATTTTTGTTTGCTTGTTTGTTTTTCTCAGAAGTAGAAAAGCACTAATCTGCAAGAGGAATTAGGGCTGGAGAATACCAACCCCACTTCATCTTCCTGGGAGGAATGTACCGTAGTGGAGCAGTCTTTTATGAGAAGGCTGTAGAAGTGATGAGCTGGGTAAGAAATGTTCAGGCAAGGAAGAAGGTATCTGTAAGTCTGTGAAGAGGGAAGACCTTAGTCACTGTGTGAGTCCAAGGAGAGCCACAGTAAAAGAATGAGTTGGAGAGAGACTGCAGAGGATGAGGGTGTTTGCAAGAGATCAGTATCTGAAGGAGTAAAATACTTTTCTTGAGTCCTATTCTGATTCAGAGATATTTTCTTGGTCCTAAGAAAACTTAAACTAGTCCATTCAGATATCAACCTTGTGATGTTTAACATTGCAGATACACACCTTTGCTCTCTATCTACACAGCAAGGCATCTTGGAGAGCTGGTCCTGTTGTCTGACCTTTTAACATAAACATAATTTGTTTCTTCAAAATTAAATTTCCATTTTGGTTTATTTATGATTCTAAGGGTTCTCTATGCTCATTATAAAAATTCAAACACTGGGAAAAGAATAAACATCTCTGATAATCCTATTTCTAGAACTAAAAAACAATTACTCATAACATTTTGAGGTTATGAGTACCTTACCTCTTTTGGCTTTACATATATTTAATAAACGCAATAAATAAATAAATATGTGAATATAGTATTGTGTCTCTATGCACATTATATAATGCCTATATTGACACATATAGAATTTATGTATATAGACATTTTGCCAAAAAGACTAATTCTGCATAGACTCATAAACTGCTTTTTCCCTAACTTAACCTTGTGACAATTTTTCCAGGTCTGGGACCTACATCATCATTTTTAGTGGGTACAAAATATTCCACTGTATAGTTATGCCATAATTTCTTTAGTCATTCCCCTATCGATGAAGTTTTATTGTTTTCTGCTGTTTTTTTATAACTGAATTCAGAGGTGTTTTTTGGGGGGAAGGTATAGTTGACACATAATGTTACATTAGTTTTAGGTATACGACATAGTGATGCAACTTCTGTTATGCTATGCTCACCACAAGTGTAACTACCATCTGTCACCATACAACACTATTAAAATACGGTTGACTATATTCCTTGTGCTGTGCCTTTTATTCCTCTGACTTGCTCCATAACTAGAAGCCTGTATCTCCTACTCCTCTTCAGCCCTTTTGCCCATCCCCCGTAACCCCCTTTCCTCTGGCAACCATTAACTGATTCTTCTGTATTTACAGGTATGATTCTGCTTTTTTGTTTGTTTGCTCATTTCTTGTGTCAGATTCCACATATGAGTGAAATCATATGATGGTGTTTGTGTTTCTCAGTATGACCTATTTGGTTTTAGAGAGTTATTTATAAAAGAATAGCCTTTCTTTTGAAGGGAATTACTTTGTATTTAAATAAGGAAAAACATAATTTCCGCAATCTTCGGTTAAAAGCCTTATGTTCCACTACTAACATTATCTGAGTTATCTCATTTGTAAAATTATCTGTTAATTTAGAAGAATCAATTCCTCAGTGTCTTGCTTTGGAATCCTATCATTTTAGGACTGAGCCCTGGTCCCACATAATACGTAGCTGTATGACTAAGTCAGGATTATTTATCATCTCCTCTCTGAGCCTTAGTTTCCTCATACATAAAAAATTTCATTGTTTCTAATGGATTTATTTAAGATATGCAGCAATAATAGATTTAACAGTTTTGGCTTTTTAGTAGTTCTCTGTAAACTCAGAAGTCATTTAATCACCTAGTGTATCATGCTTCTGCCTACAAGAGCTACTTTGGATAGAAGTCACTTCATTTGTTAATTGTGTTCTTTCACATACTTTTAATACCAATATTTTTTATTCATTGGTTCTCGGGATATTATAAATACTTACATGAGATTATAGGATTTTTTTCCTTTTTTCTAAAAACAAACAAAAAAACCACAAACACCTTTTTAGGCACAGTAACCTCATTGAGTGACCCTCCCACCCGGTTCTGTTTCTTTCTGAACGTGCCATTATCTGATTAAATATTGCAAATATATGTCTTAAGTAGCAGTTTCTTTTGGGTCTCTTGTTAATGAATACCACATGGAGATAAATGAAGATCATCCAAATGTGAATAAGCAAAAGCTATTCATTTTAAACTTGCTACAGCATGAGAGTTAGCCACCATCACTTGCATTTGGCAGACTCAAAGGCAGGCAGATGAATGGGAAATCTTTTTCTTTTTTTCTAAGTAGGCTCCACACCCGGTGTGCAGCCCAGAGCGGGGCCTGAACTCATGACCCTGAGATCAAGACCTGAGCTGAAATCAGGAGTTGGACACTTAACTGACTGAGCCATCCAGGCACCCCAAATGGGAAATCTTTATTGTGGGGGGAAAAAAGGAAAGGCTTCAGCTGTACCCTGATTAGAGGTTGTTGGCATGGAGAATCTGTAGGTGGGCTAACTAAAAGCCGGGTATCCCCTGTGATTGGTTAGGAGTGAATATTTGGCTTTCTTCAGTTTGTCCTAATTTGGAAGTGGGGGCAAAAATAAGGAGGCTGTTACTAATCAACCCTTGGCCATTTGGGGCCAGTTGTTTCAAGGGTCATTGCGTGGCTTTCTGGACTGGTTTTGATAGAGATAGTGGTCTGACCTCCAGAACTGAAACTGTAGAAAATGAGTTGCTAGTTCATACTATAAGTAGTACTAATAGATATATTTGATATCACTTAATGTGGTAAAAATATAAATTAGCAAAATATGTATTCCATTATTCACAATGTTAAATATTAAAATAACTTCATATTTTTCAGAGAGATTGGTAGGTGCATATAGTGAACAATTAAAAAGTGCATTGTGATTAAAGCACATCGTGATTAACATATGTTTATATTCTTGACAAATTTAAGGCATTATCCATGAATACGAATATTGTAATATGATAAAGAAGTAAAAATAATAACACATGTAGGGGTGCCTGGGTGGCTCAGTCAGTTAAGTGTCTGCCTTCAGCTCAGGTCGTGATCTCAGGGTCCTGGGATCAAGTCCTGATCGGGCTCCTTGCTCAGTGGGGAGCCTGCTTCTCCCTCTGCCTGCCACTCCCCCTCCTTTGCTGTCTCTCTCCCTCTCTAACAAATAAAATAAATAAAATCTTTAAAAAAAATAGTAACACATGTAGCTTCTACTCACTTCTGAGCACTCATCTGTACACCATATGAATATTAGCTAATTTAACGTCAAAACAATCCTATGAGGAAGGTACTTTGATTTTTCTTCTTTTGCAGGTGACAAAACATAACCATAAAGAAGTTAAGTCACCTTTCATGGTTACTCATCTGGTAGTGATGAAACCAAAACTTTAACTTTGGAAGATTGGGTCTTTTTATCTTGGTGTATTTATACTGCTTGAGAATAGGATTACGCTACTTAGTTGACGCAATTTGAGAGTCTTGCTGACCAGAAAACAAAACTATATTGTTGCTGACCTCACAGCCAGTTTTATCAGTATTCTAAACAACACCTTTTGAACTGTCATTTTATTGTTATTCTTAAAAAAATTTTCTGCATTTAGGTTACCTTAGCAGCTTTTATATCTCAGGTAGTACATCCCTCTGATCTTCCTTCACTTACAGTGGTAAATGTCACGGAGTGACACAAACTATTTTAATCAAATAAATAAAAAGATAAAGGGAAAACTGATGAATTTATTTCAAAGCTGAATATGAGGTTGTTGAATTATCCATTCTTTAAGATTACCTTTGCCCTTTGCTATATACATAAATAAGTAAAAGCAGTCTTGGGGAATCAGAAGAGGACCATCACTTACTGAGTGTCATCTATGTGCTAGGCACTGTGCTATATGCCTGAATAAACCAACTCACTTATATATTGCTCTTTTCATGTTTCAAAATTGAACAGCCAGAAAAAAAATTGAACAGCTGAATTAGCACCCCTAATCTAAGGTATTTATAGAAATTGATGACTCATTCCTATTACCATACCCAAAGGTTCAAACAACCAATGAATGTGAATTTTAAATACATAGTTTAGTAAACTATTGTTTACTAAATGATTAACTATTTAATCATTTACAGACTGTCAGTTAATTGCTTCATATATTCTTAAATAAGGAAATACTTAGGTAGCATTAATTTTTAGAAACACAATGGCATTGAGAAACAAGCACTCTTTTCAGAGACCTTTTCATAAGTAACAAAGGCTTTTTGTTTATTTTATAACCTGTCATATAGAAAGTTAATTTTAGCCTTGAGTGATTTATTTTGAGCATTAAAACCCTTAAAAAGAGTCCTCCAACATTTCTGTGAACAACAGGTACTTTCTCCCCGCAACTCCCCAGCCTCCTTTAGATTCTCCAAAGGAGTGTTTGTGGTATACTGACAGTGATGTCTCTGCCCAACCAAAACTCCCACTACAAAATAAGAGATTCTGCCTAAGCTGCTAGTTCCGATATTCTGTGCTATGAGAGTCCCAGCAAGATGTAAAAATGGGAAACAGATAGGATGGCAATGAAAATGACATTGTATAAAAACACTGTAGTTAAGTCCTGGCTTTGAAACTTACTGTCTCTGTGACTTTGAATAAGTTACCTGCCTGAGAGTGGGTTTTCTGGGAAGAAGAATGAGAGGTACTTCAGGATGTTAGTAATGTTCTATGTCTTCATCTGGATAGTGGTTACGCAGGTGTTTTCATTTTGTTAGAATTCACAGTGCATTTATGAATTTTCTATAGGCCAGTTATACTTGAGTAAAATACTTCTCTGTGCAGGGAGTAGGGGGTGGTAACCAGCCCTGACTTCTAGCATCTGCCAATTTACATGGTATAAATACTCTCACCATGGCTGATTTCAGGCAACCAATATCAAGTCAGTGAATGAAGAATTGAAAAGAAATATGCACATTTGGCTCTTTGAGCTGGTTCCAGTACATCACTAGATAAGATGTACTTGAACTAGGTAAAGAACCTTTTAACCACCGCCAATTCCTAATTTATCCTGTCATATTTTGGTTAACAGCTGTGTGTGAAAAATCAACTGACAGAGTAGTTTCGTTGAAGACCTGTTAACTTTTTTTTTTTTTAAATATAAAACACTTCTTGTTTTCTTGGTTGCTCAAAATTGGATTTTTTATAGAACAGGACCAAAAAATCATTCACTTATGCACAACATTTACTTATTTTACTTATTTGGGTTTTTTTTTTAGGTATTAATGATTTGATGAATTCTCAGGAACCCAATGTCCAACCCAGAACTAGATAGAGTATCTTCTGTTAAATGTATTTCTTTGTTTGTTTTAGTTTTATGACACATATACACACAAATGTGTGATCAGTATATTATTTAGTTTTATTTATTTTGAATTTTATAGAGAGAGCTTACTGTTCTGAAATTAATATTTTGATTAACCGTGTATTAATAAGATTCATCTACATTTTTTCTAATGTAATTCATTTTTATGGTGTAAATCTAATACTTTTTACTCAGTGTTTGCCATGCTTAGGTTTACATCATTATTGGCATATTGGTTTAATTTCCCAGCAGAGCAAGCATATTCTGCTTTGCTTATTTATTTTACATGCCCTTTTTTCAGAAACTGATGGACTGTAAGAAGTCTTCGCTTTTCTATTCTTGCTTTTTCTTTCCAATATCTGTATTATTTGGTAAATGAGTATGTTCTCCCCAAAATGGGTCATACATCAATAGAACATCTTAATATGTGTCAGTGCCACACAGAAGAAAAATGTTCTGAAAAATTCTATCATGGTTACTAAAGAAGCTCTATTAATAGCTAAACTTAGAGTTGAAGTTCACATTTCACCCTCAAGTTGGTTAAGGACTGTTATAACTAGAGTACTTATGATATACTGGGTCCTCGTCTTTTATAAAGTTATTATGATTATAATGTATATGTATGGTATATAACTGAATGAGAGAATGAGCCCAGAATATTATAGGTGATGAGTAGCCAGAAATACCAGAGTCCTCACTAAAAGGGATATTGCTCACTCAGAATAAGTACCTATTGCCAAAATTTCATCACCTGATTTCTCTGAACCGTAGAAAAAGACATGTTGCCTTTCTACTACACGTTTAACTGCTGTAACCAAACTCCTAAGAAAATCTTATTACTAACATTCAAAACGTAAGAGAAAAAAAAAGTTATTGTTTAAAAATTACGGAGTGGAAGAGTAGGTGTAAGCAGGGAGAAGACAGAGAAGATGGATATTTACTTATCCATAACAAAAATTAGACTATAATCCCTATCGCAATTCCAAAATTCAAAACAAAACCCTGGAAACCAAATTTTTTACTTCATTGTCATAATTCTTTCGGTCACAAAACCTGTCCTGATTAGGATGCATTTGGCTGTAAAACCTGACTTGAAGTAATGGGAAAGTATTTATTGCTTTTATTTGTTCCATTTGGTGTGTATTCTCATCTGTTTTGCTGAAGTATGTTTGATTCCAAGATGCTGCCCCAGAGTCTGCTAGCACCTTATAGTATATGCAGCTTCTCCACCTATGAATGTTTTAAAATTCTGAATCCTTAAACGTATCTCGCCCAACGGGTTCTATTAATAGATTGTGAACTGTGGTAAAATGAATTGCCTTAATCTTATATTTAGACCATGAGTTCTTTACCGTTTTGGTGCCATGGACCTCTTCGGTGAACTGGTAAAGCCTGTATACACTTCCTTTAAAAACATTTTTCACATGTATAAAAGAAAATACATGAATAAGAAAGTAAACATATTGAAAAAGTTACCAACATGATACAAATTTGTGGTATAGTAATATATATGCTTCTTTATTAAGGCATTAAATAACAGAATCTAGCAGTGGGTCTAAATGTTACTGGGAAGTCATCACAGTAATAAGTATAAATGGTATTTGGGGATAGCTGTAATAACAGTTATGTCGTATCAATATAGCTTTAGTTTCTGTTGGTGACAGTGTCACAGGTACTGCTAATACTGCTGAGGTCTGTCTTCTACGTTCATCGTTGAAGGAAGTGATAAATTTCAAATAGAGGTTAGAGAAATAGATATTTAATTCATGCCCCACCCTAGTTCATGTTACCCGCCCCCCCTCATTCTATCCATGGGTCATAGTTTGAGAAACCTTGGTTACAAATACTACTCATCATTAATTTTCCTGTCTTCCTTATTGGCTTTCAGTGTTGATTCATTTCGGTTCACGAGGTGATGAAGCTGGAATTCACACCATGTCCTTACTTTCAGCTAGTATTATTTTTTAAGGTTCCTACTTTATTTTGAGGGCTTTTTTCACACAATAGACAAAGTATCTGAGTGTAATTTAGAGGTTGAATTCTAACTACAGTACTAGTTTTTAGGGTTTTTCCCCCCCCTTCGGCCACATTGTAAATTAGGAAGCAATGCAGGATTTGTATTCAAATCTTTGTCCTTTTGGGGCACCTGGGTGTCTCAGTTGTTAAACGTCTGCCTTCGGCTCAGGTCATGACCCCAGGGTCCTGGGATCGAGCCCCACATCGGGCTCCCTGCTCAGCGGGAAGCCTGCTTCTCCCTCTCCCACTCCCCCTACTTGTGTTCCCTCTCTCTGTGTCAAATAAATAAAATCTTAAAAAACAAACAACAAAAAAAAACTTTGTCCTTTTTTCTTGGTGTGCTTGACATTCCACTTTTTTCTTTTTTTTTTTTTTAAGATTTCACTTATTTATCAGAGAGAGAGAGAGCATACAAGCAGGGGGAGCGACAGGCAGAGGGAGAAGCAAACTCCCTGCTGAGCAGGGAGCCCCATGCGGGGGTCCAATTCCAGGACCCTGGGATCAGGACCTGAGCTGAAAGTAGCCACTTAACTGAGCCACCTAGGTGCCCCCCCCTTTTTTTTCTTTTCTATTATAAACTTCCAAATGTCTTAGGTAGAAAGAATCGGCATGGAGGGGACAAAAACCTATCTATATATCCTCTGCTGACATTTCAACCTTAACATTTCTGATACTACCATCTAAGTGACTTCTTTTTAGCTTTTAAAATCAAAGTACATCTTATACATGAAGGAGAAGAACATACCAAAGTAAGATTTTGAAATTTTCAACTTCTGAGAAGCACCTGATTAATTCCAAAAGAACCGATATATTCTGATTTACTAAGAAAAATGTATCATCTGCTGTTGCCCATTTGTTTACAGTGCTACAGCCAAAAACTCAGTCCAGTCTGTTGTCATCTTATATTTGGACTGCAGCAACAGCCTTGGGGAATGTGTCCCACCTTTAGTGCCTCCTAACTTCTGTCACTCATATGCAGAGCTGGCCCCCTCTTCCTTATCATAGGAACCATTCCTTGAAACCTATCCTGATTCACAGCACAGCATCAAAATCCTCAATCAGGGAACCGCCAGCCCACAGTGATCTAGTATTACTTCCTCTAACATCTCTTCCTTTTGTTGCATACCTACATCCAAATTGCTCATTCCCAAGCCCATAGCCTTCTTCATACCATTCTCAGCTCCCGTGTGCCCTTTCTTTAGTAGTTGATATCTTTCAGTTCCTTCGAGGGATGGTATCAAACAACCCATCCAGTGAAACATTGTTAAATTCACTCGATCCTAATCTAGTCACTTTTTGGACATACTTTACTATTTTTATGCTGGCTTTATTTATAAATCACTACCACTTACTGAACACTATCATATCTCCCTGTCACAATTTTTAAGAGGAAATGCGTGATGGTTTTGTTTTTCCTAAGATTTCCCCTGTGATAGTCTGTCATAGCTGCCAGCACCCCACGTGAGTTCCCTTCTCTGTGTGTCCTTGTGCCTCATAGAGCGCTGCAGTCTCTCGTGTGCCCAGGTTAAAAGCCTGAAAATTATTTGTTTGTTCCTTTCTAAGCAAAAGTGAAAATGATTTTCAAAATTTCTTACTAAAGGCCCTGATGTGTTCGTCTGAGATTATTGCTCTTCTAATACGGTACTGTTCAGCCGAGCTGTGGGGTATCAGAGTAACTCACATGTGCCTTTGGAAATTGGGATTCGTGTCACAGTTGTTCACCTCTGACTTATTTTCTAACTTCTAAATCTATTTTTGAAATAAAGCTGATTTTGCAATGGAGCATGAATGGTTTTGTCATATATGTGAAGTAATGACCTACTTTTAAAATTTGGAGCCTAGAGGCACCCATCACTTTGCACTTATTGTAGGCCTTCGGTGCAGGCCACACTGCCTAGTTGAAACCCATGGGCCAGGTGAACCCTGCCCACCACAGTGACATGCTGGCAAGAGTTTCCTCCTCTCACCTCTCTGCTTCTGCATACAGGTGCAAAAACAAAAGGCTTCCTTAGTGTTGTTTTGTTTTGTTTTTAAGGAACCAATATATTTCACAGAAAGACTTAAAAAGATATCTTTGAGGGTGCCTGGGTGGCTCAGATGGTTAAGCGTCTGCCTTCGGCTCAGGTCATGATCCCAGGGTCCTGGGATCGAGTCCCGCATCAGGCTCCCTGCTCCTTGGGAGCCTGCTTCTCCCTCTGCTTCTCTCTCTCTCTCTCTCTCTCCCCCCTGTCTCTCATGAATAAATAAATAAAATCTTTAAAAAAAAAAGATATCTTTGAAATAAATGAATAAACTACTGCATTTGTCCTGTCTTGTATCTATCCCATTTTAGAGGGGAGTATTATTCTTAATAACCAGCCCTGCCCAACTGAGGAGAAAATAAATGGTTTTACACCACCAAAGCAGCATTTGCTTCTCTCTTTAATTTGACAGTAAATATCTGGGCAAGGAAAAGGGAACTTAACTTGTAAATGCACTATTCATTTCCCTGTACACATGTCTAACTAGTAAGCAAATTATAGCAAAATATTCTTTTCTTTCTTGCCTAACAATTTGAGGTCAGAGTCTGGATTATATTTGCTGAGTACGCCTATGGCTGTAAAGGGGTCATTTATTTCATGTGCTCTTGTGTTAGGCTCTTTATTGGGTGCTTTATGTTTAAGAGCTCAATTAATCTTTATAACAAGTATGTGAAGTAAGTGGTATTATTCTCATTGTGCAAATGAATAAACCAAGACTCGGGTTAAGTAATTTATCTAAGATCACAAAATATATTAAGTGGCAAAACTGGGAATTGAACTTCACACCTTTCTGAAGCATAAATTTTTAAAGATTTATTTTAAAATGTTTGTATACGGATGCCTGGGTGGCTCAGTCAGTTAAGCGTCTGCCTTTGGCTCAGGTCATGATCCCAGGGTGCTGGGATCGAGTCCCACATTGGGCTCCTTGCTCAGTAGGGAGCCTGCTTCTCCCTCCGCCTGCTTCTCCCCCTGCTTGTGCTCTCTCTTTCTCTGACAAATAAAATCTTTTTTTAAAAAATGTGTATTAGTTGTAATCAGTTTTTTTTAGCTCTTGGTCTATTTTGCTTCCCCAAATTAGATTTTGAGCTACTGAGCAAGGGATATAATTTAGAAATTTTGTTCATACAAAAAAAATTATCTGAAGGTAAATTCAGATGATTTTGATGGATATAAAGAAGAGCTTAACATGTGACCAAAAAATAACTGATATATTTTCTTGTTGATCTTGTATCATTGAGATATCCGCTAACAGTCTTATACTTTCAACTGACTTCTTTCTTTATTTTTTATCATGTTCAATTAGCCAACATAAAGTACACCATTAGTTTTTGATGTAGTGTTCAACGATTCATTAGGTGCATATAACACCCAGTGCTCATCACCACATGTGCCCTCCTTAATGCCCATCACCCGGTTACCCCATCCCCTCACCCCCCTGCCCTTCTGTAACCCTCTTTGTTTCCCAGAGTCCTGAGTGTCTCATGGTTTGTCTCCCTCTCTGACTGATGGAACTGGATGCTAAGTGAAGTAAGTCAAGCAGAGAAAGACAATTATCGTATGGTTTCACTCATGTGTGGAACATAAGGAATAGCAGGGGACCACAGGGGAAGGGAGGGAAAATTCAACTGACTTCTTTGAATGTAATTTCTGGTCTTTGATCCCTAATAGAGTTGAAAGAGACAAAACAAAATGGGGCAATAAAATACTTAATTTGAAAGAATTTGGTCTTTCATGTGCTTGACATTCTACACCTATGTATTAATCTGAAATAGAGAGTAAATAGATGATGGGCGCCTGGGTGGCTCAGTTGGTTAAGCATCTGCCTTCGGCTCAGGTCATGATCCCAGGACCTGGAATAGAGTCCTGCATCGGGCTCCCTGCTCAGCAGGGAGTCTCCTTCTCCCTCTACCCTTCCCCCCTGCTCGTGATCTCTCTCTCTCTCGCTCTCTCGCTCTCTCGCTCTCTGGCTCTCTGGCTCAAATAAATAAAATCTTTTAAAAATTTTAAAAAGAGTAAATAGATGAATTAGTGAATGGAGAAATTGAACTATTACTGGGTATGAATTACATTATTAAGTCAGTCATGAAAAAAATCACAGATTGTGAGGTATACAAATACATGTTGTTGGTGTTTTCTGCCATTTTAACTATGCATAACCCTCCTTTTAATGTTGAACATTTGATGTAAATGTGTATGCTGCTTTTGATATTAATTGCAGTTAATACACATTACTTTCATTTGATTTATATTTATAGTTTCTTTTGTTTTTTGTAACCCAAGTATAAAAAGTAATTACTGCATTGTACTGGTTACTACTATTATTCATTCCTTCATTTAACATTTAAGTTTGCTAGGTGTAAGGCCTTGTGCTAGGAAATATAATGATGAGAAAAGACAGGGTATAAGTTGTAATTTAGTGGAGGAGATACGTAAATCAATGTGAAATTACATTGTGATAAATTCTAGGAAGGAGAGATACGGAGTGCTGTGACAGTTGAATATGCCAAGTTAAGAAATTATCTCTATGACTGAACGTTAAAGCATTGTGTGAAGGATTTTTCTTTGCTTTTCAAAAGCTACCCAATGGAATACATCACAAAGAATTTTAGGAATATTAAAAGAGACTTTATGCATCCCACAGACAAAGTACAGTGGAGATTTAGTAATATTTCTTCAGAAATTAATGGCAGTGCAATGTAAGATTTGATTTCACTTTCAATTGATTGCAGCATTTAAAATGCACTGCACACTAAAATAGGGTTGCTCAACCTTGTCCCTGTTGACATTTTGGACTGGATGATTTTCTTAAGGGGGCTGCCTGTGCCTTATAAGATATTTAGCAACATTCCTGGCCTCTACACACCAGATCCATAAGCACTAGTAGCACTTATACATCCCCAGTCATACAGTTATGTCAATAAAAATTGTTTGCAGACCTTGACCAATGTCCCAAAACATCAACTCAGTTAACAACCACTGCTCTGGAATATCTTGCATCCATTATGAGGATAGAAAAGAATACAAGTTTACAAAATGTTCACAGTGGGAAAATATGTATACCATGATCTTATTTTTGTAAAAAAAATCATGCATACACACACCAAAACCAAAATTCAAATAACAAAATATTAACCATATTTATCTTGGTTATCAAGAAAAAGTGTTATTTGTGGTTTTATTTCCTTTGTGTTTCCCTTGCATTTATTACCTCTTTAATTAGAACAGTAATGTACTCTGTATAATATTCAGCCTTTAAATGGATGATACAATGTCTTAGTCTCCTCAGGCTGCTATAACAAGAATACCATGGACTGGCAGATTAAAACAAAACCAAACAAAAAAACATCTATTTCTCACAATTCTGGAGGCTGGGAATTCCAAGACCAAAGCACAAGCAGATTCTGTGCCTGGTGAGAGCCTGCTTCCTGGTTCATAGAAGGCTGTCTTCCCGTTGTTCCTCATACGTGGGAAAGGGCAAGGGAGCTCCCTGGGGTCTTTTTATAGAGATGCTGATCCCATTCATGAGGGCTCTACCCTCATGGTTTAAGCAGCGCCCAAAGGCTCCACCTCCAAATACCATAAATAGATTAGGATTGGGATTCAACATATGAATTTGAGGAGTACACAAAATTCTATAATATACAGTGATTTCCACAGATAGGTCAACATTTTAAAATTTAACTTTGAATATTATATACAGCATCATGCTAGGAGAGCTGAAATAAAGTAAATATTATGTCTGTGAACTGAATTTTTATTGATGTCCATGAAACTGGAATAAAACATGTGACTGATTTCTTCTTTTGTGTAACCACCAGTATAAAGAACATAATATCCTGTAAACTTGAAGCACTATTTTGGAAGACTGGATTGTTCTACTTTCTGCCTGTTATAGTTACTTATCCAAAAAACTTGCTTATTCCCAGAGGGGAGGTTAAAACTAGGACACCACACAGTGGATACAACAGAGTGAATAAAATGGGACTTCCCTTAGTCACATGTTGCTGACTAGCCTAAAGAGGCATGTCTTAAGTTGTCTTAAAATTATTTTTTTCATTTATATAACTTTGTGCAAATGATTTTTTTATTTTATTATGTTAATCACCATACAGTACATCATTAGTGTTTGATGTAGTGTTCCATGATTCATTGTTTGCGTATAATGAGTGAAATAAGTCAATCAGAGAAAGACATGTATCATATGATTTCACTGATAAAATTATTTCTTCTAAGAGCTTTCGGTTTTATTTTGAAAAATAAACTTTATCAATTGGCAGTCTAGAGCAGCAGTTATCAGGTATGTGTGTGTGTTCCCTTACTATGACACAAATGAAGGGGAATTTCACACATGTTCTCAAGGTTTATACATAGCTCTCAACTCCCCAGGTATAATCCTTCTTTTTCCCCAATCAAGAAAGAAAATCAGAATGCAAATAGACTTAGAGAGCAGGGATAATAAAATAGAATAAATTCAAAATAAAGAATTTAAAAACTAAATTATTTAAAAACACTGGTAATTTATTAAATACATAATATCCCACAGATATTAATTGAATGGCTAGTACATAACAGGTAAATGTATGAGGCACAGAGGTGAAAGCCTAGTGGGTGTGGCACACCTTAAGCTGTCATACACAAAGACGTGAAATTCAAAGTATGACATATGCTGTGAAAGGGAAGTATATGTTGCTATGAGAGCGTGTAGTTGGGAGACCTATTTTAGATTAAGGAGTCAGAAAAAACTTCCCTGACAAGGTGTCTTTTTAGGCAAGAGCTAATAAGTGAGTAGGAGATAACTAAAGAGGTATGAGGGCCCAACATTCCAGATAAATAAACCAACATGTGCCAAGATTTGTATCTTGAAGGAGGTTGACACATTTAAGGAAGTAAAAGACGGACAGGCTAAATAGAGCTCAGAGAGCAATAACCTGGATGGTGAGGTTGGAGTAGAGTAGGACGGACCATGGTATAGCTATTGGTTCTTTAGCCTGGGAGCAAAAGGAAAGCATTGGAGGTTTCGTCTGTTTGGTTTGTTGGTTGGTGTTTGTTTTTTTTTTTTAAGTAGGTTCCAAGCCCAGCATGAACCCCAGCATGGGGCTTGAATTCACAACTCTGAAATCAACACCTGAGCTGAGATCAAGGGTCAAAGCCTTTACCGACTGAACCACCCAGGCTCCCCCATTGGAGGTTTTTTAAACTATGGTGTGGTGTAATAAAATGGCAATTTGAAAAATTATTTTGGCAAAATATGCAAAAATTGTTAAGATGCAAAATGGATATAAGGACCAGTTAGTAGTTTATTGAAATAGTCCAGCTGAAGAATTGTAAAGAATTCTATCTTTATCTTTCTAAGATAGAAATGGATTCAAGAGAAATTCAAGGACTGGAATAAACACGATGTACTAATAAATTAGGAAGAAATATCAAGGATAACAACTAGAATACTAGCTTGTGCAGCTTGGATGGATTCAGTAAGTTAAAATTAGAATTGACTCAGTTATGGAGAGGAGGTTGTGAATTCAATTTGAGGCATATTGAATTGAGGTGCTTTAAGAAATCACAAGAAAAATACCTAGTAGACACTAGAGACATAGTTATAGAGCTCAAAAGAGAGGCTAGGACAGAGTTAAAGATCTGAAAGTCATCTATATATAGGTATTAGCAGAAGCTGTAGGTCCATTGCCTGGGGAAATTGTATACATAGAAAAGAAAAACAACGTGAAGGCAGTTTAGAACTAAGCATTAAGGAGCCCCCCAATTTGAGGGAGGAAAGAGGAAGATGCATTTGAGGAACAAGCAGGAATATAAGAAGAATGTTGTATTATATTTTTTATTTTTTTGGTTTTTCTTTTACTTCCAGTTAACATACAGTGTTATATTAGTTTCAGGTGTAAGAATGTTGTAGTATAAAAGCCAGGAGAAATGACACATATTTCAAGACATTTAAAAATGTTTAGGAAGAGAATATCAGTAGTGTCAAATGCAGCTAAGAGATCAAGAAAGATGAAAACTGAGAAATATTGATTGGATCTAATAACAGTAATCCAACAGAAGGGAGTAGAGGAATACTTGTAAAAGTGAAAAAAATGAGGAAAACAAGTAGAAGCAGTTGTAAGTTTTGCTCTGACAAGAAGGAGAGAGGGAGGGTGGTAGCTAGCACAAAATGCAAGACCGAGAGAATTCTGTGGGGGGGGGGTGTGTGCATGCGTGTGTGTCTGTGTGTGTGTGTGTGTGTCTGTGTGTGTGTGTGTAATGTGAGAAGCCCTCAGAGAGAAATTGTAGACCCAGGAAGAATTTGAAAGGAATGGTGAAGGTTTTAGAAGAGTCACATGAGAGAGAGCCAGTCAGTGACTTAGTAAGGGGCAGGAAAAAACAAAAACAGCATATTAGAACTATTCCCACAGATTTGACAGTAGAGTTGAAAACCACCAGACTAGAAAAGTATAATAAAATTTAATTATTTGAGAAATGTGTGGAGTATTATTTAAAAGAGATTTTTAGAAAAGCCTTGATTGTAGTACTGAATTATTTTATTTTCTAAAATTCCTTATAGCCCTATTTTCTGCTTGGAAGGGTTCAAGGAAGAGTCTCTACTTTCTCTAAACTAAGCTGAGAATCTTAAAGATTAGTTGTTCTTTATGTTTCTTTTAGCAGTGTTTCATCAGTTAAGTAATTTTATCTTTTTGTTTTGTTTTGTTTTGTTTGTTTTTTTCTTTATTTTTTTATTGTTATGTTAATCACCATATATTACATCATTAGTTTTTGGTGCAGTGTTCCATGATTCATTGTTTGTTCATAACACCCAGTGCTCCATGCAGAACGTGCCCTCCTCAATACCCATCACCAGGATAACCCATCCCCCTCCCCCCTCCCCTCTAGAACCCTCAGTTTGTTTTTCAGAGTCCATCATCTCTCATGGTTCGTCTCCCCCTCTGACATACTCCCCTTTTCTTCCTCTCCTGTTATCTTCTTCTTTTTCTTTTTTCTTAAAATATGTTGCATTATTTGTTTCAGAAGTACAGATCTGTGATTCAACAGTCTTGCACAATTCACAGTGCTCACCGTAGCACATACCCTCCCCAATGTCTATCACCCAGCCACCCCATCCCTCCCACCCCCAACCACTCCAGTAACACTCAGTTTGTTTCCTGAGATTAAGAATTCCTCATATCAGTGAGGTCATGTGATACATGTCTTTCTCTGATTGACTTATTTCACTCAGCATAACACCCTCCAGTTCCATCCACGTCGTTGCAAATGGCAAGATCTCATTCCTTTTGATGGCTGCATAATATTCCATTGTGTATATATACCACCTCTTCTTTATCCATTCATCTGTCGATGGGCATCTTGGCTCTTTCCACAGTTTGGCTATTGTGGACATTGCTGCTATAAACATTGGGGTACACGTACCCCTTCGGGTCCCTACATTTGTATCTTTGGGGTAAATACCCAGTAGTGCAATTGCTGGATCGAACAGTAGCTCTAATTTCAACTGTTTGAGGAACCTCCATACTGTTTTCCAGAGTGGCTGCACCAGCTTGCATTCCCACCAACAGTGTAGGAGGGTTCCCCTTTCTCCACATCCCCGCCAACATCTGTTGTTCCCTGACTTGTTAATTTTAGCCATTCTGACGGGTGTGAGGTGGTATCTCATTGAGGTTTTGATTTGGATTTCCCTGATGCCGAGTGATGTTGAGCACTTTTTCATGTGCCTGTTGGCCATTTGGATGTCTTCTTTGGAGAAATGTCTGTTCATGTCTTCTGCCCATTTCTTGATTGGATTATTTGTTCTTTGGGTGTTTTATCTTTTTTAATCTTTTTTATATTTACAGTCTTCATTTAGGTTCAGTTTCAGATTTGCTTTTTTTAATCATATTTTGATTATAACCTGTTCTTGCCTTATTGATGCTATTCTACTTTTAAAATCTCTTTTAAAGGCACTGAAAGTTTCTTATAAATTTCTCTTATATGTGGTTGTTCAAGTTAATTCTTTGATTCATACATCTACTTACACTTTTTAGTTAGCAGTTTGTTTTATGGTATACTTAGTAATTTTTGATTATAAACTGCCTTCAGTAGGAGTTGGTTCTCTGTGACTCTCAGGTGCCCTGAATTGTGGAAGAAACCCCTTGAGGCCAGTTTTGTGTTTGGCTTTGTTGTCATCTTATTGCTTTCACTAGTACAGGACTTACGTTATAATTTTATGTTACATATATATATATGTATATATATATATAAAATAACTTTATGTTATTTTCTCTATTGAGGGTTTCCAAGCTTCTTTGGAAGTGCTAATTAAGACCTCACACCAACAAGTAGTACAGGTTTGAAGTCCTGATATCCTTCTGCTGACTCTTTGTCCAGAGTAGCTGGCTTCTGTACCACATTCCACAGACCAAAGAGCTTTTCTAGCTTGCTTGCTATATATAGAGCCTAGAGTTTTGACTCCTATCCTGTATCTTCAACATATACATTAGGTTTTTGAATATTTTATCTAGCTTTTTTAGTTAATTAACACTGGAGGGAGGCTCACTGCCTTGGCTTGCTTCCCCATATTGACCAAGTCTTTTTTGGTAATATAAAAATCTTTTCCAGTTGTTTCTTAAAATATATTTTTGATGACTGATACAGGAGTGAGCATATGTTAGAAATCCAAAACTGTCAAATTTGGAATATGTATTTATGCAAATTTAAAGTCATATTTTGAGACTAGAAATACGGATTCTTATGACACGACATTTTAAAAATGCATATTTCTTTAAGAACCAGAAATGAAAAGAATTCTGTAATAAATATGTCTGTATATTTAAAGTAGCTTCCATGTTACATTTCTAAATCACTGTTATTTTCTGATAATGTTTAATATCTAAACTTTTTCCATGACATAGCATGGACTTTGTGTCAGGCATTAAAAAAAAATGCAAGAGAGTAAGATTTAGAGAAAGGTAGACATACTTCAGTTTTATGAGAAGAGATTAAATGATATAATGAAAAGATGAGAGAGGGAGGAATTATTCTAGGATTGAATCATAGTGCACAAAATCACATTCAGGAAATGTAATTTTCCTTATTTTTAAATAGAAGTTATTCATATATAATAAGTACATAGTGGATATTTGTTGAATAAATGAATGTATGAATGAATTTCATTTCTATTTTGAGCCTTTCTCTATTGGAGGCTGCAAACTAAATCTTAATCTGTACAGGCCTTTCTCCCTTCCTTTTCCCCCTAGGGTCTTCATCCTAAATTTCTAGAGCCTCCCAAGTGCAGCATCATTGTCTAATAACATGACATATTGGTAAGTGAAAAAAGTGGCAGCAGAGTATTTATGTGTACATGTGCTTTTATATTTGGTATGAGCCAAAAGAAATCATGAAAGGATTCACCAGTGTTGCCTCAGGGATGGTTGCATCTGGAAGATAGGGAGTGGGCAGGCAGAATGGAGATGGTTATTGTGATTATAGCCATAAATGAAATAAACTTGACAGACAGGAGCTTGACAGGTCAGTATTTATTTTTATCATGTAATAAGTCTGGAGATAGTTTCTGTGATCAAGAATATAGGTTCTAATTTTGCCTCCACTTCTGTTCTCATGCATGTTGCTTCATGTTGTAAGAGGACTGACAAGATCCAAATATTGGGGTCATTATGTTAAAGGAAAGGGGAGGGATAGTATCAGCTATTTCTGCCCTTTTCATATAGAAATCCAAAGTTTTACCAGGAATTTGCAGCATACTTTCCTCATGTTTCATTGGCCAAAGTTGGGCCAACTCTAGCTATAAGAAAGCCAGGGTATGAAAACTGCAGTTGCAATAAAATTATTTTACATAGAAAAAAGAAAAGAAAAGAAAGCCAGGGTAGGGGCGCCTGGGTGGCTCAGTCGTTAAACGTCTGCCTCCGGCTCAGGTCGTGATCCCAGGGTCCTGGGATCAAGCCCCGCATCGGGCTCCCTGCTCCGTGGGAAGCCTGCTTCTCCCTCTCCCGCTCCCCCTGCTTGTGTTCCCTCTCATGCTGTCTCTCTCTCTCTCTATATATATATACACACACACACACACACACACATATATGTATATAAATAAATAAATAAATAATCTTTAAAAAGAAAGAAAGAAAGAAAGAGGAAAGGAAAAGAGAAGAGAAAAGAAGGCCAGGGTAAACAACTATTTAAGCTTTCTGGCTCCTGTAATGGAGAACAATTCTTATAAAGGAGAAGGGGTTTGAGAAAAGTATTGAGTTATCCAACCAGTAGTGTCTGCCACAATGTGCTTTGCCTTCCTGGGTTTCATTTGTTACCATAAGCATGTATTCCTTTCATCATTAGAAAATAAAGCTCCAAACTTACACTTGCCACCAGCCACCAACTGATCTCTCAGCCTAAACGCACCACATTTCTAAGCATTATAGTATCATGTGAAAAGGGAAAAGAGAATGGTAGCAGGGCTTGTGTCCTTAACCTAGTGACTTCATCCACCAGTTAGTAATCATGATTTGATCAGTTACCTCTAAACGGATATTACCTGATTTGTGTATTATTCTTTATCTGAGGCCGGACAGAAGTTTCTCAGACTGAAAAGAATGGCGAAAATTTCTCTTCCCTATAAGGAACACAGACAGCAATGTATTCCATGTCCCATTTAGAAAGGTCTGTCTGGCAGCAACATAGAGCATGAACTGTAGTGATCATGAAAGAGGAGTAGACTGTAAGGCCAGGCAAAAGAGATTAAGAGGCCTGAACTGAGGCATTAACAGTGGGAAGAGAAAAGGGGAATAAAATATACAGGTTTTAAACAATATCTATAAATTGGTTGCTGGTAAGATATAGAAAATGAAGATAAGGGAAAAATCTAAAATGATTGCTATATTTCTTTCTTGGATAAATAACAAGTGGGTTATGGTAACAGTCACTAAGATTTTGAGTGAGTTGCAGGTTTAAGGGAAAAGTTAAATTACCTTTGACCACACACTGTTTTCCTATGCCCGGGTTGGCAAATCCATAGAGAGACAGATATCTAATAGATTAATGGATAGCTGTGGACTAATGGATTTGGGGTTCAGGAGAGTGATCTGGGCTAAGGCTGTAGCTACAACTATAAGAATGAAAGATGAGGTTGCTTAAGGAGAACAGGTACTGTTAAAAAAGAAAAGGTCCAAGGCTGAGCGCTACAGAATACCAACATTCAGTGGGTGGTCCATGGAAGAAAAGCCAGAAAATGAACCAGAGTAAAAAATTAAAAGGAGACTCCATTCAAGCGGCATTCTTGAAAATGACAGTTTTTAACACAAGGAATTGGCTGAGAATGTTTAATGCTGTGGAATTATGGATAATGAGAACTAAAAATAATCTATTGGATGTGGCAGTTAGGTCTTAGATGACTTTTGGCTAGAGCAGTTCTAGTTTAGTAGTGGGTTGTGGGAAAGAATAGACAGAATTGATATTCTTTCCTTTCCAGGGACTTGACTCTGAAGGAAAAGAGAGGATTGTAGCTAGATGAAAATGTAGCACCAAAGGAGAGGTTTTTCTCTTGTGTTTAATGGAGAGATTTGTGTATGTGTATCTTTACATGTGAACATTTTAAGAGAGGATAATCTTAATTTTTTTAAGAAAAATTTAAAATTATACATAGGAAAAATATTAGTTATGTATATAGTATTAGTGATTATTCTGGCAAGCGTGTGGCTTTCATTTTTGCTGGTTTTTTTCTGTATTTATTAAGTTTCCACAAGAAATGGTGAGACTTTAAACACATGTGAAACTACTTAGAGTTATCTAAACTCCTAAACTCCTACTTCTACATTCTGTTGGTAAGTTAGTGAGGGGTTGACTGAGTCCTTTTCTCAATTTCTCACCTAAAATATAGTCTGTCTTCTAGTGACAAGTAATCTGTCTTTTACATTCATTCATTCAACCAGTATTTATTATTTCCTGCTACATGTCAAGCAGCGTTCTTGGTACTTGGGCTTACATCAGTGACTAAAACAGATAAAGGCTCTTGCACTCTTGGATCTTCCATTCTAGCATAGGGGTCATACAGTAAATATAATAAGTAAATTTGTGTGTATATTGGAAGTTGACAAATGTCATGGAAAAAAGTAGAGCAAACTAGGAATGTCAGAAGATAGGGGTCAGGGTACCTGGGTGGCTCAGTTGGTTAAGCGTCTGCCTTCAGCTCAGGTCATGATCCCAGGGTCCTGGGATCGAGTCCCACATCGGGCTCCCTGTTCCATGGGGAGCCTGCTTCTCCCTCTGCCTCTCTCTCTCTCATGAATAAATAAATAAAACCTTAAAAAAAAAAAACGAAGGTAGGGGTCAGGCTGTGGTATTACATAGGGTTAGTCAAGGTAGAACTTATTGAGAATATGAGAATTGATCAGAGACTTGAAGGAGGTGAGAAAACTGAAGAAAGCATTCTAGACATAATAATAAATGTAAAAGTCATAACACAGGAGTATTGATCTAAGATAGTAGGACCAACAAGCAGGTCACTGTGGCTGGAGCATGGTGAGAGGTAGATAGTTGTAGAAGATGAGGTCAGAGAAGTAAGGGTGGTTGGGAAGATCATCGTAAAGACTGGTTTTTATTCTGAGTGGTTTTAGGAACAGTGTAGTTTTGAGCAGTCTTATAAAACATGATGTGGCATTTTAAAATGACCCCCCTAGTTTCTGTGTTAAGAATAGACCTTGGGGAATATAGAAGGAGGAAAGAGAAAATAAGTGTACCAAGTAGAAGCAGGGAAACCTAGTAGGAGGCTCTTGGAGCACTCTCGGCAAAAGATGATTAGGCCTTGGACGAGGATGAAGAAAGTGTATTATAGGAAAAACAGAGAAAAAAATGTGATTGAAAACACAATATTACATTTCATGCATGCAATATAAAGAAGCAGTTCAGAGTTTGAGTTTTTAGGTTAAACAGCTCTGTGGCTGAAGTAAGTCATCGTGACCTTAACTTTACTCAGTCACACTGAGTCTCCTTTCCCTAATCTCTGCAAGGGAGATGATCTTAGTTGGCCTGGGCTACTGTAACAAAATACCATACACAGAATGGGCAGCTCAAGCGACAGACATTGATTTCTCACAGTTCTGGTGACTAGGAAGTCCTACATTAGGGTACCGGCGAACTGGATCCTGGTGAGCTCCCTCTTCCTTGGTTAGACAGCCACGTTCTTGCTGCTTGCATGGTGTTTCTTTGGTGCTTTACAGGGAGAGAGAAACTTTTCTCTCAGTTTTCCTCTTCTTATAAGGACAGTAATCCCATCATGAGAGGGTTCCACCCTCATGACCTCATCTAAACCTGATTACTTCTCAAAGGCCCCCATCTCCAAATACCATCACATTGAGGGTTAGGGCTTCAACATATGAATACTGGGGGGACACTACCATTCAGACCATAACAGGGAAGATAATGGTTGTTTTGAGAATTAAATTTGATATTATATGTATATAAAAGCAGTAAGCCGTAGGCCTAGCACATACTAAGTATAAAATGAATGTTATGTTCTATAGTCCCTACAGGTTGTTGAATTTTTTTTAATTTAAGAGGCAAACTTGCCTTGTTTCTTGAATTTTTAAGACACTATGGATTGACAGTTTAATTAATAAAACATTTGGGAAGATTTTCAAATAAAAGAACTGTATCTGATTAAAATTGCATGTGTATTTCAGAAATGTTAAAATGCCAGGAGAAACCAAATCACAGTCAAAGATACATATAGTCAGACTATTTTGATTGGAATCCTATTTGGTATAAACGTCGATAATGTAAATCATTGCCTGTCCCAGCTTTGCCCAACTCAGTCTCACATTTCATCTGAACCAATCCTACCTAAGCTTGTTAACTTAGGCGGTGCCAGAGGACATAGGTCAGAAATTGTCCTGCTACCAAGTATGGCCTGTGGCCTTCCTTTTTCCCCACTCATGTTTCAGCTTGTACTGGAGCTCTGATTCACTTAGCTGGTGCTGTAATAATTTTGTAGCTATCTTTTCTCCTTCCTTCTGGGTGTTAGATGCTTTCACCTTGCCCCTACCTTGGCCAGAGGCTTACCTCAAATACATGGAATCTCTGAAATGCCACAACAGCCTTTTTTAAAATTAGAAATGCCTTCTTTTTCCTTAGAAATTAGACATTTGAAAAGTTTAGATATAAGGGACTTATTACAGTCCTGAATTGTGGAAATTTTCATATCATAATAATCTATTCATGTCTTTTCTAGTTCCACAAAGTAAGATACATGTCCTCTACTTGTTGAAAGGGAAGTCTGATTTAAAAATAATGATATTTTATTTACATTGCACTGAGTCATATAAAGTCTTTCTAATGCTACTTTCTATTAAAATGAGATAACCTCTTTTCACTTGGATAGTAAAGATGGAAATAATGAGACTAGTAAGTGCATTATTCATTCTGACATAGTCAATAATTACAGAAATGTTTTATATCCACATAAAATTGAATGATAGAAATTTCAGACAGGAAGTCTGATTGCAAACATCAGAAGACAAGTGCACAAGCAGAAACCAAGATGGAAACACTCAAGAAATGACTCATATTCATAAAATTTTTTAAATATTAAAATATATGTGAAAATGCTCTTAGCTAACCATGTCTTTAAAATGTTGAATCGGCTTCATCAACATAATTTTATATGAAATAAGATTCAGAGACACTAATAGACCGTTAAATCTTAAAATATCAGAATGCAAATACTGCTTAAATGTCACTTAGCTCTTATCCCATATTTTGCAAATGAAGACATTTGTGAAGTACGTATAAATTTTATAGTACTTTCTAGAAACCATATGAAAATTTAATTTTATATATATAATTAAATTTTAATTTTTTGGTCTATGATATTTACACTAAAAAGCTAATTACCAGCCAAACTATTGAGTACATGGATGTGATTTCTAAATCATAATACAAAAGTTTCTTTGTTGGTATAGATTTTTTTCATAAAAGTAGACTTGACACACAGTGTTACATTCATTTCAGGTGTACCACATAGTGATTCCTCAACTCTATACCTTATGCTATGTTTACCAGATGTAGCTACCATCTATCACCATATAACACTATTACAATACCATTTGAAATTGTATTTTCAATTTCAATACAGGACTTTTCATCCCCATGACATTCATTCCATAACTGGAAGCTTGCACCTCCCATTCCCCTTCACACATTTTACCCATTCCCCAAACCTCCCCCCCTTTCTGGCAACCATCATTTTGTATTCTGTATTTATGGATCTTTTTCTGCCTTTTTGTTTGTTTACTCATTTGTTTCTTAGAGTCCACATATAAGTGAAATTATATGGATTTTGTCTTTCCCAGTCTGACTTATTTCACTTGGCATAATATCCTCTAGGTTCATCTGTGTTGTCCTAAATGGCAAGATCACTTTCTTTTTTTCTTGCTGAGTTGTATTGCATACAATGCATCTATTATATACCACATCTTCTTTATCCATTCCTCTTTCTATGGACATTTAGATAGCTTCCATATCTTGGCTTTTGTAAATAATGCAGCAGTAAACATAGGGCTGCATATATCTTTTCGCTTTCTCGGGTAAATACCCAGTAGTGGAATTACTGGATCATACAATATTTCTATTTTTAACTTTCTAAGTCTCTTTTCCACAATGGCTATATCAGTTTATATTCCTGCCAACAGTGCATGAGGGTTCCTTTTTCTCCACATTTTCGCCACTATTTGTTTCTCATTCTAGTCATTCTGACTAATGTGACATGACATATCATTATGGTTTTGATTTGCACTTCCTTGATGATTACTGATGTTGAGCGTCTCTGCATGTGTCTGTTGGCCATCTGTATATCTTCTTTGGAAGAATGTCTATTCAGAGCCTCTGCCCATCTTAATCTGATTATTTTGGGAGGTTTTTGTTGTTGTTGACTTGTATAAGTTCTTTATATATTTTAGATACCAACCCCCTATCAGACGTATCATTTACAAAAATCTTTCCCATTTAGTAGGTTGAATTTTCATCAAGTAGATTGTTTCCTTCACTGTGCAAATGCTTTTTTTTTTTTTTGGGGGGGGGGGTATAGTCCCAGTAGTTTATTTTTACTTCTATTTCCCTTGCCTCAGGAGATATATCTAGAAAAATGTTGACAAGGTTGTTGTCTAAGAGGTTACTATGTATGTTTTCTTCTAGGGGTTTTATGGTTTCATATCTCTCATTCAGGTCTTTAATGAATTTTGGGTTTATTTTTGTATATGGTGTAAGAAAGTGGCCCAGTTTCATTCTTTTGCATGTGCCTGTCCAGTTTTCTCAACACCAGTTACTGAAGAGATTGGCATTTCCCCACTATATATCCTTCCCTCCTTTGTCATAAATTGACTCTATAAGCAGATTTTTTCTGGGCTTTCTATTTTGTTCCATTGATCTACATGTCTGTTTTTGTGCCGGTACCTTACTGCTTTGATTGTTATAGCTTTGTAGTATATCTTGAAATTTGGGATTTGTAATACCTCCAGCTTTGTTCTTTTTCAAGATTGCTTTAGCTGTTTCAGATCTTTTGTGGTTCCATTGTAACATTAAGATTATTCTAGTTCCATGAAAAATGCTGTTGTGATATTCTTCCATATCCATGAGCATAGTATGTCTTTCCATTGTTTTCAGCTTTTTTTTTTTTTGTCACTGTTTTACAATTTTCAGTACGAGTCTTTCACCTCCATTGTTAAGTTTATTCCTAAGTATTTTCTTCTTTTTGGCACAATTGTAAAAGAAATTGCTTTTTTAGCTTTTCTTTCTGCTACTTTGTTGTTACTTTTAGAACTAAAACCAATTTCTGTATATTAATTTTGTATCCTGCAACTTTTTTGAATTCATTATTACTTCTAATAGCTTTTTGATGGAGTCTTTAGGGTTTTTATATACAGTCTTCTGTCCTCTGCAAATAGTGAAAGTGTTACTTCTTTATTACCAATTTAGAAGCCTTGTATTGATTTTTCTTGTCTGGTTGTTAGGGCTAGGACTTCCAGTACCATATCAAATAAAAGTGGTGAAAGGAGACACTTCTGTCTTGTTCCTGATCTCAGAGGAAAAGTTCCCAGTTTTTCATCACTGAGTATGATGATAATAGCTATGGGTTTGTCATCTATGGGCTTTAGTCTGTTGAAGTATGTTCCCTCTAAACCCACTTCATTGATAGTTTTTATCATGAATAGATTTTTGAATTTTGGCAGATGCTTTTTCTGCATCTATTGAAATGATCATAGGATTTTTATTTTTTGTTTTTTTAATGTGTATAATGCTGATTGACTTGCAAATATTGAGCCATCCTTTTTTCCCTGAAATAAATCCCACTTGATTGTGGTGAATGATCCTTTTCATGTATTGTTGAATGTGGTTTGTTAATATTTTTGAGGATTTGTCCATTTGTACTCATTAGGGATATTGGCCTGTAGTTTTCTTTTTTATAGTGTGTTCATCTGGTTTTTGCATGAGAGTAATGCGAGCCTTGTAGAGTGCATTTGGAAGCTTCCCTTCCTCTTCTATTTTTGGAATAGTTTGAGAAGAATATGTATTAATTCTTCCTTAAATGTTTGGTAGAATTCTCCTGTGAATCCATCTGGGTCTGGACTTTGGTTTGTTGGGAATATTCTGGTTATTGGATCAATACTGTTACTAGTAATCAGTATGTTCAGATTTTCTTTGTCTTCCTAATTCAATTTCAAAAGATTGTATGTTTCTAGGAATTTATGCATTTCTTGTAGGTTGTCCAGTTTGTTGGCATATAATTTTTCATATTAGTCCCCTAATCCTTTGTATTTCTGTAATGTTAGGTGTTACTTCTCTTTCACTTCTGATTTTATTTATTTGGGTCCTCTCTTTCTCCTGATGACTCAAGCTCAAGGTTTATCAATTTTGTTTATTTTTTCAAAGAACCAGCTCCTGGTTTTCTTGATCTGTTCTATTGGTTTTTATCCCTATTTTATTTATTTCTGCTCTGATCTGTATTATTTTCTTCCTTGTACTGGCTTTGGGCTTTGTTCTTCTTTTTCTAACCGCTTTAGGTGTAAGATTGTTTATTTGAGATTTTTCTTGTTTCTTGAGCTAAGTCTGTATTGCTATAATCATCCTTCTTAGTACAGCTTTGGCTGCATCCCAAAGATTTTGGACTGTTGTGTTTCATTTTCATTTGTTTCCATGTATTTTTTATTTCCTCTTTGATTTCTTGGTTGACCCATTTGTTATTTAGTAGCATGTTATTTAACCATGTATTTATGTTCTTTCCAGATTTTTTCTTATGATTGATTTCTAGTTTTATACCATTGTGGTCAGAAAAGATAAATGATATGATTTCAGTCTTTTTTAATTTATTGATACTTGTTTTGTGATTTAACATGTGATCTATTCTGGAAAATGTTCCATGTGCACTTGAAAAGAATGTATATTCCACTATTTTTGGATGGAATGTTCTAAATATATCTGTTAAGTTTATCTGTTCCAATATATCCTTCAAAGCCACCATTTCCTTGTTGGTATTCTGATTTAAGTGTGGTGTTAAAGTTGCCTAGTATTATTGTATTATTATCACTTTCTCCCTTAGTTAATATTTACTTTATGTATTTAGGTGCACCTGTGTTGGGTACATAGATATGTACAATTGTTATATCCCCTTGTTGAATTGATCCCTTTATCATTATGTAATGCCCCCCCTTTTTTCCCCCTCTTGTTACAGTCTCTGTTTTAAAATCTATTTTGTCTGATAGAAGTATTGGTATCCCAGCTTTTGTTTTTTGTTTTTTGGGTGTTTCTTGGTTTTGGTTTTGATTTTGTTTTTTGTTTTTTGTTTTTTTGTTTTTTTTGTGATTTTTTTTGCTTTCATTTCCATGGTGAACATTTTTTCCATCCTTCACTTTCAATCTGTATGTGTCTTTAGGTCTGAAGTGAGTTTCTTTCTTTTTTTTTTATTTTGTGACTCAATTTTTTATTAATTCAAAGCATTCCCTGAAACAAACTTCTTTAGGATTCTCCTGCTTTTACTTTCAAATTTTTGTTTCTGAGATTGAATAACTTATTTGCTTTCCTAGACCATCAAGAAAGGAGCTAGAATTTGAAGATCTCAATTCTTGTTGCCCATTTGTACCACCTGGAGAGATTTTCAAACAACCAAAGCCTTTGCCCCCTTCAGAGATCATTGACTTAGTTTGCCTGGAGTGAAACCCTGCTACTGGGGCTTTTAGAAAGTCCCAGTGAATTCTTTTTTTTTTTTTTTGCATTTTTTTAAAATTTTATTATGTTAATCACCATACATTACATCATTAGTTTTTGATGTAGTGTTCCATGTGAAGTGAGTTTCTTATAGGTAGCATATAGATGAGTCTTGTGGGTTTTTTTTTTAATCCATTCCATTTATTGGTACAGATTTCCCATGGAGATAAAGGATGTACCAAGCTGTTTTCCTCATATCTTTTAGTGGAATCTCAGGCTGTTTTGATTGCCAAGAGCAGGAATTTACTCAGAAACTAAAGTAAACAAACAGACCTGGATTAGAAATGTTTTTGTCCTTAGCCTTGCTGGACAGAAATGGTGTGTGTGTGTGTGTGCATGTGTGTGTGTTGCCTTACATAAAGAGACCATAATAACATGCTATACTGATAAACAATTTTAGATCACCTAACCTTTTCACATATTATATGTAATATTATAACAACCATGAGTATACTAAGAAGTAGATTAGGCAAAACTATTACTTACTCATATACAGAGAAGGTGAAACTTAAGTGGTATGACAGTAATTTTCTTTTTCTTAAATTTTTTTAAGATTTTATTTATTTGAGAGAGCATGAGCAGGGGGAGGGGCAGAGGGTGAGGGACAAGCAGACTCCCTGCTAAGTGGGGAACCCAACAAGGGGCTCAGTCCCAGGACCCTGAGATCATGACCTGAGCCAAAGGCAGCTACTTAACCAGCTGAGCCACCTAGACACCCCTGCCCATTCTTTTCTAAACTCAGTGATAAAGTGTTGTGTTTGGTGTGTGTATTGGGAGATGATGGTGCTGCTTTCATTTAGATAGCATCTTATGGGTAGGACTCTGAAATAATATTTGAGCTGAGACCCAAAGAAATAAGAAAAGAACCAGCCATTCACAGAGATAAAAGGGAGCATTTGAGGCAAAGCAAATAGCAAGCACAAAGTTATGTGAAACAGTAAAAAAGAGAAAGGCAAGTACTCTAAATAGCTAATAATTGGAGCTTATTTAAGCAAACCATATAGTTACATTATTATACAACCTTTGAACGTATTGTTTATTGTGAGATTTAGTATTATGGGAAATTCTTAATCTAACATAGTAAATGAGAATGTAAAACCATAATTTTAAATACTATATAGTTAGAAATATCAATTAAAATTAAAAGAAGTATAGAAGAAAGTATATGAAATATTAGCAGTGTTTTATTGGGAAGTGGGGTCATAGGTGATTTATTGGTGATCTACTTGCCATATTTTCTACATTTTCTGCATTTTATTTTTCAACTTCATTTCAAAGAAAGTTCTCAAACATCTTTCATCAAAAACAGCATTATCCTGGGGCCTGGGTGGTACAGTTGGTTGAGTACTACTCTTGGTTTCAGCTCACGTCATGATCTCAGGGTCCTGAGATTGAGCCACATGTCGCGCTCTGTGCCCAGCATGGAGTCTGCTTAAGATTCTGCCCCTCCCACTCATGCTCTCTCTCTCCCTCTCTCTCTCTCTCTCTAAAATAAATAAATAAATTTTTTTTTAAAAGCAGCATTATCCTGAATACTGAAATTCATTTAAGTATTGGTGTGTCTTGAATATATTTTTCTGAAAAGTGAATATATTAGAGAGAAAGTTAAAGTATAATATTGCTACCAAAGAATCATCCAGTGCATCATTTTGTAAAAACTTCCAATATTACACATAATCATATTCATTTTATAAATACATTTAAGAAAATAAGATTGTAGCTATGTATGCATCATGTACACACCTACGTACTTCACACCACCTGGAGGTATTAAGTGGAAGGAGTTCCAAAATTTGTAGAGCTCTCTCAACCACCTGCCAGCAGTTTCAGAGTTTCTTTGTTTGTTCTTAACCAGTGACATTATTTAATTCTGTGTTTCAGACAAAGAAGTAAAAATAGTTTGGGATACAAATTGCCACATTGAATTTGAATCTATTTATACTTTAATGTAATTTTTAGATTTTCTATAACAAGCATGTGTTACTTCTATTTTTCTGTATGATTAATGTAGATACTGACTTAGTTCATTTTTAACTAAAAAAAAATTAAAACATTATTTTTAAAAAACCATAAAAAGCTGAAGACCTTTTAGCTAGTACTCCCAGTCCAGATCATTTTCCACTGCCCACAGAAAGGATCAGCCTTCAGAGTTTATTTTATAAACTTCTGGCCTTTTAAAGGAAAAAATAAATAAATAAATAAATAAATATATATATATATATATATATATATAGAGAGAGAGAGAGAGAGAGAGAGAGAGAGAGAAATACATATATAGAAATATATATCTAGAAAGATATATGTCTAGAAATATATAGAGAGAAAAAGATAAGTATCTAGGAATATATATATCCATATACTATATGGCATTGTTCTGCCTATGTTATTTCTGTAAAAGTGGTATTATACTGTATTAAATTGTGCCACAGCAGTTTGTTTCTGTTGAATCATATTCTGTTGCATGAATATGCCACATTTTTGTTTGTAGTTTTTCTTTTGATATGAATTTTATGTACAGTGAAATTTAGAAATCTTAGTTCACTTACTATTTTAACAAATGCACACACCTGTGTATATAGTCTCCACTAAGATATAAAACCTTACATCATTCCAAAAATTTTCCTATTCCCCTTTCCAGCCATTTCCTGTTTCATACCTTGGAGCCAACTACTATTCTGATCTTTTTCAACCACAAAGTAATCTCACTTAGTGTAGAATTTTACAAAAATAGAATTAGGTGTTATGTACTCTTTGGTGTAAGTCTTCTTCCATTAAACAGTGTTTCTGTGATTCACTAATGATGTTTTGTATATAAGTAATTGATTTTTTTGTTGCTGAATAGTATTCCACTCTATGAATATACCAAAATATGTTTATCTGTGCCTCCACAAATCCCCGTAGCAATATTTGTTCTGGCCTAGCTACCACCTTGGAGAACAACTCAACTTTGGCTCTGTCCAGCAGCTACTCCAGCAAGCAGGTTAGCAGGAGTTTCTCTTATCACTGAAGCATTAGTTGCAGTGAGGACCCCTTGGTTCTCATGTGTGTGTAACCTGGAGGTGAGGGGGTGTTAATGCCCAGTGGGGCACATTTTGGACCAATAGGAGATGGGCACCAGCAGATACATTTTTCTCCCTTCATCCCTCAGCAGACTATAGATCACACTACATGTGGTGGGGACACAGTAGTTCATAACCCTCTCCTAAAACTGTACTCAATACCAATTAAAGGCCTACTCAGAAATCTATCCTCTCATATCTTCTCTTCCTCTTTACCTCACTCTCTTTTTCTCTCACGCCTGCACTCCCTAATAAAGTAATAGCATGTCAACTTCTGCCATACTTTGGATTCTGGAGAACCACAGCTAATGCATCCTATCTGTAGAAATTGATGTTATTTTAATCTTTTTCCTTGTATTCACATGAATGGTTTCGCTGGGATCTTTCCAGTATGGCAAGTACATTTTTCTCTTTTACCAATCTTTCTATTCTCTAACATAAGTGATATTTACTGAGCATCTTCTATATCCAAACATTCTTCTAAGTAATAGGAATACAGTGATTAAATATATTAAACATAATATTCATGATTCCTTCTTGATGGCCAGAAGTTATATAGAAATGGTTTGAAGGCTATTGATTAGCCATTTCTATTCACTTCTATTACCTTGCCTCCATTGTTTTTCTCTGACAGTAGCAGAAATAATAGTATTTTTAAAAACAAATATTGGTATATTTTTAATAATTTCAGATTCAAAGACCTTTATATCTAATGTGACCACAGGCTATTTTATATTCCTATGACAGGGACTTGCAAATGGATAGTAGATGTCCTGTATAGAGAATCTGGAGGACACTGTGTTTACAGAAAGTACAGTCTCTCAAGTCGGGCTACTGATATATCAGGATTAGCCTCCTGGTATTCATCCCATATTATTTCTCCTGAATCACTTAAGGCCAATTCGAGCACATAGTTATGGCTATAAATGGGGAAGGGTGAATTTCCCAATTAAAAAAAATCAATAAATTGTTGGCAGAAGATGGGTGAAATGAATGCTGGAAAGGTTTCCCCAAAAGTGTCCACTAAAGCAAACCATATCAGATCTGAATGGTGTGTAGGAATTAGGGAAGAGTAGAGGTGAAAGAGTAGGCAGAAGGAACAGCTTATGCAGAAGTTCCAAATTAGTGAGGAATTTGGTCTGAGAGAGAAAAGGGTAGTTTTTAGAGATGGCATTTAGGGTACCGACTCAATTCTTGCCTAAAGCTGGATGCACTTCTAGATTTTTCGATTACTGGCACCAGTAGATTCCATTTTAACTTTTGGGCCACTTAGAGTTGGGTTTTCTGTCATTTGCAACAAAAAGATTTCTAACAAGATGTTGACTGAAATACCACTACCTCAAGGAAGCCTTTCTAGACCCCACACTAATTTGTGTTCCTCTGTTTTATGCCTTCTTAGCATCCTCTTATTCTCTGCCACAAGACCAAAAGCTACATAGTGTATTCTCAGAGCCTGGGAAAGTGGCTGGAACACAGCAGGCACTCAAAAATATTTTTTGAGAGAATATAGAGATTAAAAAGCTCACTTAGGAAGTGGCAATGAAAATAAAGGGAATCATGATTAAGGGAGTACAGGGGAACATTGGAACAGTTGAAGAACTAAACTTGGCAAAGATTGGGTGTAGGAGGTGAGGGGCAAGAGTCGAATCTGGGGGAGAAGTGAATTCAAGTTAGAATATGTTAAGATTGGAGTCCTACTATGGTCATTTACAAAAGGCAGTGATAATTTTTTATTTGGAGATCAGAAGAGGGATAAGATTAATCAAAGATTTTGCTGGCATCATTACTAAGGAAATAGATTCTGAGGACAGTAAGAAAGGGTAAGTTCACCTAGGGAACTAGAAAGTGCAGAACACAATCTTCATAAAGACCATTACTAAAAGGGGCGTTGGCAGAGAATACATATGTAAGAAGTAAGTAACAATAAATAAAATGAGGGATATCCATACAATGAAATATTACTTGATCATAAAAAGGAATGAAATACTGATACATACTATAACAGAGATAAATTTTGAAAACATTAAGTGAAAAGAAGCCAAATACAACAGGACATGTTTTGTATGATTCTGTTTATATGAAATGTTCAGAATAGGCAAATCTATAGAGACAGAAAGTAGGTTTGTGGTTGCCAAGGGTGGGGCACCAGGAGAAGGGGAGAGGGAAATGGGAAGTGACTGATAATGGGTATGCAGTTTCTTTTTGGAGTGAGGAAAATTTTCTGATATTCGGTGGTGGTAATGGCTGCACAACCTTATGAATATACCAAAGCCCCTGAATTGTGCACTTTAAAATGGTGAATTTTAGGGTACGTGAATTATATGGCAAAAAATGTCAGTAATAGGCAGAAATTGTACACAAGACACACTTAAAGAAAAAGGTAAATAAAGCAGCCAGACCGTTACAGTGAAGCCAGAAAAGACAAAGGAAAGTTCATTCTCTCTCCCTCTCCTCTCACCAACATTGAGACAAAGTAAAATGTGTTCCATAGAATAATGATTGCATTTTGTAGTCTTTAAGAACATGGTAACTAGTGCCTTTTAACTATGTGGTTGTGTATTACCAACTATAAGCATAAATAAAGATACAATATCTTGATATTTTCCTTTTTGGAGCCAACCAATGACCTGGAATTTGCATTTTTCTTCCCTTAAGTAAACATGGCAGAAGACTTTGCAAATGAGGTGAAAACTTTCCAGAATTACCAATGTGTTAGAAATGTTACATAGCAAAACACTCTTCCTTTAATTTCAGACAGGATAGTAATTTTTTTAGTGTATGTGATTATTAAATTTAAATGCTTCCACAGAAATATGCACAGAATATTTACTGCATCATTTATCATTTTATAAAGATCTAATAACTTGTGCAGAACATGTATTTTTAAAATAACTGCTATCACATCCTTGGTTTTCAAACTAAAAACGGAATATACTTTCAAAAAGTGACCAGCACTACAAAATATTGCAAACATTTTATTTAAAATGCCAAAAATGGGGGTGGTGAGCAATACAACTTATATAAAGCAAAAGTCATAAGTTTTTCCATAAAAACAGTAAATTTTAGAGCTCATATGTACTCTAAAGAGAGCCAGAAACAGCAGAAATATATTCTTTCAATTTTGCTGAAGAAGGGTTTCCATTCTAATTCATTGCATTTAGTCTCCAAACCTAAGTAATCTGGGGGAAATTTATAAAGTCTAGCCTGAGCATTTGCAAATGTTTACTGTGAATGTGGGTCATTTTCAGTTCTTTCAGTGCAAAGACTATTTCCTTAGGTTTTTATTTCATTTAACTTGATTTTTTGTTTCATAAGTAAATTGATTATCATTTGGTTTAATATTCATATTTATTAAGAGAGCAAATAAGCTGCACAAAGTTGCATTCCCCAGAGCTTTTAATGGGATAAATATGTCTTCCAATGGCCAGTATAGGGAAAAGTACCGTATGCACTTCTTTGGAATTTTCTATTTTATACATATATCTAGTTTCATCAGCATATAGAGTGGAGCCCTGAAGGGATTTTATTTATGAAGTAACATAATGAATAAATGGTTTCTGAATAACTCTGTATCTGATGGCTTGGGTAATAGTATTGTATTAACCTGCAAACATACAGAGAAGTTATGATGGTGAGTGGGGAAAAATATTCTGAGCCGTCATTGGTCACCTCTTAGAGGTATGTGGAGTCTTCATTTAGTCTCTTCCTTTCTATGGGTATGCTGGTGTTTTTTATTACAGGAATAAATATTGGGAATAAATATTGGGAAATTTCCACTCAAAATTTGGATTACAACAGCCCCAGTATTCGAGACCCCACGAATTCTGTTTTTCCTTTACCACAGGTTGTAGGGATTTGGTGTGTTTCTTCTTTTGTAGGTCCTAACTACTGATCACTTTAGACCTTGGGATGTTATTTTGCATTTTTTTTTTTTTAAGTAAAACAAGCACTCAAGCCAGGACATCTAGATAATTTTGACATAGATCCTAGAATTAACTCTAATCTAAAGGTATATTTCTGTTTTACAAAGTTCCATAAAAAACAATTCAGATAAAGTAATTTTCAGTCTGTCTAGAATAGCTTGTTAATGAGGTGTTCTAATTAAGTGAATATTTGTATTAGGCAACCCCATATGAATTGCCAATTATCAAATAATTGTAATGTAGAAAGTATAACTAAAACTCCATCAAAGATCATCTCATCTTTCCTTGATGCTTTAGAGGCCACCTCAGAGTATTCTAGTAGCTCTTGCTTTTCATTTTAGATGATACTATTTATCAAGGCTCCTGGGCGGCTCAGGCGGCTGAGCGTCCAGCTCTTGGCTTCAGCTCAGGGCATGGCCGCAGGGCGGTGAGATGAGCCCTGCGCTGGGCTGCACCGTCTCCACTCTACAGAGTCTGCTTGTCCCTCTCCCTCTGCTCCTCCCACTGCGTGTGTGCGTGCGCTCTCTCTCATTTTCTCCCAATAAATAAAATATTTAAAAAGGTAAAAATAAAAAAATGAAGTTATTTGTCATCTAATAGAATCGTAAATATGAAGCTGATGGATTTTTCTCTTGATACTGGGGTCCAACTAGTTGTGGCTATCTGAAGTAAAGGCTCCATACTCTCTTCCTCTCTCCGTCCCTACAGTACGCTGCCATTCTTTTTGTACTTCTTAGAGCTTTTATTTCTTTAGATCCCAGAAAGAAGAGAACTGACCATCCTTCAGACCCCGCATTATATTTTTTCCCTAAATTATCTTGCTTAGTAAGATGAGATTATTGTCAATGTTGCCAATTCACTAAAAACTTACATGTTTCAATACAGTATCTAACACAGGCCTATGTCCCAAATCACCTCTGCTTTCTACCTCCTACTGTATTTGTTGTCATACTTTTTGGACTCAAGATCCCTTTAAAATCTTAAAGTTATTGAGAACCCCAAAGAACTTTTGTGTATATGGATTATAAATATTTACCATGTTATAAAGCAAAACTGAGAAACATTTTTAAAGATTTATTAATTCATACACAGATAATAATAAACAATTATATGGAATCATAACATATATTATGAAAAATAGTTGAAAAAAACTGAGAAGAATGGCATTTGTTTAAATTTTTACAAATCTCTTTAATATTTGGCCTCATAGGGGCGCCTGGGTGGCTCAGATGGTTAAGCGTCTGCCTTCGGCTCAGGTCATGATCCCAGGGTCCTGGGATTGAGTCCCGCATCGGGCTCCCTGCTCAGCAGGGAGTCTGCTTCTCCCTCTGCCTCTCTCTCTCTCTCTGTCTCTGTCTCTCATGAATAAATAAAAAAAAATCTTTAATATTTGGCCTCATAAACAACATATGTATTCTCATATCTGCTTCTGCATACAACCTGTTGCCATTTGTTGTTTTGATTGAAGCATATGAAGAAAATCCAGCCAGACACATAGTCAGAAAAGGGAACTGTATTATAATAGCTTTTCAAGATGATTTTGGATACATGTCTTTGATATTACACCAAAACTTGACAAGTGCTAGATTATTAAAGGCTAGTTGCAATATGGAATCTGACACGTGATGTGAACTTTAAATACTCTGTTATATTAAAAACCATTGGTCGTTTTTACACTTTGAGTGCTTCATTTACTTATGCATCGTTTTGTAATATCATGCATTAGACATTTGGAAACTATTGGCTCACTGAATTTTACCACTCTTCTAAATGTTGTCATAGTTCATTAAGCAATATCAAAAAACTGTTAATATCATCTTTTCAGAAAAGTCTGTAAGTATTGGGAAGCTATAAACGTATAGAAGTTTTCTAAAATTTTGATTTTTGCTTGAAAGCCCAAATTTTATCATTTTATTTGGCAACAAATACTATCAGTTTTTTCCCTTGAAGTGACAGATTTGCTTTGTTCATTTTTGTGAAAATGCCTGTCAGATAACTGGATCTGAACAATGAGTTATCCTGGCCATTGTTTATTACATTACAGTGGTACTCTGTGGGAAAAACAGCTAGCTCAGCTCACAACTAAAACAATAACAAAGGCGCTTTTTCTTAAAATAACCATTATGCTTCGGTATGCAACAGAAATGCTTTCTGTGTACTTCCTGTTTCTCTCACATGGAGTATTAAAAGATAATTAATAAAAATTAATCTTTTTCCTGCTTCATCAAGGGCATTCTTAGATTCTTAGCAAAACCTGGCTTTTGACTTTTTTCTCCCCTGTATGTGGTAGAATACACACACACACACACACACACACACACACACACACACACACACAGGAATAAATTAGGTGCAAATTTTAACCTATTTCAATTATATTTATTACTTCCTTTGGAGATAATTTGAAGCAAAATTAACTTATGATATTGATTTCAATGCATATTTTTAAAGGAACTAGAATTATAAAAATATGTTTTTGAAAAGAATAAACATGTAACACTGCCAGAAACTAAGACAGCATGCTATCAGTGGACCACAGTCTTTCAGGAATATCTAGGGGGTGGAAGGTAATTTGCATTTATTTAGAAAATGAAGCAAATTTATTGTTTTTTTTTTAAGGCCAAGATATTAACTGATGTAGAATTAAGAGCAGTTCTCGTTAGAAACCTGGAGTGACTTCAAGATCAATTAGGAAGAACTTTAAATGCATATTGCTAAGTGAAAGAAGCCAGTCTGAAAAGGCTACATCCTGTGTAATTCCTATTATATGATGTTCTGGGAAAGGAACACTATATACAGAGATCAGTAGTTGACAGGGGTTGGAGAAAAGATAAAAAGGATGAATGGGGGAGCATGGGGCTTTTAGGGCAGTGAAGCTATTCTATGTGATACTGTAGTTGTGGATAAATGACATTCATTTGTTAAAACCCATAGAATGTACAAAACCAAGACTGAACCCTAAAATAAACTATGGACTTGGGCTTACTTTGGCAGCACATATAATAATATATTATAAAAATAATAAACTAAGGACTTCAGTTAATAGTAATGTATCAGTATTGGTTATCAACTCTAAAAATGTACCATAATGGATGGGGCGCCTGGGTGGCTCAGTCATTAAGCATCTGCCTTCGGCTCAGGTCATGATCTCAGGGTCCTGGGATCAAACCCCACATTGGGCTCCCTGCTTAGCCGGGAGCCAGCTTCTCCCTCTTCCACTCCCCCTGCTGGTATTCCCTCTCTCGCTGTGTCTCTCTTTGTCAAATAAATAAAAAAAAAAAAATCTTAAAAATGTATCAGTGCAAACAATGAATCATGGAACACTACATCAAAAACTAATGATGTAATGTATGGTGATTAAACATAACATAATAATAAAAAAAGACACTGCATAATTAACTGAAAAAAAAAAAAGTACCGTAATGGTAACAGAAGGTGAAACTCTGTATGTGCACGTGCACGTGCATGTCTGTGCGTGGTGTGTGTGTGTGTGTGTGTGTGTGTTGGAAGGAGGTATGTGGGAATTCTTTGTATTTTCTGTACAATTTTTCTGTAAATATAAAATTCATTTAAAAAAGTCTTTAATATTATTAAATATGACAGTAGCAAACACATTCCAGGTACTGTTCTGAATGCTTTATAGATATTAACTCTTTTAATCCTCTCAACTGTGAGTTATGTACTTTCATATCCCCACCTTACAAATGAGGAAAGGGAGACTCCAGCAGTGGCAGATCCCAAACAGGCTCTGGAGTCTTGCTCTTATGCACCGCCCTACTATCAGTTATTAAAAGATAACTGAGGGTTCTAGAGGGGAGGGGGGTGGGGGATGGGTTAGCCTGGTGATGGGTATTGAGGGCACCTTCTGTATGGAGCACTGGGTGTTATACGCAAACAATGAATCAGGGAACACTGCATCAAAAACTAATGAGGTAATGTATGGTGATTAACATAACATAATAAAAAAATAGTAAGTTGGAGGAATAAGGCAGCAGTAATCACAATATTGTAAGTAAGCTAAAAGCACTGCTGTTTTGTTGTCATTATTACTAATAGCAACTCATGGTCTGTTAATTTTTGTGCTAGCTTTTACTGGGGTTTTTTTTGAAACATTGCTTTATATTTATTTATCAGTTTACTTTTTCTCTTCTGAGACTGGAAGCCCCTAGAAAGGAGTTTGAGAGACTGCGTGTTTGGTTCTTTGTAGAATAATTCCTCTGGAGCCAAAAGTAGTTGTACATTGGGCACCTATTATATTCACCTGCTAATTTTAGTAACAATGCCTTAACATTTACTTCCCTGTAGATCCTACCTGAATTTGTCTTTTTTCTTTTAACCTACATCATAATCATCAGCAGTTAACATTTATTATTTGCTAGGACATTTTGAAGTCCTTTAAGTCACTTAAGAATGTGGTAGTGAAAAAGAGTGCTGCTCCAGATCCATAGGGGCTGGATTGAAATCCCAGCTTCACCACTAGCAGTTTTTCTCATTTTCTGAGTGAGCTCTCTGTTTCTCAGTTTTCTTTATTCTGGAAAATGATGATAGTAACAGTGTCTACTTCATAGGGGTTTTGTGTTGAGGAAATTAGCTAATGTGTACAACTTTAATTGTCTTATTTTAAGTCCCAATTTTTTATTTCTTGGGGAACACAAGATAAATGTTTAGTTCCATGACAAATGTACTGTGTAAGAGGCATGTCATTTTGGTTTGTAAATAGGTATTTCTTTTATAATCTATTTTCTCTTAACATCTATTTGTTTTTAGATCTAATCACGAAAACTACACAGGAAAATTAGGATCACTCTCATGCAGACATTTGTTTGTTTATCTCATCTCCTCTTAATATTTTTCAGAATGAATACCCTCCATCTTTTTTATTAAAGATTTTAGTTATTTATTTGAGAGAGAGTACTTGAGAGAGAGAGATTACCACCAAAGGTGTGTAGGTAGAGGGAGAAACAGACTCCCCGCTGAGCAAGGAGCACGATGTGGGACTCCATCCCAGGACCCTGGGATCATGACCTTAGCCGAAGGCAGACGCTTAGCCAACTGAGCCACCCAGGTGCCCATCTTTTAACAGTACTTCCAAGGAGGTGGTTTCAGAAGTCATGCTGCCATGGCCCTCAGTGTTTCTGTGGATAACTCTAGTTTGTCTGTGTTCCTCAAAGTAACTACAAATGTGTTGTGATATTTATACAGTGAGAGGCACATAAACCCACCCTATCCTGTGTTTGAAGTTAGATTTGCTTAATAAGTAACCACATCATATACTGAGCTTAGTTAAGTCAGTTAAAATCCCTAACTCTTCTTTACATAAATTGCTTTAGCTAAATTTTATTCATCTCTTCGATTAGGAATTTATATGTATCCCTGTTAAATTTAATCTTGATTTCAGCCCAGCCACCTATTGAGACTTTTTTAATCTTGACTCTGTCAACTGGTTTAGTGTAGTTTACATTTCTACATTATTTGCTAATGGCATACCTTGTTCCAGAAAGGATTTTCATTCTTAACTAACCAGCTCTCTTTTCTGTCCCCTTTCCCACATTTCTGATAACCATTTCTGGGGTCTTCATCTATGACAATTGAAATACTGAGGAGATGAAGATGGGTTCATAGACACACCTATGAAAAACCTCTTTCTAGGTTGGCGGTGATCCATTAATGAGTAATTAATTTTTAAAATGTAATTGTCCAACTAAGGGGAATTTAAATAAAAACTTGAAAAAAAAGTAACTATCCATCCAACAGCAAATTTTCTGTTATACAACCCTACATCTCTGCAATTTGGAGAAAAACCCAGTAGAATTCTGTCCTTGAGGTAATTTGTTGTCTTCTTATTTAACCATATTGATTAACGGATGTGCGCAGTTTTCTGAATTAATAAAAACTCTTAAACCTATTTAACTCCTTAAAACATAGTGAATTCTACAGGTTTTTATATATGTTATTTCTATGGTAAGGGCTGCTTCACTTAGCTTAAATAATAGATGAATAGTTGCAACCTCATTTTCTATTTTCAAACTTACATCAAGTTTATTTTCAAAATATTGTGTTTTTAAATAACAAAGATTTTATTTCTTTGATGTGTATTTTATTGAAATCTAGTTACTTTTGTTGTATATGTAGAGACAAAGTACTTCATAGAAATAAAATTCTGCACAAATATTTGGGTCACAATTTAAAATGCTTTAAGAGGTTCTAAAAATTATCATTTAATGCCATGGGTTTCTTCAAGGTTAATTAGTTCAAATCTCAAGGCACAGTCCTGAGAGTCTAATGCAAGCAGAATAAGTTGGCACTATGAAGTAAAATTTAGGTAAGTCAGAATCTAGGTCCATAGATGTTTTTATCTGGGATGCCCAATTCGGTACTAATTATTTACTTACGCCTTTCACTTTGCAAATATCTTAGAAGTTTAGGAGAAGATATTCATATATCAATAATGAGTGAAAATTATGGATTTTGTGGTCTTTCCGGCAGATTTTTCTTTATTATTGTTCAGATCATAGCCACAAGCTTTCTGTTGGTGAGAGACATTTACTTCATATCCTCTCTGTATTAAACTTTGTTTATGTTATATGGGATTTCACAGAATGCATGTTATCTAGTGGATTACCTCATGTCATCCTTGCAACATCCTCACAGTTGGGGAAACTGTGAGGCTAAGTTACAGGAGTTCTTTTACCAGACCCTATGCTGCTAACATCTAAGCTGCCTCTTTCCTAAGTACCTGTTTCTTAAGTATTCTTTTTGGGAGCGGGCAAGGGACTCATCCTATTTTCCAGCTACTAGGCTGATTCCAGAATTACTGCAAGTCTTTTTGCCTTGTCTACTCCCTGATGTATGTTAGGCTTTGGCCGTTTCTTGGCCTTGAGGTCCACAAAGGGACAAAGTATAGAGAATGCATGCATGGTATGAGGATGAAGTATGATATCCTGTTACCCTCACTTTTCCCCATCTGCTCACGCCCACAGAAGGCTCCATAACCTTGTGACAATCACTTTATTTGCTGTGGTTGGGAGTGGGATAGATGGGAAATCTATAATCCTGGGACTAGCATACCTGATACTTAACTAGTACTGGTTAAATAGAGATATGGGTATGCTTCAATATGTTTGGGTGTGTTTTAGCATTTAGCGTTATATAAAAATACTAAAAAGAATAACTAAGACTTCTGGATTTTTCATGTATGTTTTGAGTTTCTTCTCACATTGCAAGGTAGCCTTTCTGTCACTTTGAATATGTCACAGAAACAGATATCATGTGCTTCTCCTCAATATTTTTATTCATTTTAACAAAATACAAAGGCACTCTTTCTCAAGGAAACCAATCTCATACTGACCTAGGAAAAATTATTTTTGCTTCTGTTTTGCAGACTTTGAATAATGAGATGAGTACAGATGATGACAATGAATATGCAGAAGAAAAGGAAAGTTACATCTGTGCAGTGTGTCTGGATGTTTATTTCAACCCATACATGTGTTACCCTTGCCACCATATCTTCTGTGAGCCCTGCTTACGGACTCTTGCCAAAGACAATCCTGCAAGCACTCCCTGCCCATTGTGTCGGACAATTATTTCCAGAGTCTTTTTCCAGACAGGTAACTCTTCTCTTTCATTAATATAATTGCTTGATTATTCTGACTACTGCTTTGTTCCAGTTCTAAAAGTACTTTATAAATTATTATGAGAAATTATAAATTATTATGAGAACATTATTGCAAATCATATGCAGGATAATTTATTACTCTCCACTTTATAAAATGATCCTTCCCCAATTCAGAGAACTGTGTTGAAAATCATAGAATCCTAGATGAAGAGAGGGTCTCATGTCTAAACCCTACTTTGTGCTGACATCTTTTCTAAGATATTCTAAGCACTCTTGACTTGGACATCTCCAGTGTCGAAGATATTCCATTAAAATTTGAACAGCCCTGTTGATTATTTATTCCTCATATCTGCCTTTTATTGCTACTTGTTCTTTGGCCATTGTTATCTCCTCTGGAATCTTAGAGAATAAATCTGTAAATATCTGACGAAAACTTGTATGCCTTTCCTCCACACTCCACATCTTCTCAACATCCTTACGGTTCTTAAGGTCTCTTTTCTTGAATGAAAAGTAAAATTGGGGCAAGGATCTGTGTACCTGAGTATCAGTAAAGATGGAATATAACATAGTGTTTACTCTTTTCTTTTTTTTTATTTAAATTCAATTAGCCAACTTACAGTATACCATTAGTTTCAGATGTAGTGTTCAATAATTCATTGGTTTTGTATAACACCCAGGGCTCATTACATCACGTGCCTTCCTTAATGTCCATCACCCAATTAACATAGTATTTAAAACACATTATGGAGAGAAGAAAAACTAATGAATGTGGAACATAGAGAATTGCTAAGGAAAAGAGAAGAATGATAGAAGTAAGCAGAGCTAATACTTATTGAGTACACTACAGTGTGCCAAATGTTAGGGAGGAAAATGCTATCTCCACATTCTGGAGGTGAGTGTGGTTGGGCAGATACATAAACCATATGACTGTGCATAGTAACTATAATTAGATGAAGTATTTGGTTTTAAACATTCTGCTGCTTAAGGAAAAATAAAAGTAAGTATACAATTAAATGATTCTCGTGATTCATTAAAAGAAACATCCCACTTCCTAAGAATAAGCGAACATTTTTCTGGCACTTGAAAAGGAATTTTTTATGTGATTTCTCTTCTAGGGCATACTGAGAAACAGAGTAGGCAGTGTCCTCAAAAACATTCTCAGAGCAAATGCAGTATCAGGTTTCCTGACACTGTGCCTTTTGGTATTCTCTGATAAAAGTTGAGGAATTTGGGAAAGTGACATTGCTAGTAGCCAAAACATTATGGTCTAGTTTTCTTACAGAAATAACTTTAAACTATATAGGTAATACAGTTTCATTAGAGAAAAATCAGAACATCCAGATAAAACTGTAAACTCAAAATCCTCTGTAGTCCTAACATCTAAAGACCACCTTGAGTGAGTATCCTTCCAGAATGATTTATATCTGTGTGCCTAATTATTTTTCTTACAGAAAAAAAATGTGATTACATTGTATATAATGCTTTTAACCTGCTTGGCTTTACTTAAAAACGCTTGTCAATGTATATCATGATCTACTTAAGCTATCCGCTATATGGGACATTTTATTTATTTATTTGTTACTATTTGCTGACATATGAGGATAAATATTTGCACACATCCTTGAGTATTTTTTTGCAAGGGATTTCCAGAGGTAGAACTGGTAGTTAAAGCCATGTGTGTTTTAAAGCTATGTATATGTTGCAAAATTATACTCCAAAGTTATTGTAAGCAGGGCTTACAGTACAAGGGCTTATTTTCTCTACACTCTGGGCATTTTCGTTTTGTTTTGTTTTGTTTCTTTTTAAATCTCTGACCCTGAACTTTGCTGATTTTTCTTATGGTTTGTTCATCTTTTTCTTGTTTATTAACAAGAAGATCTTTTAGGGGTGCCTGGGTGGCTCAGTGGGTTAAGCGTCTGCCTTCAGCTCAGATCATGATCTCAAGGTCCTGGGATCGAGCCCCGCATCGGGCTCTCTGCTCAGCCGGGAGTCTGCTTCTCCCTCTCACTCTCTCTCTGTGCCCTTTCTCTCTCTCTTGCTATCTCTCTCTCAAGTAAATAAATAAAAACCCTTAAAAAAAAGATTTTTAAAAAAATTAGTGTCAGCTTTTGTCATAGGTGGTAAATCATTTTCCTGTTTGTCATTTGTACTTTAGTTATGTTATTGTGTTTCATGAATGTGCAGAACTTTTATATTTCTATGTATCTCATGTAGCAACCTTGGTATTTATTATTTCTAATTTCAAAGTTAGGTGTTAAAAGGCCTTATCCACTAAAGAATAATATAAACATTATCTTTACCTACATTTATTTTAGGTTTCCAGTTTGTCCTCATATCCCCACATTTAACTCCATCTAACATCTTGTATGGTGCCTGGTTTGATTAAGAGTGGAGTGCTTTTTTTCATGTTTGTAGACATTTATCCCGGTAACATTTGTTGAACAGGCCATTTTTCCTATTCTAATTGAATTGACATTCTTTAAAAAGTAATAGTAACAATTACTAAAATGTACAATACACTAAATACACTAAAGTGTATTTCTTGGCAGCTCTTCTTTTCCATTCATATTTCTATCTTGTCATATACCATTACTTTACTCTTTTTTTAATATTTTATTTATTTTAGAGAGAGTGCAAGTGGGGAAAGGGGCAGAGGGAGAGAGAGAATCTCAACCAGAGTTCAAGCTGAGCATGGAGCTCTTAGTGGGGGAGGCTCCATCTCACAACTCTGAGATAACGACCTGAGCCGAAACCAAGAGTTGGACACTTAACTGACTGAGCCACCCAGGCACTTCCCCCATTACTTTACTCTTAAAACTTTTATATCGTGTATGTTTTAATAACTCAAAAGTAAATTAAAATTATAAGTTATGTGGGGATAATTTATATTTTTAATTGACATTGATATAATACTGAGTGATTGTTATTATGGTATATCACCTCTCAATACATTTCTGCAATTTCCTTCCTAAAGTCTCTGCACATTTCTTACTAGCTTTCTGCCTGTGTATTTTTGTTGTTGCTATTGTAAATGAGATTTGTTTTTCCTTTTCGGATTTCAAATGCTTTTGGTGATTCTTTGGAGAAGTTAGTTTACAGTCTTAGAGTATTCTCTTAATCTTACTGAACCCTGACATTTATTAAGTCAATGAATCATCTCAGTTACTTAATGTCACCATTCAGATTGTGGACAAACCAGGGGATAGTTGTCAAAGGTCAGAGTGGGAAAGCTATCATTTCCTAAAGGAACTCAAGATCTTTGGCGACTGAGTAAGGGGTTAGTTGTAACATAATTCTGTTATAGTAGCTCATTGGATAGAGATAATAATTAGATTCCCCCCAGATTTATTCCAGAGACTGCACTTCATCAAAATGATTTTAAACTGGAACTATAACATTCACTAGATAGGCAATTTTGCTTAAGTTACTTAACACTATTAGATGTGATCTTGATAAAATACTTAACATGTTAAAAGTTGGGAAGAGGAAGTGGGAAGGATATGTAGAAGGAATTGATATCTGTTTTTTTTTTAAATGTAAATCAAGATATACTGTTGATGGAGCACCTGTGTGGCTCAACTGGTTAAGCTTCTGCCTTCAGCTCAAGTCATGATCCCAGGGTGCTGGGATCGAGCCCTGCATTGGGCTCCCTGTTTGGCGGGGAGCCTGCTTCTCCCTCTGCCTCTTCCCCTGGCTTGTGCTTACTCGCTCTCTCTCTCAAATAAATAAATAAAATCTTTTAAAAATAAAAGATATACTGCTGAAAGTTGATAGAAAAAAGTTGTAGTAGACACTATTGGTTGCTAATTAGTATCCATTACATCCTTCTTCTTTTCTAATATAACTCTGAGTTTTATTCAACGATTGAACTACCCCAACATAGACCAGGTGGCTCCTGGGTAGCGGACCCCATCCTTGGCTCCTTGGTAATCTATCCCCTTTGCCAGTGATTGGTTCACAAATCAGCATGTAGTCCAGTTCTGACCAATGAGATGAGAAGAAAGTTTGTCTTTACTCTTAAGAGATGAGATGGAAAAGCCATTCTCTTTTGCATTGGACATAAACAACAAAGTGTGTAACAGGGATAGTTATTGGCAACCATCTTATGAGTAAGCGGGGAACCAGCTTGGTATGAAGCCTTTATTTTGGATGGCAGAATTGAGGAAAGAAAAGAACATGGGGTCTTGATACCATTATCTAACCACTGAGTTAGTCATCTTTGAAGCCCACCTTACCTTTGGATTTCCTGTTCCATTAAATATTAATTTTACTAATTAACTAATACAGTTGAGGAAATTTTTTGTTAATTTCAACCAAGAGCATCCTAACCAATAAAAGCATACTAATAAATATAGTTAACAAAGAAACTAAAAATGATTATATGATACAAAATCTTGAGATGTTAAAAGGAAAGAAGATAGTATAAAAAGACCTAACTTCTCTTAGAAGGAAGTCAATAATATTTAAAGATAATAAATAGTAAAGAGGTTTCTGGAATGGTGGTATGACAGGCTCAGTCTTCATCCCAGCAAAACAACCATTTAACTGATGAAAATGGTTTTTTTAATTGAAACCTCTGGAAATTGTTCTAAAGATACAGAAAATAGAGAAGCACTTATTTTTTTAATCTAATTATATACCACTATTCTCGGTAAGAACATAAAAACCCTGTAGCGTTTGGATATCCACACACAAAGGTGACTTTGGAGCCCTACCTTACACTATTTATACACCACCACTACCTTACACTATTTACACATACACACACGCACACACATACACACACACTAATTAAAATGGAACAAAGACCTAAATGTAAGAGCTAAAATTGTAAAACTCTCGGATGAAAACATAGGTGTAAAATTTTTTGAAATTGGACTGGGCAATTATTTCTTAAATGTGACAACTAAAGCACAAACAACCAAGGAAAAAAACAGAGATTTTATCAAAGTTAAAAACTTGTGTGCTTCAAAGGATATTATCAACAAAGGATATTACCAACTTTCACAGAGTGAAAGAAAATATTTATAAGATACATATGTGACAAGGACCTAGTATCCAAAGTATAGGAAGAATTCTTACAACTCAACAATAAAAAGACAACCCAATTTCAAAATGGGCAAAGAGTTTGAATAGAAACTTCTCCAGGGAAGATAAAAAAAAAAAAAAATGGTCAATATGCTCATAGAAAAATGCTCAACATCATTAGTTATTAGTTGCAAATTAAAACTCTGGTATCACTTCACACTCACTAATATGGCTACGATCACAATGATAATAACAAGTGTTAACAAGAATCTGGAGAAATTGGGACTCATGTATATTTTTTGTTAAAATATAAAATGGTGAAGTCACTTTGGGAAAAAGGAGGATAAGTTTGTACAAGGGAGAGTCTAAGCTTGCTTGTGAGATTGGGGAAGGTTCTGGTGTGTCCCAAGTTAATTAGAGTGCTTTTTTCTTTGAAGATGAGAAGGACACCAATGTAGGCAGGTCTGAGGAGGAAGACCTCTAGATAGGTGAGACCCTTCCCATTCATTGACTGACAACCTCACCACATCCTTTCTGACCCAGAGTCCCCCCATCAGTACCCCAACACTAAGTCTATTCAAGGAGGTGCTATATGCTTCATAACAGGATCTGCAGGCCACCTAAAATCAGCACACCAAGGAAAGGAAAAGGCCATGGTTTACAAGCATTATGTGGAGAGGGGGTCGTCGAGGTGACAGAGGAGGAATACCTCAGACAAGAACATCATGGTTTTGTTGTGAGGGAACATACCGTATTTTCTTGAATTGACTTTATGGCTGCAGCCTTCAAACCATGCATGTGACTTCCCCTCTTGTGGACTGACGCTGAAGGATCCTCCTGTAGGCAGTCCTACTATGGACCCAGTATCCATTGTTCAGAGATCCTAACCCATGGTTATATAGTAAATGAGAGTGTCTCGGGTATTGCAAAGGGAGCCACAGGGTCAGTATAACCTACTCCCCAATTGCAAAATCACTCAGTGCCATCCCTCCTCCCCACTCAGATGCACCATACCTCAGCAAGAAGGTATCCCACTCTTGTTCCACCATTTGCATCCATTCAATCTCCGTCTCCCTTTTGATACCCCTGCCCCTCTACCTACTAATCTTGTGCCTTTACTTAGCAGAACATGCTGATGAGCAGATATACTAGTAAACTCTATTGGAAAAAAGAAAAGGAGATTTTACCTTGCATATAGAAGTCCCTAACTAAATAAGGCAATGACATTTAAGCTAATCTAGGACGTTAAGCATGAGGAGGCCTATGCTTTTTCACCAGGAATATTTTAGCTGTCTCAATAATTGGGGGATGATACTGGCATCTAATCAGTGGGGGCAGTGATGACAGATATCCTAGAGTGTTTGGGCCAGTCCTACACAGTGAAGAATTTCTCTGTGTTCTGTCTGACATTCTCATGTCCTGCTGGGCTTTATCCAGGACATTCAGCTCATCCAAAAGAATATCACACTTCTCTTTTTATCTACTGTGACAGTCTATAATTGGTCTTGGTCTATTATCCCTATTCCCATTAAGAGCATTTCACACTTCCTCTTATTCTTTACCAGTAAAAGTCTGGTCTGTGAATTCTTATGCTAGTAGTGGTTTTGTTCTTGTGTCCATCCATGTCTCCACTCTTTTATTTTTTGTCTGTCTTGTACAGAATAGTCAGCCTGAAATCCAGATTCATTCTTTTTATAGGTAAGATTATCTGACTATGTCATGATGTTTTCTGGTGCAGTCATTCTCAAGCTTTAATATGTGGAAATAAATATTTTTATTATAAAAAAGAAATATCAGAGTAAGCATATTTAGAGCAGTGTTTTTCAAACTCAATGAAAACACACAAACTCTTAAAATCTTCAGGGCTTCAAGGGCAATGCTTACTTTGCACCTGTGTAAGAGGGGCAAAAAAATGCCATTTGCAAGGGATCTTAACTCTGCTGGTAAAATTCATTTTGTACCCATGTGGTACCACCTTTACAATTTTTACTGTATCCATGTACCACCTGAATTATTTTTTTCTTAAGAATTTTCTTCATATCGGGGCGCCTGGATGGCTCAGTTGTTAAGCGTCGGCCTTCAGCTCAGGTCATGATCCCAGAGTTCTGGGATCAAGCCCCACATCGGGCTCCCTGCTTGGCGGGAAGCCTGCTTCTCCCTCTCCCACTCCCCCTGCTTGTGTTCCCTCTCTCGCTGTCTCTCTCTCTCTCTCTGTCAAATAAATAAATAAAATCTTAAAAAAATTTTTTTTCTTCATATCAACACTTTTTCCTTAAATACTAATGTCAGCCTCATCCTTAGCAATATATTTGTGAATTTATGTTTGATCTAGTTTATACATTTCTACTACTACACATTAAATAGGTAACTTTGACATTTTTAAATATTTTCGTTCAGTATCACCCAAAATCATTTCACATATTGCTAGTGCTTTGCAAACCAAGTCTTAAAAATGACTGACTTTTAGTTAAGGAGGTTAATCTCCAGGGGAAAAAAAAAAAACAAAACTGATAACAGGAACACTTAAACAGCCCCTGGGGATTGGAAGTGGAGGTAGAAATAAGGAGTGGAACAGATCATTGTTGTTTCGTTTTTTGTTTTATTTTGTTTTGTTTTTGCCCTTTTATACCATTGGATTTTTTAAACCATAGGTGTGTGTGACTTCGACAGTTTTTAAAAGTGATAAACCAGGCTGCAGCACTGAGTGTGATGCAATGGGCCAGGAAGATAGAACCCAATTTCTTTTCACACAGAAGACAGAATTATGGATTCTTTGAAGCCAGGGATGGATGCTGTGATAACCTTTTGAGGATAGAGTAATATATCCATTGTCCACAGGATTTCAAAAGCCTTTTTCTGAATCTTGAAATGTAACTTTGCATACAAAATAATAACAGTATGCATCATCACAGTATAAAGTACTTAACATTTTGTCTTTATCATAGTAAGGGCTCAGTAATGTGATGGTTAAACTGGGCTTAATTTACTAGATCTCCTCTTAGCCCTTATTATTCCTCTAGCAGAAAGTAAACTATTCTTGGGTGATGAGCCAGTGATTAAAATGGTTCTTGGTGCTCCAGAGTCATTAAAGAACCTCAATAAGTACAAAGCAAACACAGCTGCTTGAGGTGAAAGCTTGGATAAATGCTCTAACCTGAAAAAGTCTTAAACTACTTCCAGATTTCTTCTGGAATTGAAGAGTTAAAAAATGATAACTCACTATTCTGGTACAAAAATTATATTATGAGTATAAAGTATTGTAGTAGCCTAAATGGTAAATGGAATTATCAGATTAAAGTGGATAAATCTTTAACTATGGCTTACCTAGCTAATAGGAACTCCTAAATACTAACATCAGCATAAATTATACAATTATAATGATTCAGATGCTGTAAAATCCATAACTTAATTTTGAAACTGTCAAATATAAAATTTTTGGTTTGGCTTTGTCTCTGTTATATCTGCCTTTGTCATCAGGCTGCATATTTAGCTGGAAAACGGGACTTCCTAAACCAGACTTTAGCTTTGAACGATTTACTAGTAAAGAATGTGAAAATGAGGTTTAAATTTATTTTCATAGGATATACAGATAAATAGTCATCAGTACTGAGTGGGATATTCCTGACTGGCCTCTCTTTTCCCAGCATGAAGAGCTCTTCTGAACCCCACATTCTACAGGGCATCTACTTACTAGGAGAACTTGCAGCCACCTCAGGGTGAGAACCTGCTAGGTCTGAAGAGTTGGTTTTAAGACTTACATTATGGCCTTAAGGAGGGCACTTGATATAATGAGCACTGAGTGATATATGCAACTGATGAATAACTAAATACTACCCCTGAAACTAATATAGTATATGTTAACTAAATTGAATTTAAATAATTTTCTAAAAAGACTCATATTACTGGTATTTCTGGGATTCAAACTAGCCATATTCTATTGAATGCAGGCTGTAATAGCAGATATAACTTTTTCCCTAACTTGTGTTGTTCTTAAAGGTGAGCATTTCTTCCCATGTCCTCATGCTTTCTGTGGGTTTCTGATACTTTCTAGAATTTAAAGTGAAGGGACACCTGGGTGGCTCAGTCGGTTAAGCGTCTGCCTTCAGCTCAGGTCATGATCCCAGGGTCCTGAGATCGAGTCCCGCATCAGGCTCTCTGCTCAGCAGGGAGCCTGCTGCTCCCCCCTGCTCATGCTCGTGCTCTCTCTCTCTCTCTCTCTCTCTCTCTCTCTCTCTCTCTCTCTCTGACAAATAAATAAATAAATCTTAAAAAAATAGAATTTAAAGTGAATATCATCATACCTTTTCACTGACTGGTCTGTGTTTACTTCAAATGAATATTTTCTTTTTTGCTCATAAGCAAGTCTCTGAAAGGTTGAGAATTTGATTCTGTATTTTTTAAACTCCCTCAAAATCAGCAGCATTAGATTCAGTAAATGCTCGACCACCACATATAGAATGAAATAGAGATTATGACATAAGAAAAAGGACTCAAAAGGTTTTTCATTTTCATCATCCATCCTGAGCCATGACTGCACTCAGTTTGCTCTATCACTACATCTAGAACACACTTTTCCCTTTTTTTGTCTTTTTATTTCCATCTTTTAATCTTCAATCTTCTTGAGGATAGGGACAGTGTCTCACTCTTGTCTGTATCTGGCATAGCAAAGGATGTAGGAGATACCCAGTAGATGTATAGTCTATGTGTAGACACATCAAAGTTGCATCAAATGAGTTTGGGGGAATTAGGTTTGCTTGAGTTAAAATTACAAAGTTGACTCTAAATTGTCTTCTCTCTTAAGAGATCTGAACTTATTATCAAAATACTGCAACAATAATTTTTCATGTTCTTGCCATTGTACTCAAATTGATGTTTAATTACTGTTTTCTTTTGTTTTACTCTAGAACTGAACAATGCCACAAAAAGATTCTTTCCTAAAGAATATTTGAAAATAAAACAAAGCTTTCAGAAATCCAGCTCTGCAAAATGGCCCCTACCAAGCTGTAGAAAAGCATTCCATCTTTTCGGAGGTAAGGAAACTAATGCAAAAAAGTTTGATAACTTTGTCCAAGGTCTCTTTTTGGAAGCTATTTTTTCCTAACTAAAATGTTAGTGGAAACGTATTTCTGCATTGATCAGTCTTAAGTAAGGATTTTGCTAAGTATCTTCTGGCTGAAAGCTTCAATATGTGTATGAAGAAAATAGAAACTATATAATAAGAGCAAAATTTGAGAAAAACACAAGATTAAATTTACTTTGCATTGCTGTCAATAATGTTTAATATGTGGATAATGAAATTCATTGCAAAAGTAACAGATTTAACAAAAGCTATATTTGACCAAAGCACTAGTGTTCTTCATAAAGATTCTGAACAAATCATTATCACAGGTAATGTGATATTTAGTTTTATATTTAGTTTTATATTTTTAGTTTTATATTTTACAGCTGTCCCACAAATTTAAGACAAATAGAAAGTAGCAGTGCCTTGGGGCACCTGGATGGCTCAGTCGTTAAGCATCTGCCTTCGGCTCAGGTCATGATCCCAGGGTCCTGGGATCGAGCCCCACATCGGGCTCCCTGCTCTGCAGGAAGCCTGCTGCTCCCTCTATCACTCCCCCTGCTTGTGTTCCCTCTCTTGCTGTGTCTCACTTTGTCAAATAAATAAAATCTTAAAAAAAAAAAATCTGTAAGAAAATAGCAGTGCCTTGGTGTACTGAGTGTCTCAGGGATATTACTGTGGACTAGGAATACCAGTTTCTGGGTTCAGGTCTGACTAGCTCAATGACCTCAGAGGTGTCATAGGAACCCATTCTTCTGTTTCTGTTTTCTCATATGTAAAATTGCACATATGTACATATGTGCAATCTAATTAATAGTTGTAAGGATCCAATGAGCTAATGTGAAAGCACATTCTAAATTACAACTAATTGTACATACAGATATAAGGAATTATCAAAATACGGGCAAGGCAATCTCTAATACTACCTTTTTTACCTTTGAGAATTTGTTAGTGTAGAATGATAATCATACAATATGGACATAATATATAATTTCTCCTTTTATAAAACCATGGTCAGTGCATGAACTACTGTGCAGTTTTAGCATTTACCACTTGTAATATTATGGAGTCTGGAAAGCTTCAGATATGGGGAACTCTGATCTTTGGGGAGCCGGGACAGCAGGGTGGTGTGGAGCTTCTACATAAGACCTAAAAGATCAGTACCACAATGACATTAAACCAGGAGGAGATAGAAATGGGGCCTACATGGTTGAGGCAAAAATAAATTGATTTATGAAATCCCTGAGGTATAAAGAAAGTAGTTTAAGGACAAATATAACTTTATATAGTAGTTTGAATGAAGAAAATAGTTTAAAGATATTTTACAAACATGCACTATTTTATAAAGCAGTAACTGTAGAAACTCATCCACAGATTGGGTATAGATACATTTAAACATAATATGAAAGCAAATATAAGAAAAGCAATCTTACTTGAAAGATTTTGTGCCAAAGAAAACTTAAAATATGAATTGTATTCTTTAAAAGATTCCTTTGTATCCTACCTTCTACCACACACCCAATTTTAAAAAGAATGATGCACCTTTCTGATAACCCCACAATTTCCTTCACCTTTTTTTATCCCAAGATACTGAAGCTATCATTTAAACAGTTGCTTCTTTGTGATTTCTTATTTGTCCTCCCCATATGATTCCACAGAACTTAAGTTTTTACAAGTTTTTATGGAGGATGATCAAAGTAGCTTTATTACACAACCTAACTTAAATATATTATTATCAAAAAGAGAGAGAGAGAGAAAGGAAGGAAGGAGAGAGAGAGAAAAGAAAGAAGGAAGGAAGGAAAGAGAAGAACAAAGACATATATATTTCTCTTCTTTAGCTTATATGTATATATATATATATACATATAAGCTATATATAGTATATTACTGTCAAGGGTCTGCTGAGCTAAACAAGAGCTGAGCTGTGAGGCTCAGCCAAAACTGAGAGTTAAGCCTTTAATATCTTGGTGCAGTGGTATAAACAGAAGTCTAAAACTGGAGGAAATGCTGATGCCCCTCAATCCCATTCCATTTTCCCTTTTGTAACAGTGCACTAGTCCAGGGTCAGGTGGATCAGCACAGATGTGGGGGTCATGTCATTGAGGGATCCCCAAACAAAAGGCACTGGCAGTTTTATGAGCCCTAAAGGTGTGTGGGGACAGGGGGATGGCAAATGCCTAAGAGCAGGAAAGCCCTGAGTACTAATTCAGAATGGGGGAAAGTGTCTTCAAGGTTCCCTGTTCTATCCCTTTAAAGAGGTCTCAGTAGAGGCATCTGAAGAAGTCCTCTGGCCAAGTCTTCAGATAAAGAACCTAGGAATGCAGGTGCTGGGCCAAGGAATGTAAATATGTGAAAGAGCATCCCTGGGACTCAATGCGCAGGGAGATCTAGGGCAGTTTGTCCTGTGGGGCCTGCCATGTAAAGCATCTGTGATTGCGTATGGTCAGGCGGGAAAAACCATAATAGGATTTTAATCATAACCCAGACTCCTCAATTATCAGTATCCTGAATCACCTTCTCTCCTTTGTTTGCGTCCTGTTCCCCTGAATTTTGCATTATCATTTCTTTATACAAGTATACATATGTATATTTAATCTATGTTATTTAATTTTGCTTGTTTTTGAACTTCTCTAGTGCTAACAGTGTATATATTCTTCTACATTTGCTTTGTCACTCAGCATTAATGTTTCTTGGATCCATCCATTTCAGTAAGCATAGGCATATTCATTTATTTTTCCTGCTATACTATAGTCCACTATATGAATATGGCACAGTTTATCCATTCTCCTGTTGATGAATAATAGAGCCATCCAGTTTTTTATTATTACAACCGTGCTGCTATAAACATTCTTTTCATGTCTCCTGGAGCATAAGTGTTCCTCTAGAATAAATGCTGGTAGAAAACTACTGGGTAATAAGAAAAGCACATTTTTAACTTGATTACCTAAACCAAAGCATTTTCCTCAATATGATTTATCATCACCTTTGTCTATCATGTTTGATATTTTCAGTCCTTTAGATTTTTTCAGTCTGATAGGTATAAAATGGTATCTCACTGGGTTTTTAATTTCAATTTCTTAATCACTAATGGGGAATAAACATAGCTTTATATACATATTGACAATGGAGTTTCTTCATCTGTGAAATCCCTGTATAAATTTTGTCCATTTTCCTATTGATTACATTTTTCTTATTGATGTTTGAGAGTTTCAAAATATTTTCTGGTGATTCCTTTTTCCCTTAATTGTATGAATAGCAGCTACCATCCCCCAGTTGTGGTTTGTTTTTTGTTTTTATGGTATCTTCTGATAAATTGTGGTTTTGCATTTGTTTCACCATCTTTCTGGTCTGTATTATCTGTCTTATGAAATTCTCCTCTATCCCCAATGTCATTAAGATATCTTCCTGTGTATTTTTCAAATTGTCTAAAGGTATTTGGAATTGATTCATGTTGTTTTCTGAGTTTTATGAGGGTTTTTTGTTTGTTTGTTTTGCTATATTTTAGGTAGGGATCCAATTACTTTGGGCTTTCTTCCTATTTAGCTTTTTTCAGTCACCATTTATTGAAAATAATTCGTCATTTTCACACCAATGCACACTAGTCTGTCATATTTTATATTTCCATGTATGTGGGCCTATTTCTGAGGTCTTTATTGGGTTCTTCTGTTTGTCTAATTCTTTGCCAAAACCATACTTTTTTTATTAAGTATAATTGAAATACAATGTTATATTAGTTGCAGGTATACAGCATATTGATTTGACAGTTCTGCTCTAACCAAGAGTGTTCTTGATTGTAGGTTTTTTTTCCTTCAGCACTTTAAATATATCATGCCACTCTCTTCTGGCTTGCAATGTTTCTGCTAAAAAATCAGATGTTAGCCTTATGGGGTTTCCCTTGTATGTAACTGTTTCCTCTTACTGCCCTTTTTTTTTTTTTTTTGAGATTTATTTATTTATTTGAGGGAGAGAGAGAGAAAGCATGAGTGGGGGGAGGGGCAGAGGGAGAGAATCTTCAAGCAGTCTCCCTACTGAGCACAGAACCAGACAGGGGCTCAATTCCACAACCCATGAGATCATGATCTGAGCCGAAACCAAGAGTTGGATGTTTAATCGACTGAGCCACTCAGGCACACCTCTCATATTGCTTTTAAAATTCTCTCTTTATCATTACTTTTTGTCATTTTTATTACTAATGTGTCTTGGTATAGACCTTATGGGTTCATCTTGTTAGGGACTCTCTGTGATTTCTAGACCAGGATATTGGTCTAGAATATCCCAAGAATTACCCCAAGAATCCCAAGAAAAAAAAATTTTTTCTTCTTTAGATGAGTTTTATAACCCTGTTTCTCTCTCTCTCCTCCTTCTGGGATCCCTATAATGCAAATGTTATTACTCTTGATAATGCCACAGTTTCCTTAACCTGTTCTCATTTTTTTATTAATCTTTTTTCTTTCTGCTGTTCATCTTCATTGCTTTCTAGTACCTGTCTTCCAGATTGCTGATCCATTCTTCTGCATCTTCTAATCTGCTCTTGATGCCCTCTAGTTTGCATTTTATTTCAGTTATTGAGTTCTTCAGCTTTAACTGTCTTTTTAAAATTTCCTGTCTCTTTGTAGATGTTCTCCCTGATTTCATCCACTTGTTTCTCAGGTCCAATGAGTATCGTTATGACCATTATTTTTTTTTATTATTAAGTGTTTTAATTCCATTGTAGTTAACATACAGTGTCTTATTAGTTTCAGGTACACAATATAGTGATTCAACAATTCTGTATGTCACCCAGTGCTCATCTCGACAAGTGCCCTTCTTTATCCCCATCACCTATTTCACACATCACCCCACCCACCTCTCTCTGGTAACCATCAGTTTGTTCTCTGTAGTTAAGAGTGTGTATCTTGGTTTGTCTCTCTCTTTTTCTTTTTCCTTTGCTCATTTCCTACATTCCACATATGAGTGAAATTATATGGTAGTTGTCTTTCTCTGATGGACCTAGCATTATACTCTGTAGCTCTCTAGCTCCATCCATGTTCTTGCAAATGGCAAGATTTTATTCTTTATATAGCTGAATAATACTCCATGATACATATATACCACATCTTCTTTATCCATTCATCTATTGATGGACACTTGGGCTGCTTCCATATCTGGGCTATTGTAAATAATGCTGCTTTGAACATCAGGGTGCATATATCCCTTTGAATTAGTGTTTTTCTTATTTTGGGCATAGATACCCAGTAGTGCAATTACTGGGCTGTAGGGGAGTTCTATTTTTAACTTTTGGAGGAACCTCCATACTGTTTTCCACAGTGGCTGCACAAGTTTGCATTCCCACCAACAGTGCAAGAGGGTTCCTTTTTATGCACATGCTTGCCAATACTTTTTTCTTCTGTTGATTTTAGCCATTCTGACAGGTGTGAGGTGATATTTCATTGTGGTTTTGATTTGCATTTCCCTGATGATGAGTGATGTTGAGCATCTTTTCTTGTGTTTTTTGGCCATCTGTATGTCTTCTCTGGAGAAATGTCTGTTAATGTATAACCATTACTTTTAATTCTATATCAGAAATACTGTTTATCTCTGTTTCATTTAGCTCTTTTACTATGATTTTTGTCTTGTTCTTTCATTTGGGACATATTCCTCTGTCTCCTTTTTTCTAACTCTCTGTGTTTGTTTCTGTGTATTAAGTAGTTCAGCTACATCTCATGATATTGAAAGTAGTGGCCTTGTGTAGAAGAGATCCCATGATGCCCTATAGAGCAATTCCCCCTGGTCACCAGAGCTAGGTGCTCCAGGGGTGTCTCTTGTGTGGGCTGCATGTGCCCTCCTGTTGTATTTGAGCCATGATTGTCTTAAGCCCAGCCAGCTACAATGACCAGCTTTGCTTGCTATAGGCACCTGGGCAGGGTTTGCTCCCTCAGTTGTTGAAAGGCCCTTGTGCCATGCAGGGAGCTTATTGGTGGGTGGGTCAGCACTCCCCTAGCTGTCTACAGTTAACTTTTCTGCCATAGCTGCAAGCATACTGAAGGGCAGGGCTTGTTTCCTGTGAAGCCAGCTAAGAGGCCCAATTGCAGGAACTATAGGCATACTAGTGTCTGGGTTATCTCCCTCCCTTCCCAGGGCAGGATTCATTTTGGAGTGGTGCCATTCCAGCAGGGGCCACCTACAGGATGTGTTAGGGCTGGAGCCTCTTTAGAGGAATGCCTGCCAAGGCAAGTGGGTTGGAAGGGATAGGTCGGCAGGGAAATGCTAGGGCAAGGCACACAGTACCAGCAAGGTAGATAGTATTACCACTAACTCTGGCGATCTAGGCCAGGGTAGAGGAAGAGAAATGGCACCCACCAGTACTTTTGTTCTCAGAAAAATCCACAGATCCCTACCCCTCTGAAACACATTCTTAGATTAGCCAATAAAGCTTCTTCGTGTATATCCCAGGCACTTTTCAAACTGCTGCTTCTGTGCTGTGTCTCAAGGTAAGTTATTTAGTATGCTGTCCCTTTAAGTATGGGGACTCAGTTTCTTATCACCCCCTGGCTCTCTGGGAGATAAGCCGACTGATTTTTAAAGTTCCTAGAGTTAGGTCCTGCTGGCTTTTTTTTTTTCATTTTTTTAAATTTTATTATGTTAATCACCATACATTACATCATTAGTTTTTGATGTAGTGTTCCATGATTCATTGTTTGCATATAACACCCAGTGCTCCATGCAGTACGTGCCCTCTTTAATACCCATCACCAGCTAACCCATCCCCCCACCCCCCTCCCCTCTAGAACCCTCAGTTTGTTTCTCAGAATCCATAGTCTCTCATGGTTCATCTCCCCCTCCGATTCCCCCCCTTTATTCTTCCCCCCCTTCTCTCTTCTTCTTTTTTTTTTTTTTATTAACATATAATGTATTATTTGTTTCAGAGGTACAGGTCTGTGATTCAACAGTCTTACACAATTCACAGCGCTCACCATAGCACATACCCTCCCCAATGTCTATCACCCAGCCACCCCATGCCTCCCACCCCCCACCACTCCAGCAACCCTGTTTGTTTCCTGAGATTAAGAATTCCTCATATCAGTGAGGTCATATAATACATGTCTTTCCCTGATTGACTTATTTCGCTCAGCATAATACCCTCCAGTTCCATCCACGTCGTTGCAAATGGCAAGATTTCTTTCCTTTTGATGGCTGCATAATATCCCATTCTGTATATATATCACATCTTCACTATCCATTCATCTGTCGATGGACATCTCAGCTCTTTCCGTAGTTTGGCTATTGTGGACATTGCTGCTGTAAACATTGGGGTACACATACCCTTTTGGATCCCTACATTTGTATCTTTGGGGTAAATACCCAGTAGTGCATTGCTGGATCATATGGTAGCTCTATTTTCAACTTTTTGGGAACCTCCATACTGTTTTCCACAGTGGCTGCCCCAGCTTGCATTCCCACCAACAGTGTAGGAGGGTTCCCCTTTCTCCGCATCCCCGCCAACTTCTGTCGTTTCCTGACTTGTTCATTTTAGCCATTCTGACGGGTGTGAGGTGGTATCTCATGGAGGTTTTGATTTGGATTTCCCTAATGCCGAGTGATGTTGAGCACTTTTTCATGCGTCTATTGGCCATTTGGATGTCTTCTTTGGAAAAATGTCTGTTTGTGTCTTCTGCCCATTTCTTGATTGGATTATTCATTCTTTGGGTGTTGAGTTTGATAAGTTCTTTATAGATTTTGGATACTAGCCCTTTCTCTGATATGTCATTTGCAAATATCTTCTCCCATTCTGTCGGTTGTCTTTTGGTTTTGTGGACTGTTTCTTTTGCTGTGCAAAAGCTTTTTATCTTGATGAAGTCCCAATAGTTCATTTTTGGCCTTGCTTTCCTTGCCTTCGGCAATGTTTCTAGGAAGAAGTTGCTGCGGCTGAGGTCGAAGAGGTTGCTGCCTGTGTTCTCCTTTAGGATTTTGATGGACTCCTGTCTCATATTAGGTCTTTCAACCATTTTGAGTCTATTTGTGTGTGTGGTGTAAGGAAATGGTCCAGTTTCTTTCTTCATGTGGCTGTCCAATTTTCCCAACACCATTTGTTGAAGAGACTGTCTTTTTTTCCACTGGACATTCTTTCCTGCTTTGTCGAAGATTAGTTGACCATAGAGTTGAGGGTCCGTTTCTGGGCTCTCTATTCTGTTCCATTGATCTATGTGTCTGTTTTTGTGCCAGTACCATACTGTCTTGATGACGACAGCTTTGTAATAGAGCTGGAAGTCCGGAATTGTGATGCCGCCAGCTTTGCTTTTCAACATTCCTCTGCCTATTTGGGGTCTTTTCTGGTTCCATACAAATTTTAGGATTATTTGTTCCATTTCTTTGAAAGAAGTGGATGGTATATTGATAGGGATTGCATTAAATGTGTAGATTGCTCTAGGTAGCATTGACATATTCACAATATTTGTTTTTCCAATCCATGAGCATGGAACATTTTCCATTTGTGTCTTCCTCAATTTCTTTCATGATTATTTTATAGTTTTCTGAGTACAGATTCTTTGCCTCTTGGGTTAGATTTATTCCTAGGTCCTACTGGCTTTTAAAACCAAATACTATGGAGACTCATCCTCTCAGTGCAAGTTTCCAGTGCCTAGGGTGCCTGGCGTGGAACCTGATCCTCTTGCTTCTCCATGCTTGTGATGTACCTCCCATTTGTGGTTAGTCATGCTGGGACTTTGGTCCCAACAGTGTCCACCCCTCCTACACTTTTCAATGTGACTTTCTTTCTAGGATTAGCTGTGGAAGATCTGTTCTGCTAGTCCTTAGGTTGTTTTCAGGGTTAGTTGCATAGAGGCTGTTGTTACCTCTTCAAGTCCATGGAACAAGTTGAAATCAGGATTTTCTCACTCCACCATCTTTCCAAAACCTCAGCACCATATTGCGTTAATTACTAAAGCTTTATAATAAGTCTTGATGTCCCCTTTCAAACTTGTTAGGCTGTAAGAGTGTCTTGTTTTTTTTGTTTTTTGTGGTGTTTTTTCCTGGCTCTTTGAATTTCATAATAATCTTGTCAAGCTCTGTGTAAAATTACGTTGCACTGAAGGAAAGAGATTTTATTCAATGTATGAGTCAATTTGGAGAGAACTGACATCTTACAGCAATAACTCTCCCTGTCTACTAACTAGTTTTTAATCCTCTTTTATTTAGATCTTCTAAATCTTTAATGCCTTATAATAAAACTTTATAATTTTCTTTACAAATGTCTTAGACGTCTTTTGGTTAGATTTATTTCTGTGTACTTGCTATGTTGTTGTCCTCTTTTCTCCATTTCTGAACATTGAGTGCAGAGTTGGACGAGTCCTATTTCTTAATTTATGGCATATCATCATCACTAGTCCACACTCACTGGTTTCCTTTTATCCTCATACTCTACTCTTCATTATGTTTGGTTTATTTAATGTGCTTCTTTTTGTTAGTATTCTTATATTTGTTTTCTGTGCATATATTTTAATTTATGGAAATGTATTATATATTGCACTCTATTTCTTACTTTTTTTAAAAGATTTTATTTATTTATTTAGAAGTAGAGAGAAAGAGCATACAAGCAGGGGGAGAGGGAGTAGCAGACTCCCTGCTGAGCAGGGAGCTTGATGTGGGGCTTGATCCCAGGACCCTGGGGTCATGACCTGAGCCGAAGGCAGACGCTTAAATGACTGAGCCACCCAGGTGCCCCTGTCTTTTTACTTTTTTTAACCTAGCACCAAGCTTTTAGATCCATCCAGGTAGCTATGTGTACCTCTAGTATGTGGGTTCTAATCAATGCTCTACTAAGATATGCATCTACCACATTTTATCTATCTATTCACTAACTGGAATACAGGATACCTCCCAGTCCCTGCCACTATACATAACATTAATGAATATCCTAATGTGAACCACGTGAATATTTATTTGGTGTGTAGACATAGGAGCAGAATGTCTGCATCACAGAATATGCATACACCTAATTGACTAAATAGTGCCATCAGTTCTCCCAAATGACTGATGTAGGTACCTATTAACAATGCTTGAGAGTTAGGAAGAATTAGAACTTTGGAAAATGACAAGTGGTAGCAGAGAATAAGACTAGGAACCTTCATTATTGTTTTAATTTGCATGTATCTGATCTTTAACAGGTTGAGATACTTTCAAATAGTCTTTTGGATGTTTGTTTTTTAAAATGCTGTACTCATTTTTCTAAAAGGGTTTCTGCCTTTATCATTCTTCCCAAATTTCTTATATAGTCTCAGTATTAATCCCTGATCAGCTTTAGACATTACAAATGTCTTATCCCATTTTATCATCTGTATATTGTTTTATGTTGTCCTTCATTAAAAGAAATCCTTAACTTTGATGTAATTAAACCCACCTTACTTTTGCCTTACTGTGTTTTGAAGTTCCCAAAATCCAAAACTTTCCTCTTAGATTTTTTGTTTTATATTTTCATAGTTTTACCTTCTCATTTAGGTCGTTATCTAGAATCCATCTCTTATGTTGTGTTACAGAAGGTTCTATCTTTCCTTAAATAATAGCCTACTCTTCTGGATATTTATTGTACAGTGATGCTGGGTTTTAAAAATTATTCCATAATTATTGTGTGGGAGATTGATCTCATATTTAGCAATCTTACTAAATTATGTTCACTCTAATTATAGGGTTTGGGGAGCTTTCAGGGAAGACCATCATACCTGTTTTATCTGTAAATTAAGACAGTTTTATATACCCTTTAATATACTTTTTTCCATTTTATCTTACCATACCTTCTGAGCTAGGACTTCTGTTTGATTTTGAATTGGAAATGTGATAACATATCTGATATTAAAATATACACTTTTAATATTTACCATTGAGTAGAATGTTGCTCTGTGTTTTCGGTGGATACTCTATATCAGGTTTTAAGAAAGTTACCATCTGTTCCCAATTTGCTAATAATTTTTTCTTGAATAGATTTTTAATTTTGTGATCTTTTTTCAGCATTTCTTGAGATGATCATAATGGCTTTACTTCATCAATCTGTTAATGCACTGAATTACATTAATAGATTGCAATACATTTTCTAATGTGAAACTACTGTTGTATTCCTGGGATAAACTTAATTTGATCATTTTTGTGCACTGCTAGACTTTTACATATATATTTATGAGTAATATTGCCTCCATTTCCTTTTTCAAAATATATTTGTTTTGTCAATTTCTTCTTGAGTCAGTTTATATATCTTTTTGCTAGAAATTTGTCCATTTTTTTTGGTTTTAAAATTCGTTGACAAGGGCGCCTGGGTGGCTCAGTTGGTTAAGCGACTGCCTTCGGCTCAGGTCATGATCCTGGAGTCCCTGGATCGTCCCTGCTGAGCAGGGAGTCTGCTTCTCCCTCTGACCCAACCCCCTCTCGTGCTCTCTCTCTCTCTCTCTCTCTCATTCTCTTTCTCAAATAAATAAATCAAATCTTTAAAATAAAATAAAATAAAATTTGTTGACAAAAAGTTGTTTATATCTTTTAATCTATCCTGTATCTAAAGTTATGTTTCTTTGTATTCTTATTATTTACTCATGCCCGGGTTTGTTTTTTTGTTTTTTGTTTTTTTTGTTTTTTTCCTGATCTTGCTAGATACTTCTCAATTTTATTATTTTTAAACAAATTTTTGAAATTGACTCTATTGTATCTTTACTTTCCACTTCATTAATTTCTGCTCTTTTTTAAATCCTATTGCTACTCTTCTTGGGTTTATTCTGTCCTTTTTATGCCATGTTAAGGTGGCCTTTTACATCATTAATCTTTATGATTTTTACTTCTTAAAAATTAACAGTTAAGGTCATAAATTTCCTTCTCAGTAATCCTGTACATTACATGTATTTTTATTCTTCATTTCTAATTATTTTTATAAGAAATAAACCACATTTAATAAGATATTGATTGAATTATCTTCATAAAAGGTAATAAAATTGTAGGAAATTAGGATCATATTTGAGAATTTGGGTCTGTGATTCCCATAGTTTTACCACCATACTCAACATACCATGCCACCTTTGCCATGTTAATTGTTTCCCTAAGAAAATATTCTTTACAGCCTAATTTTCTGAGGTTGATAGGAGGACGTAAGGTGGGAAGGGGGATCTTGTATGAAAGAATGGACATTCCCAGAGCTGCCTTTGGATCCACAAAATTGGTGTTCTTTCTACAAAAACAAAACATTTTAACACAGTTTTAGATTTCCAAATAAAGTTCATATAAATTCTTACAGAATTCATTCAGCCATATAGCTAACTCACACTAGAATAGACCTATTCCTTTTACACTACTAAGTAGTATCTTGGAAATACTGATGAGTCAAGCAGATATGTTTTCTTTTTTCTTTTCAAATTCTTATTAAATTCTACTTAGTTAACATATAGTGTAATATTGATTTCAGGGGTAGAATTTAGTGACTCATCACTTACATACAACACCCAGTGCTCATCATAACAAGCACCCTCCTTAATACCCACCACGCATCTAGCCTATTCTCACTCCCACCTCCTTCCATCAACCCTCAGTTCTCTCTCATTGAGTCTCTTATGGTTTGCTTCCCTCCCTCTTTTTTGTCCTTCCCATAGGTTCATCTGTTTTGTTTCTTAAATTCCACATAAGTGAAATCATATGGTATTTGTCTTTCTCTGATTGACTTATTTTGCTTAGCATAGTACCCTCTACCTCCATTCACGTCATTACAAATGGCAAGATTTCATTCTTTGTAATGGCTGATTAACATTTCACTTTGTATGTGTATATATATATTTGTGTGTGTATATATATGTATCTATATATGTATATATAAATATACATAAATACTATATGTTCCTCATCCATTTATCAGTCAGTGGACATTTGGGCTCTTTCCATAGTTTGGCTATTGTTGACAATGCTGCTATAAACATCTGGGTGCATGTCAAATCCCTATTTTTGTATACTTTGGGTAAATACCTAGTAGTGCAACTGTTGAGTCGTAGGATAGTTCTATTTTTAACTTTTTGAAGAACCTCCATACTGTTTTCCAGAGTAGCTGTACAAGTTTGCATTCCCAACAACAGTGCAAGAGGGCTTCCCATTCTCGGCATACTCACCAACATCTGTGGATTCCTGTGTTGCTACTTTTAGCCATTCTGACAGGTGTGAAGTGGTATCTCACTGGGGTTTTGATTTGTATTTCCTGATGATGAGTGACATTCAGCATCTTTTCATGAGTTTGTTAGCCGTCTGGATGTCTTCTTTGGAAAAGTGAATATACACGTCTTCTGCCCATTTCTTAACTGGATTATTTGGTTTTTGGGTGTTGAGTTTGGTAAGTTCTTTACAGATTTTGGATACTAGCCCTTTATCTGATATGTCATTTGCAAATATCTTCTCCCATTCCATAGGCTGCCTTTTAGTTTTGTTGATTGTTTCCTTCACTGTGCAGAAACTTTTTATCTTGATCAAGTCCCAGTAGTTGATTATTGCTTTTGTTTCCCTTGCCTCCAGCAATGTGTCTAGTAAAAAGTTGCTACAGTCGAGGTCAAAGCGGTTGCTGCCTCTATTCTCCTCTGGGATTTTGATGGTTTCATCTCACATTTAGGTCTCATCTATGTTGAATTTATTTTTGTGTATGGTATAAGAAAGTGGTCCAGTTTCATTCTTCTGCCTGTGGCTATCCAGTTTTCCCAACACCATTTGTTGAAGAGACTGTCTTTTTTCCATTGGATATTCTTTCCTGCTTTGTTGAAGATTAGTTGATCATACAGTTACGAGCCCATTTTTGGGTTTTCTATTTTGTTTCATTGATCTATGTGTTTTGTGCCAGTACCATACTGTCTTAATGACTACAGTTTTGTAATATAGCTTGAAGTCTGGAATCATGATGTCCCCAGCTTTGCTCTTCTTTTTCAGGATTACTTTGGCTGTTCAGGGTTTTTGTGGTTCCATACAGATTTGAGGATTGTTTGTTCTAGCTCTGTGAAAAATGCTGATGGTATTTTGATAGGGATTGCATTAAATGTGTAGTTTGCTTTGGGTAGTATAGACATTTTAACAATGTTTGTTCTTCCAGTCCTTGAGCATGGAATGTTTTTCCCTTTCTTTGTGTCTTCTTCAATTTCTTTCATAAGTGTTCTATAGTTTTCAGAGTATAGATCTTCTACCTGTTTGTTTAGGTTTATTCCTAGGTATCTTAATCGTTTTTGGTGAAATTGTAAATGGGATTGACTCCTTGGTTTCTTTTTCTGCTGCTTCATTATTGGTGTTCAGAAATGGAACATATTTAAAAAATGGAACATATTTCTGTATGTTGATTTTGTATCCTGTGATTTTGCTGAATTCATGTATTAGTTCTAGCACTTTTTTGATGGAGTCTTTCAGGTTTTCTACATCGAGAGTATCATCTCATGGGCAAATCGTGAAGGTGTGACTTCTTCCTTCTCAGTTTGGATGCCTTTTATTTCTTTTTGTTGTCTGATTGCTGAGGCTAAGACTTTGAGTATTATGTTAAACAGCAATGGTGAGAGTGGACATCCCTGTCTTGTCCCTGATCAGAGAGTAAAAGCTCTCTGTTTTTTCCCATTGAGGAGGATACTATATGTGGATCTTTCGTATATGGCCTTATGATGTTTAGATTTGTTCTCTCTATCCCTACTTTGTTGAGGTTTTTATGCTTTACTTTGTCAGATGCTTCTTCTGCATCTATTGAGAGGATCATATGGTTCTTATCCTTTCTTTTATTAATGTGATGTATTATATTGATTGATTTGCAAATATTGAACGAGACCTGCAGCCCAGGAATAGATTCCACTTGTTTGGGGTGAATAATTCTTTTAAACATTAAAAGATTGGATTTGATTTCCTTGTATCTTGAGAATTTTTACATCCATGTTCATCAGGGATATTGAACTAGAATTCTCCTTTTTAGTGGGGTCTTTATCTGGTTTAGGAATCAAGATAATGCTGGCATTGTAGAATGAGTTTGGATGTTTTCCTTCTTTTTTTTTTTTTTTTTTTTTAACAGTTTGAGAGGATTCTGATAGGTATTAACTCTTCTTTAAATGTCTGGTAGAATCCCTCTGGGAAGCCATCTGGCCTTCCCAGTTTGTTGGAGATTTTTGATTACTGATTCAAATTCTTTGCTGTTAATGGGTCTGTTCAAGTTTTCTGTCTCTTCCTGTTTCAGCTTTAGTAGCTTATATGTTTCTAGGAATTTGTCCATTTCTTCCCAATTGCCCAGTTGGTTGGCATGTAAATTTTTCATAATATTCTTTTATAATTGTATTTCTGTGGTGGTATTTATTTGTGTCCTTTCTCTTTTCTTTTTGACAAGTCTGGCTAGGGGTTTATCAACTTTATTAATTCTTTCCAAGAACCACTCTTAGTTTCATTGATCTGTTTTGCCGTTTTTTCTATTTCTATATTATTTCTGCTCTAATCTTTATTTCCCGTCTGCTGGCTTTAGGCTTTATTTGCTGTTCCTTTTCTAGCTCTTTTAGGTGTGAGATTAGGTTGTGTCTTTGAGACTTCTCTTGCTTCTTTGAGGTAGGCCTGTATTACAATTTACTTCCCTCTTAGGACTGCCTTTGCTGCATCTCAAAGGTTTTGGACCATCATGTTTTCATTTGCATTTGCTTCCATGTATTTTTTTTTTATTTCTTCTTTAATTCCTGGTTAACCCATTCATGCTTTAGTAGGATATTCTTCAACTTCTATGTATTTGTGGTCTTCCCAATTATTTTCTTGTGGTTGACTTCAAGTTTCATAGTGTTGTGGTCTGAAAATATGCATGGTATGACTTCAATCTTTTTGTACTTGTTGAGGGCTGATTTTTGACCCACTAAGTGATCCTTCCTGGAGAATATTCCATGTGCACTTGAGAAGAATGTGTATTCTTCTACTTTAGGATGAAATGTTCTGATTATATCTGTTAAATCCATCTGATCCAGTGTGTCATTCAAAGCCATTGTTTCCCTGTAGATTTTCTACTTAGATGATCTCTCCATTGCTGTAAGTGGGGTGTTAAAGTCCCCTACTATTATTGTATTATCATCAATGAGTTTCTTTTTTTTTTTAAGATTTTATTTATTTGATAGAGACACAGCGAGAGAGGGAACACAAGCAGAGTGAGTGGGAGAGGGAGACACAGGCTTCCCGCCAGCGGGGAGCCCGATGTGGGGCTTGATCCCAGAACCCTGGGATCATGACCTGAGCTGATGGCAGATGCTTAATGACTGAGCCACCCAGCTGCCCCTCAATGAGTTTCTTTATGTTTGTTGTTAATTGATTTATCTTTTGGGTGTTCCCAATTTGGGAGCATAAATATTAATAATTGTTAGATCTTCTTGATCAATGGACCCCTTAATTATGCTGTAATGCCCTTCTTCATCTCGTTATAGTCTATGGTTTAAAATCTAGTTTGTCTGATATAAGTATGGCTATTCTGGCTTTCTTTTGACATCCATTAGCATGATAGGTGGTTCTCCATCCTCTCACTTTCAATCTGCAGGTGTCTTTAGTTCTAAAATGAGTCTCTGTAGGGTCTTGTTTTTTTTAATCCATTCTGATAGCCTGTGTCTTTTGATTGGAGCATTTACTCCATTTACATTCAGAGTGATGACTGACAGATATGAATTTAGTACTATTGTGTTACCCATAAAGTTGGTGTTTCTGGTGTTGTTCTGTGTTCCTTTCTAGTCTTAGTTGCTTTGGTCTTATTTTTCCCCAAAAAGTCCCCTTTAATCTATCTTGCAGGGCTGGTTTAGTGGCTATGAATTTCTTTAGTTTTTGTTTGTCTGGGAAGCTCTTTCTCTCTCCTTCTATTCTGAATGACAGCCTTGCTGGATAAAGTATTCTTGGCTGCATATTTTTACCATTCAGCACATTGAATATATCATGCCACTCTCTTCTTGCCTGCCAAGTTTCTGTGGACAGATCAGAGCCAACATGTTTTAAATGTTTTTCTTCTTACAAATTCATATTTTATACATAAAATGGATGATGTGGAAAGGAATGGAAATATTCTCAATAAACATGAGCTAGCACTTTGTATTTGTTATCAGATACTATTTGCACTGATGGCTCTGTCAGTTCTTTGTTCTCTTACCTGAAGTGTCCACCATTTCCAGGCATTGTATCCTCAGTTTATCAGTATCCAAGTTGACATGATTTCCAGCCATGTCATGTTGGTTGGTTCTCTAAGAAAACACTTTTACATAAATATACATGTAAAACTAACTAGCTAAGAGGTTTTACCAAGATCTTTTGCAGAAAAAAAAGTTCCATGTTGAATTTTTTTCTGAATATACTCTTAAGTCAAAGAAATGAAAAAAAAAAACATGATTTAAAAATCCATGTCTTAATTTTTCTGGCAGTAATAAAAACATGGAGCTGAATTTCAGGCATCTGAGATCTATTTATGACAAATTCATTCATTTCTTATAAAAGCCTGGGGCAGTGCTTTATTTTGTTATAATTTTATCTGAAGGTTTTAGAATAATTCTGCAAGTTTATACATGCTCAGTATAAATGAAAGAATATCCACATGGAAAAGAATGCTTATTTCTAATAGAAAACAAAACCATACATGCTCAAGCAGCAGGAGTTTGAATATAAACCAGAAATTTGCCTTCTCAGAAAGTTGGAGGTAAGTCAGAGAAATTTCCAAATATGCTACAGACTTGGTGGTGCCTCTTAGCAGAAAGTGCATTAACCTTTGCATTTCCTCTGAAACTGGAACAATTTTATTCACAAGATAATTTTTTGAAAGGGCTTACAAATTCCAAAGTACCTTTTCCTTTCTATTTATTTTCCAGTGGCAGAATCAGACCCTATTTTTGCTGTAGGATTTACTTAGGAGTTTAAAATTTATTTCAGAAGCCAACCAAGTATCAAAGCCTGACAATATCATAAACTACTTTAAAAACAAGTAATTACATGCATTCCCACTAAAATATAAAGTATAAATTATAAGGAACTAGAGAGGATACATAATATATCTACTTCAACCAGTACACAAAAAACCTCAACAATCACACTCAGAGAAGGACTTCTATACTCTGCTTATCACATGCAATGTTATGGAGCTCACTACCTAAAAAAGGAAGTTTGTACATTTTCATAACTCTATCAGACAAATCTCTGTTGAATAAAATCTGGACTTCTCACAGTTTTCTTTGATTGGTTCAGGTATGTCTTAATCTTCCTTCATGTGACTGTTCTTAGAATATACAAACACATTTCATGTTCTTTTCAAGTCTTCATTCCACACAAACAGTATTCACATTCCTTCAACTGTTCCTTATGGAACCTGGTTTCTAGGTCCTGTTTCAGAGATAGTAACAGGACTGGGAACCATGTCAATTGGAAACTTGCTACTAATAAACTGAGGATGAAATTCTAGAAATAGTAGTTATTTAAGGGAAAGAACTAAGATTGACAGAGTCATAACTGCAATTAGTACCTGATAAGAGGTGTAAAGTGCTCGCTCACATTTATTTAGAATATTTCCATCCCTTTTCACATGACCCAATGTTAACCTGGTGCTGGGTCACTGAATCTGTGGTCTCTGTCTAAGGCAGAATAGTTCAGTTAGGCATTGGACTCAAAATTAGAATGCCTTTTCTTTCTATATTAAGTTTATGACCCAAATGAATTCTAATACAAATTGTACATTTCTTTCAAACATCACCATTTCATAGCTCTTACTTTAAAAACTACCAGCACTTTCATTCTCTCATACTCTCTCTCACATACACATACACATACTCACACACACAAACTTCATCCCCTTTATTGTTTTGCATAGAGAGAAGTTGCTTTATTAATTCCACATGAAGTTGGATGTTGGCAGAAAATACATTTACAAACACTTGGATATATAACATAAATGTATACATATGCACATAAATTTAAAACCCACCCACTGACCACTGGCATCTGACGTTAGCACTAGAGACAGATTCTTATGGTGAGAGAGGGTAGCTGCAGCTGACATTGGCCCTGAGCTGACAATTTTAATTGCTTTCCCTAACTACCTTGCACAATAGATGACCCAAAGTTACTGTTGAAACTTATAGTAAGATGACTCTGGTACTGGATGGACACTGGAATTTTCGAACCTCTGATTAAGAAAGGCTAGAAAGGAAGTAAAGGAATTCAGCACAGCCAAACTCAAACTGGACTGTCAATGTCTAGTAAATGGTGTTGTTTAATTAAAAAAAAAAAAAGATTTCAGCAGTGTTCATTTGTTCTAATGTCTGACCACTGTATGACTGCTCTGTTGGGGCAGTGGGCAATATACGTATTGATTATGAATCATCCTGGGAAACTGTGGTCAATTTTGGAATGAAAAATGAAGATTAAGGAGGTGAACCTTAAGAGAAGAAATGGAAAACTTAATCTACCACTGAGACACCTAGTGATCACTTCAACCTATTCCATGATCATGGTATGTGGCATACTCTTGTGAATAATGACAGGCAGGGACCATAATGGTACCCTGACGATGATTCGGGGTCTGTGCAGTGGCTGCAGATTATTGTTTGTGTTGTATTACACCTTTTATCCAAAATGATCAGAGAATATGAAAAATTTTAGTAGACCTCCACTGTGTTATAGACCTATTACATATTTGAGATACAGTGACAAAATGGGATGCAGGGCTGTTCTCTCTTGATTCAGCAATCTCATTTGATCATCAGCCAAAAAAAAAAAAAAGATGGATTTGCTGGATGAGGGGACCAGATTAGAGGGGTACATGTGCCTGACTCAGACCACAACAATGAGAAAATAGACAAAGAACCCTGAATAACAGCAGGAAGAGACACAAGTCAAGCTACTATTTCTGGTAATAACAACAGTGGAGATTTCTTCTTCTAGGATACAGAAGATATAATGAGACATAGTAAAATATAATAAATGATGGGAAGAATCAGTATAAATGCCACTGTCTTAGGGAGAAATGATAAATTATAAAAATCATATTAATAAATCAGAGAGCTATGGACATTTAAAAAGGCAAAGTGAATTAAAATTCCATTGTGGGGAAAGTCCCCCAGGACAGCTAATATTGCCAGCTATTTGCTTCTTTGGGAGTATTTTCTAAGTCTGGGAATTATCTCAGGATCAGTCTTGCCATAGGGAGAGAAGTCTACTAGGAGTACGAGAAATGAGCAGGGGTTTCAATAACCAAATGGACTGGCATGTCAGATTGGAAGAATAGTCCAAACATACGGCAAATTTTCCCCATAAGACATTTGCTGAGAGCTGTGGCAAAACTAGAGATTAAGTAGTTAGCCCCAAAAAAGCAATTTCCTGCTGTCTTACAGAGTTTACGAATAAAGTCATAGTATAAAAAGGGGCCTACAACAAATATATAGTCAGAATTCTCCTTAAGACATTTCCCTTGTTTTAACTTTATTTTAATTCCAGTATAGTTAACACACAGTATTAGTTTCAGGTATACAATTCTATAATACTATAATAATAATTCTACAATACTACAGAACACTCAGTGCTCATCGTGGTAAGTGTACTCTTGACTCTTTTCACCTATTTCATCCACCCCTGTCCCATCTCCCCTCTGGTAACCATCAGTTTGTTCCTACAGTTACAAGTCTGTTTTTGGTTTGTCTCTTTTTCCTTTGTTCACTTTTAAATCATATGGTATTTTTCTTTCTCTGTCTCATTTCACTTCGATTTATACTCTTTAGCTCCATCCATGTTGTTGTAAATGTCAAGATTTCATTCCTTTTTATGGCTGAGTAATATCCCATTATACACACACACACACACACACACACACACACACACACACACAATCTTCTTTATTCATTCATCTATCAGTGGAGACTTGGGCTGCTTCCATAATTTAGCTATTGTAAATAATTCTGCAATAAACATAGGGGTGCATATATTTTTTCAAATTAGTGTTTTCATATTCTTTGGGTAAATACCTGGTAGCAGAATTACTGGATCAAATTGTAATTCTATTTTTAGTTTTTTGAGGATCCTCCATGCTGTTTTCCACAGTGGCTGTCCCAATTTGCATTCCCAGCAGTAGTGCACAAGGGTTCTTTTTTCTCTGCATCCTTGCCAACACTTGTTTCCTTGTTGTTTATTGTAGCCATTCTGACAGTGTGAGGTGATATCTCATTGTGGTCTTTTGTTCTTGGAGAAGTCTCCCAAAGATCCCTGCCCCTCCAGCACATGCTCTGAGTTTAGTAAACAAACCTCCTTCTCATACACCCCATGTGTTTTTCAGACTCCTGCTTCTATGCTATATCTCAGTGGGGCTGTTTGTTTTGCTCTCTCTTTAACGGTGGGGACTCATTTTCCTCTAGCCCTCCCAGGTCTCCAAGAGCTGAGCCCACTGATTTTTGAAGTCCCAGGTGTTAAGCCCCACTGATTATAAAAATTCAAGAAATTATGCCCCTCTGGTTTTCAAAGCCAAATGTTAGGGGATTTGTTCTCCCTATGCAGGTTCCCCATATCTGGGGTGTCTGGTGTGAGGGTCTGTTTTTCTCCACTCTCCGAGCCGGCAGCATCCTTCCCTCCCACGGACAGCCCATGGGTCTGTTTAGCTTTCCACCATGTCTCCACCCTTCCTACCTTCTTTGATGTGGCCTCTTCTCTACATTTAGCTGTGGAAAGCCGGTTCTGCCAGTCTTCGAGTCATTTTATGGGTTATTTATACTGATGTCAGTGTTATCTAGTTGTGTATGTAGGATGAAGTGAGCTTCTACTTCATCATCTTCTGCAGAAGTCTAACATTTCCCTTATTTTAAACCTTGTAGGGTGAAAGGATAGAGTTCCATTTACAACCTCTGAAAAGCAGACCTTTCAGATTAGAGGAGATGGAGACCTACTAAACTTTTAACTAAAAACCCAAAGGACCATGCTCAAGGAGTAGTCAAGACCTGAAAAACAGAGTACAAATCTCCTGTGGTCCCATAGTGAACTCCATAGGGCTATGGAGATAAAGTCCCATTGAAGGATTGCAAAAACGATAGGATAGGCCATGCCATTAAGCCATTTGAAATCAGAGGTAGACTGAGTGTAGTTAAAGCTGCAACCTTAACTTTACCTCCACCCTAGCTTATTCATTATTTGGTTCAGGTGATCAGCCTCTCACCCTATCTGAAAGACAAAAGAAAGAGTCAACCTTTTTGGGAGGAAATAATATCTACTTCAATCTGCATGAATCATTCACACAATACAGAATTATGAGACAAAGGAAGGTTAGGAAAATGTGACCAATAATCAAGAGAGGAAGCAGAAAATAGGAGTAGATCCCCAGTGATCTAGATGTTGGCGTTATCAGACTAGGGTGTTAAAATAACTAAACAAATGCTAATGAAAAGAGAAAAAGATGGGCAACATAGATAAAAGAGTGGACAATATCAATAGAAAAGAGAAGCTATTAAAAACAACAAAAAGGACACTGGGAATTAACAATCACTGAGTTATTAGTGGCTCAGGTCTCTGTGTTCACAGCCATTGCCTTGGATTGGCATGGCTTTTTTTCCTCCCACTTCTACTTCCAGAACTCCAGTATAATGGGTACCCTTGCATCCTATCTCTGAAACCAAGGAGGGCCTTTTTTAGCCAGTCCCCTATTCTCATGCTTTCTACCTTTTGTAGGTTGAATGATAGAAATCTGCTATACTTCTCTTGAGTTCTACTTCATCCATGCAACTGGGCTGATGAAGTGAATTGAGAGTTCAGTCTGTAGCCTTAGTTCTGCCTCTCACTCTGTATACAGATCCCAAGTTGAAGACAAGAGGAAGAAACAAGAAACAAGAAGCTCATTATTCTTTTTTTTAAATATTTATTTGTTTATTTGACAGAGAGAGGGAGAGAACACAAGCAGGAGGAGCGCAGGCAGAGGGAGAGGGAGAAGCAGGCTTCCCACTGAGTAGGGAATCTGACACGGGGCTGGATCCCAGGATCCCAGGATCCCAGGATCCCAGGATCATGACCTGAGCCGAAGGCAGCTGCTTAACCAACTGAGCCACCCAGGTGCTCCAAGAAGCCCCTTACTCTTTAAACCAATTCACTACCACCCCAGATTTATGAAATTACCTGTTGATTGCTTCATTAAGCAACGTTTTATATCTCATTTGGCTAGTGATCCATTCACCAGAATCTAGATAATATAATTTACATGGTATAGCTTACTCTTCCTCAGCTTATAGCCTCCTAAGGGGCTTTTAGCCTACCTCATCGTAGAGAATTACCTACCAGAGTTTACCTCCTAGACTTTTCTAAAAGCAGTCATAGCTTTGAAGTCAGGAATGCCACATTGCAAAACGCCAGGAAGGACTTTTATATAGTTGTGTTTTTGAAAGGTGCTCTCTGGAGTTCTGCAGTGCACAGCATAAAAATGAATGTTTGTAGTCACTCCATATCTTGTTTCTTTTCATGATAAATAGGGCTTATACTTAGAGTTGTGGCTGCTTGACCCTTAGGACAATCTTTCCAGTGAGTAAGATAACTATCCACAAGAGTGTTTCATGCCTGTTATATAATTATATGCTTATGCCTCCATACATAACTTTATTAGAAAGCACCATAATAACCTCAATATTTATATGAGAAAAATAAAGTAACAAGGAAGTGCTCATTAAATAAAATTTAAAATGTATTAATTATAGGCGGATTGAAGAGATGGAACCTGTAGTCTCAACAATTTCTTAATGAAATGTGCTCAGTGCTCAGATATAAATGATTTGAAAACTAGAATTTCTCTTTAAAATAGGGGCACATCCAACCCAAAACACTCATACCACCTGTCATGACAAATGCAAAATAGAACAAATTATAAAGTTTGCATTACCTCATATAACTATCTAACATTACTCATATTTACTGCCCAAAAGCCCCTCCATTGTTCATAAGTTATTTTAAGTGGATGTAAATCATAAAAATCTTATAATAGACTAACAAAAATTCTGAAGTTATGGAAGGAATTTGTTTTTTTTTTTGCAAAGTATTATTAAATTTGCATGGTAAAAAATGTTTTTTTCAAAATGACATAACCAGCTTCTAGGGAATTTGGTTTGCATCACGCATCCCTTAGAGCATTTTTGTAAATTACTCATACACATTTCAGTCCAGTCAGGTGAGCAGTTAGCTTGATCACACTAATAAAAAGATAAAGAACTTCCAGGAGAGAGAGTCATCAGCATTCATAATCTTAATCCAGAATTTGAGGAATTAGGCTTCCTAAAATAGAGCAACTACAAAATAAGACCATTATTATGAAACAAAACTTCTCATCTCGGAAAATTTCCGGGTCCTCAACTGACCTTAACAGATGAAAAATCTTTTTTTTTTTTTTTTTTTTTTTTTGTATGAAGGAGGAGAAGAGCTAAGGTTTTGTTTTGGTTTTTTTGAAGCAAAACAGTTTCTGGGCATTAATTTCTGTTATTTCACACTGTAACCTTGAATGAATTCTGGTGCCCTAGCCATATCTCAGACCAATTAAATCAGAATCTCTGGAGATGGATCCCAAAAATCAGTATTTAAAGTTCCTCCAGAGATTCCAATGTGCAGCCGAAGTACCAAAGGTGAGGTACATTGCTCTCGAAGCTGCTAGGACTTGTAGCTCTACAGCAGTACAGAATTGTGGACTCAGAATGGAAAGATACCTAAAAGGTCCTTTTGTTTAATTCTGACTTCCAGGCAGTAACATATTCGTAATATTATGAAGAGTAGATTAATTAGATGGAATGCAATGCTATAAATGAGATGGTGTTTGTTTTACACTGAAATGAAATTAACTCTGGCATAGTGTAGTGATAGTTTAATAGTGCATGGCAGTTGTCCATTTGTTTTGGATAACAAATACAAACTTAACTGAGACTACAGTGCAAATTTAAGAAATCTGCAAGTAATTACACAAACTAGAGTTTAGCCAATATGTTAAGAACACTTCTCTGAGGAAAATGCCGGGACATTTGGAGAGACCATAAAGTGGCATTGTATCCAAGGCACTAAGTATTTGTCTCTTCATCTGTAAATATATTAATTGGATTGAATTGGCTATCAAGGTAATCTCAAAAGATAAAACAAATTCCAACAAGAAAAAAAAATAATTTCCTTTGGGGACATGAAGAGTATGCTAATAATCTGAAGATATTCTTAGAAGTTCCAGATCCTTCTTGCCAACTGGCAGAAAGACTGCTGTGATTTACCATGCCATAGCTGTAGCTGCGTCCTTTATTTTTGCAGTGCACATGGAGAAGGACTTGCTTATTATGGCTTAAATAGATGAATATTAATTGAGATGTATACCTACAAATTTTAACAGCTATTAGAGTATTAGCTCATTAAAATTGATAGGATAATATGAAAACATTTTCTTGTTTCCAGATTTATAATTTACCACTGAAAACTTTCAAATGCCTGAACAGATTAAAACTTTAAATTTTTACCTTACCAGTATTAGGCTTGTGTTAAAATTAACCAAAGAAGCTTGAGATACTTAAAACAGAAAAAACTTCACACCTGTACTGGTAGTGAAATAGCTGAAATATTTTATAGCTACGCTAGATATAATGCAAGGTTATATATATAGGTTTTATAGTAGAATCTGGTAATATAATCTAAAAACATTTAATTTCTATCCCACTATTTTTTTTATTATTACATTTAAATATCCTTTTTTCTTAAAGAGAGAATATAGTAATATATGACACAGAGACTGCTTTTTCTTTTGTCACTTTTTCTGATCTGGGAAAATGAAAGACTATAAGGATAATTTCTCAAAGCATACCAAACAGAATTTAAAGAGACTGATTAAATGACTAGAAACTTTGAGTTTCTAGAAACATGTATTATGCTTTTAAGTTACTTTATTCTACATTGCTTATGTGGTATTCCTAAGAGTTCACACAGAACAGAAATAATGTTACTAGTTCAATGTTCTTAATTTAAATTGTACTTAACATAGAGTGCAATGTTGGTTTCAGGAATAGAATTCAGTGATTCCTTACTTATGTAGGACATCCAGTGCTCATCACAAGTGCCCTCTTTAATACCTATCACCCATCTAGCCCATCCCCCACCCATCTCCCTCCATCAATCCTCAGTTTGTTCTTTATCCTTAAGAGTCTCTTATGGTTTCCCTCTCTCCTTTGTTTTCCCCCTTCCCAGATGCTCATCTGTTTTCTTTCTTAAATTCCATATATGGGTGAGATCATACGGTGTTTGTCTTTCTCCGACTGACTTATTTCATTTAGCATAATACACTCTGGCCCCATCCACATCACTGCAAATGGCAAGATTTCGTTCTTTTTGATGGCTGAGTAAAATTCCATTGTATATATACACCACATCTTCTTTATCCATTCATCTGTCGATGGGCATCTGGGCTCTTTCTATAGTTTGGCTATTGTGGACGTTGCTGCTATAAACAACGGGGTGCATGTGCTCCTTCAAATCAGTATTTTTGTATCCTTTGGGTAAATACCTAGTAGTGCAATTGCTGGATCACAGGGTAGTGCTACTTTTAACTTTTTGAAAAACCTCCATACTGTTCTCCAGAGTGGCTGCCCCAGTTTGCATTCCCACCAACAGTGCAAGAGGGTTCCCCTTTCTCTGCATCCCCGCCAACACCTGTTGTTTCTTGTGTTGTTCATTTTAGCCATTCTGACAGAAAACCATAGAACTCTTAAAAAGAAAATATAGGGGTAAATCTTCATTTACCCCTTCATGGACTCTTAGGCATGACACCAAAAGCATGAACACTAAAAAAAAACATGAACTTCATTAAATGCAGCCTACTTAATAGAAAATATTTACAAATCATACTTCATAAAGGCTTAATACCCAGAATATATAAAGAACTCAATAAGACGACAACCCAATTAAAAAAATGGGCAGCAGACTTGAACAGACATTTCTCCAAAGATATACAAACAACCAATAAGTATATTAAAAGAAGTTCAACATCATTAGTCACTAAGGGAATGAATGCAAATGAAAACCACAATGAGATCACACCTACTAGAACAGCTCTAATAAAAAATTAACAGAAAACAAGTGTTTACAAGAATGTGGAGAAAAAGGAATCCTCAAAGATTGCTAGTAGCAATGTAAAATGATGCATCCCACTGCAAAAATACTTTGGAGTTTCCTCAAAAAGCTAAATATAGAATTACCATGACTTAACAGATCTACTCCTGGATATATACCCAAAAGACCTGAAAACAGGGACTTGAAGAGATACTTGTATCCCAGTGTTTACTGCAGCATTATTCATCATAGCCAAAAATGGAAGCAATCCAAGTAGCCATAAACAAATTAATGAATAAACAAAATGTGGTATATACATACAATGGAATATTATTTAGCCATAAAAAGAAATGAATTTATGATACCTGCTTACAGTATCAGTGAACCTTGAAAACCTTACACTGGGTGAAATAACCAGAACCCAAAGGATGAATATTGTATGATCTGACTCATTGAGATACCTAGAATAGACAAATTCATTGAGACAGAAAGTAGATGAGAGGTTACCAGAGACTGAGGAGAATGGGAAATTGGGAAATTATTCCTTAATGGCTACAAAGTTTGTCTTTGTGATAATGGTTGCACAACTTTTAAATGTAATTAATGCTATTGAGTTGTATACTAAAAAATGGTTAAATGGCAGATTTTATGTTATATATTTTTTGCCACAATAAAAAATCTTTTTAGGGGTGCCTGGGTGGCTCAGTCGTTAAGCGTCTGCCTTCAGCTCAGGTCATGATCCCAGCGTCCTGGGATCGAGCCCCGCATTGGGCTCCCTGCTCAGCGGGGAGCCTGCTTCTCCCTCTCCCTCTGCCTGCTGCTCCCCTACTTGTGCACTTGCTCTTTCTTTCTCTCTCTGTCAAATAAATAAATAAAATCTTTAAAAAATATATATACATTTTTTTAAAAAGAAGTCATGGTATTCATTTTTTACCTGGTTAACAGAAACAAAACATTAGAAGTTTTTATGATTTTTCCTGATAACTTTATAAACTGCAGTTGACCCTTGAACAACACAGATGTTAAGGTTGCCAACACCCCCCATAGTTGAAAATCTGCACTTAACATTTTGATTCCTCCATGACAACTACTAATCAACTGTTGACCAGAAGCCTTGCTGATAAGAGAGTCTATTTGTATATGTATTATATACTGTATTCTTACTATAAAGTAAGCAAGAGAAAATGTTAAGAAAATCATAAGGAAAAGAAAATACATTTACATTACTGTATATATATTTATTGAAAAAAAATCCAGTTGTGGGGCACCTGGGTGGCTCAGTTGTTTAAGCACCCAACTTTTGATTTCAGCTCAGGTCATGATCTCAGGGTCGTGAGATCGATCCCCTGCATGGGGCTCTGTGCTCAATGGGGAGTCTGCATGAGATTCTTTCCCTCCCTCTGCCCTTCCCCACGCTCTCACTCTTTCTCTCTCTAAAGTAAATAAATCTTAAAAAAAAAAATCCACTTGTAAGTGACCCTGCACAGATCAAACCCATGTTGTTCATGGGTCAACTGTATATTGAAAATTAAACAGGTGTTATAGAATTATAAGTAATCCACACATACTTTAACATATTCATTAGAAAAAATTAATTTTGCAGGATTTATATATTTGACTCTGGTATCCTAAAAATACAGGAGATAAAGATGACATTTAAAATCCATTTTGTATTAGCTTTTCAAGTATATTAACAGAGTAACTCTATACCTACTTTTGACTATAAAAATATCACTCCACCTCTGCTAAGGCCTACTTAGATCAATCAACTTGGCACTATAAAAGTCTTACATAATATGAAAAAGACAGCAGTAAAATACCGTGCTTTGCCTTTTGCCTGTCCCATTACACATGAAGGATATCACAGACATCCTTTTTTTTTTTTTTTTTTTTTTTTAAAGCATCTAACTCCATGTAAGATGTAGGATGGGTAAGGCTGGAAAATATCTTACTGTCCTCATTCATTATCTCCAGAAAGTAAGAAAAGTGAAGTAACTCTCTCAGGATCACATAGCTGTTAACTAGCAGAACTGGGAAATCAAACAGTCCCCAGATGAGAGAAAAAGAATTAGGTTCAAATCTTAATACAAATTACTTTACCTCCATAAGCCTTAATTAATTCCCTTATTTATAAAGTGTTGATGAATTTGATGCTTGTTGCAATGACTGTAAAATAAGAATCAATCAATAGTATTCTGTCATCATTGTTCATTCCACTAGATTTTAAGCTCTGAGCATGCAGTGTGTCCGTCTTGCTCAGTGATATATCTGAGGGCTTTGTCCAATGCTTGGCATATGACAAATGATTCTTTCCCTTTTAATACTAATTTCAAAGCTCTCGGAACTAACCTCTAAAGAATATTTTTTCTCAAGAACTACAAAATGCATCTCAAATACATTCATAATAATATTCCATCCCTCCTAAAATATATTTGAGAGGCCTGATTTGAGACATTCTGAAAAAACAGGCTAATTATTCATTCTATTTTCTGATATCTTTCCTTATATACAGGCACTCACTCATCCATCCATTAAACAAATACATTTAGTACCCAGTATAAGCACTGTGAAAGTTGCTAAAATTGAAAAAAAATATATGAGATAATTGTTCACAATCTTTATGTCTCTGAATCTTCAAAATAATGGAACCTATTTTATGGTCTTGGATGTTGAATATAAATTTGAACCATATTGGGGGGGCAGGAAGTGATGGCCTTTATCTTCTAGGATATGAGAAAAATCCTTCAGAGGTAAAATTGTTTTTATAAAACAGAATTTATAAAATGGCAGAAGTACCTGTTTGAGGTTCTAGAATGCTGGTTCTTCTTTACATTTTTTCTCAACCTGACTTGGAGATTTCTTTCATAGTCCTTTCTCTTCAGTTTCACACAATGAACTTTCTCCAAGAGCACTTTCCCACATGAAGAAAAAAACAAAGAGGAAAAAAAAAAGCCAGATTCAACTTTGGGGATTATCAATCCTTTTCTTGGACAGCTTTGTAGGTAATCTTGTGAATCTCAATCAGAATTCATAGTGATGTTGAACTAATTTTCCCTTACCTCCTGAGTCCTCTGCTCCACATCATCTTAAGCTTTATGACCAAAGCTGACTGAGCAGTCTCCGTCTGGCATATTGGTAGTTGCTGGGGAGGAGACAAAAAGACTGCTGCAGCCTCTCAAATTGATAAATGCTATACCCAGAAGCAATGCACAGTATTTTGTTTGAACAATCATTTTCATTGGTCAAGTCTCATGGCCATGTCTAACTTTCTCAGGGGCAGGGAAGTGCAAAATAAACCATGTACTCAGGAGGAGACCAGATTATTTGCGCAGAGCCCTAAATGTATCACAGTTATGCGAATTTTAGTCCAATATGTTTGAAGACTTGGATAGAATGGATAATGTATAAAAATTCCAAAACCAACTTAAGAAAAACCTAGAAAACATGAATAGACCAGCAATTAATAAAGAAACTGATGCAACTAGTAAAGAATTGGTATTTAAAAATTTACCCCCAAACCTGAAAAGACAACAGGCCCAAACGGTTTTACAGGCTGGCTTTACCAAACCATCAAGGATTTTAATTTTACGCACATTGTTTCAGAGAGTAGAAAGGACACAAGAGTGTCAATGTTGAGAACTCTTAAGGGTCTGAGATTTACCCTATTTGCAAGCTAACAAATTAGTCTTCCACTTTCATGGGTGTTTGCAAAAAGTGTAAGATTCCTGGGTCAGAAACAAAGGATGGTCTATTACTCACAGCAATAGCCAAAACAGCAGAATTGGTGATGGATACCTGAGCCCTCTTTCTCATAGGACATTACAGATAGGGCCAGGTGATACCTACACACACACTAGGATATGTTACCTGGAGAGTTCCGAGTTTATAAAATTCAATTCAATTATTTTTATTTTATTTTATTTTATTTTATTTTATTTTATTTTATTTTATTTTATTTTATTTGAGAGAGAGCACAAGTGGGGGGTGAGGGGCAGAGGGAGAGAGAAAATCTTAAGCCAGTCTCACAACACTGAGATCACGACCGGAACCTAAATCAAGAGTCGGATACTTAACCATCTGAGCCACCCAGGTGCCCCAAAATTCAATTCTTTTATAACACCATTAAATATACTATGTTCTAAGGTTACAGTCAAACATTCCCAGAGGGGGAATCTGCCTGCCAAGACTGTATGCTATAGGAATAGCTTCCAAAAAATAGTACAGAGGGGCACCTGGGTGGCTCAGTCGTTAAGCGTCTGCCTTTGGCTCAGGTCATGATCCCAGGGTCCTGGGACCGAGCCCCGCATCGGGCTCCCTGCTCAGCGAGGAGTCTGCTTCTCCCTCTCCCACTCCCCCTGCTTGTGTTCCCTCTCTTGCTTTGTCGCACTCTGTCAAATAAATCTTAAAAAAAAAAAAAAGTACAGAATAGAAGCAGTCATTACTTCTATATGCAAGATATGCAGACATACAGATACCCATGCAGAACTGTCACCTATTTGCCAAAGTATTTTATAAAGCCAATAAAATCATGATAAACCAAAAACATAAAACAAAATTATACACCAATCTTCCTTACAAACATAGGAATAAAAATTCCATATAAAATATATAAAGCTGAATTATCAGTGTATGAAAACGAGTATCATAAACATATGGAATTTATCCTAAGTATGAAGGAAGGATAAAACATTGGAAAATCTATCACTTTAATTCATCACTTTAATAGATTTTAATTCAACATTTTAAAAAATCTGTGTGAATTCATCACATTAACAGATTAAAGAAGAAAACCATATGAACATCTTGCAAGATACAAAGAAACTATTTTGACTTGACCAAATGGTTATGTTTAATATTGGCACAAGAATCCAAATTTTCTGATCTCTTGATGAGAAAGATTTTCCCTGCACTGTGCTTTTTTTTCCCCCCACTATAATATATTGGGGGGGAAAAGTATTAAGTTTATGTCTTTACTGTGTTCTTTAAAATAGTATAGTTAGAAGGTACTAATATTATTAGATACTCTTTTAAAACATGTCTGAATACCAGACTAATTATCATTCGTTTATCACCAGTAATAGGTTGTGGTTAAGTCCATGTAAAAGTGAATTCCTGGTGCAGAAGATTTCACCCCATTAATTCCAATCCAAATTCTCTTGGAATAAAGTAGTTGCCTATATTACAATATATACATTCACTATGATGATGGTTTTAGACATACTGTCTCCTAGGCTATGTATTTTAACGGGGGCAAAGATTGGTTTGGGGGGCCACCAAAAAATCCTAGACAATACAGTGGTTTGTGGCCCTCAAAAGCTTAACTGTACCTGACAAAAATCTTATTCTTTCCTATTTATTTTCTCTCATTAGGAAGAATTAGGCTTAAGTTAATTTATTGATTAGAATACATAAATTTAAATTTAACTTATTTGTCCCCTTATGGGGGGTGCTAATTTTTTAAAAAAGATTGAGAAACACTGTTCCAGACTCATAGTTTCTTAAAACAGGAACTATGTCTTAAAATATCTTTGAATCCAAAGAGGGCACATACTGCATGGAGCACTGGGTGTTACAGGCAAACAATGAATCATGGAACACTACATCAAAAACTAATGATGTAATGTATGGTGATTAACATAACCAAAATAAATAAATAAATATTTAAAAAATATCTTTGAATCCTTTGCCACTAACAGATAGTAAATATACTCTCTATAATGTTGAATAGATCTCATAGTTTCAGTGTCTCATACCCTGACAATCTACTTAAAGTTAGCCACTGCCTTGAAGAAATCAACTCATACTTGAAAGAAACTATTAGAAACCATTAATATAGACATAATATGAAGAACAAGCTCTGGCAAGAAAAGGTAGCTTCTTCCTCATATTAATAGCAACAATAATAATGTAATAAGAAAAATCTAACATTCACTGAACCTTTATAATGGGCCAGGCGTGAGCTTTATATGTGTTAATTCATCTAATCCTCATGATAGTCCAATGAATTAGGTCCTTTTATTTTGATCATTTTACAGTAGAATCCGTTACTGATTGCTGGAATTAATCACTGGTTAGTATTCTGGCAATTCTTCTGATGTCATAATCTATCTAATACTTACCAAGTAACAACATCTATGAGGTGATTTTCGTTTCATCACATTTTGGTTGAGAAATTGCAATCATCCCATCCAATTTATAGCTTTGGAAATCCCAAAATTGTTACAAAAACCTACTCACCAACTCCCCACTTAAAAAAAATTGAAGGGGTGCCGGGGTGGCTCAGTGGGTTAAGCATCTAAGTCTTGATTTCAGCTCAGGTCATGATCACAGGGTCATGAGATGGAGCCCCTCACCAGGATCCCCTCTGGGCATGGATCCTGCTTAAGATTCTCTCTCTTTTTCTGACCCTCCCTTCCACCTCCCTCTTTCCCTTTCTCTTTCTCAAAAAAGAAAAAAATAAATTAATATTAAACAAGCAATGATCCTTATGCATCTTACCTGTAAAAACTTAGTGCCTGAACCATCCTGGGTCACCATCACTTTCTGGTGTTCAAAGCTGAAAATTAGCATTAATGAGGACACTCTTAGAATGAAAGGGGCTCTCTTAGTGGTTATACCAGGACAACAAAGGCAAACTCAGACTGTCCTGGGGAAACCACACAGGATCTCCCTACTCATAATGCTTCATCTTTTGTGCCATGTCTTAGCCCTACTTTTTTCTAGGGCTATTCCATTAATGCCATCATTTCCTTTGACCCAAGCAACTAAAACTTGAATCTGAAACATCTAAGGTTATAAATATTCCTTTAGGTCAGAAAAATCACTTTAGTATATAATAATAATTTCCAATAACAGTGCTACCTGTTCTCCGGCCTCTATTTGTGAAGAAGACTTTGAAAAGGAGTATCAACTACTTTGGGAATATTTGTGTTTATGTGTTAGGTTAATTTCTGAATGTGAGAAAAACTCTTCCCACTTCTCTGTCCTACACCAACAAAAAGACACCTTTTTCTCTTAAAATAATGACTACAGTTTAGAGAATGGTAGTTAGATAGTCTTAAAAAACTGTTGGAATTGAAATCTCCTTAATATACTCTCCAAAAAAGAATACCCCCCAAGTTGGGTACAAAGCAATCCACTGGAATGTGGGAAGAGAACATAAAAATATATATTCTATTTATCTAAACAGAAGAGAAGTTAAGCTTTACTAATATTGAGTGAAGACTAACAGTGGCATCCTTACTTACATGTTATGATGGTATGTAATGTTGGCTAAAGAAAACTGGAAGTCTAATAACAGAAGGGCTGACTTGATTAGTGTGTTTTCTATGTGTTACAATATGTTGAAGTTTGCATATGTGCAGTTAAATGGATTTTACATTATATTATCTAGTTTTAGATAAATACCAGGGCAAAGTATACAAGAGACTTAATAATTCTATAAAGAAATCACATTAGAGATAATAATAAAGCAAACAAAAAAAGTAGAGGGGAAGAAACATCATCCTATTGTAAATGTTTTATAAGCTATAAAAATTAATAATTAAAAAATAAAATGTGATAGGAAGTTAGCCAAAAAATTATGAATTATTAAAAACCTATTTGAAAGATGGCCCTCTAATTTATTCTAAAATATCATTTCCCTGTTATCTCATCCTTTTTAATGTCATGTTTTAAATCTACATAATACAAGTAAATATAATTTACTGAAAATTATAAAATATTGATGAAAGTAATTGGAAAAGACACAACTAAATGGAAAGCTATTGCATGTTCATTGATTACAAAAATTAAGATGTCCATGCAACTTAAATATGTACAGTTTTTATTTTAAAATATTAAACATATAAACAGTAATCTAGAATTGTCCTTGATCAAAGAAGTTTGACTTTAAATAATGATACTACCCAAGTGACTGTGACCTTGCCATCAAAATAAGCAGCCTCATCTAGAGCACAGTATTAATGTTCTTCCATTGTTAAAATGGATGAACCAGAATCTGGTTCAAGCTTGAGCCTCACAGAACCTTCACCACCAGAGTTACTAGCAGCTACCAAAATTATAGCTTTTCCATAGTTTATTTATTGTCCCCACTCACTAACATTAATAAGCACAGAAATACTTAAAGTAGCCATTAGTAAGTAAAAACCAAAGATTACGATCAGATTATCGGTCCTTTGAAAATTGGATTTTTTTAAGAAGCCTTTGCAACTACATATTGGTCAGCCAACAAAAAGAGGTTGCCATTGGGCAAGCTTATACTCAAGCTCTAAATAGTTAGCATGGACATATTACAAAGAAAAAGGACAGTATTTCACAAGGAGATGTAATATTTCTCAGAAAAATATTCATTTAGTCATAAGAACTATCACTTTTTTTTTAAGCTGGGTGCCAGCAGTTTATTTCATTGTTTTTTTATTCTGCGTCAAAATATTAACATTATACCCCGGGAGATGAGAGAGTTTGGATTTCCTCAATTAAGGCCCACTTTTCCAACACATATGTGTTCAGAGTTTGCAAATAAGAAAAGAATTCTCATATTTGCCAGTTAGATGTATATACAAAAATACATCTGTATCTCCATCTCTATCTGCATTCAACCTCCCTAGGTTCTATCGTGTATCTCTCTGTAGATACATAAATCTATTCCTAAATTCCCTCCACATCTCTCCTGCCGTACTCTGTCCTTCTTCTAGATTGCTTTATGTGTAGATCTACCGATAGCTTCTGTAGACCGAGTGGAAGGGTCTACTTCACTGCCTAAAAATAGAGGTTATAGTGTCTGAAACATGACTAGCCAGCTCGGTCTCAGGACAGATGGGACGTTAGCTTTGTCTAGGGAAGCCATATGGAAGAATGGCTCCCTTAATAAGATGGGAGGAAGGCTGTGTCAGAGTGTTTGGAAGGCCTTTGTACCCCTGGGGGTGACACTTGTGCACATGTCACATAGAGCTAAGAGTGGGGCTGCAGCCACATTGGAGTCCAACACCAGCCACCCCAGAGGAGTCTGTCCTGTCAGTGGTTGGCCTGTACAATACATAACTGTGAGCTTTCGGGGGCACTGGCTTCTGTGCAAACAGTAGCCACCACTCTGGAAAATAACCTGTCAGAGATGTCCACGTGGAAGCTGGTGCAACTATGGCTAGCGGGCTGCTGGCAGTAGCATTTGAGGGTGAAGCCCCAGGGCTTTTGATCTGTAAGGATATCCTCACCCAACCTTACAACCACTGGGGTCCCACAAAATGATCCTATCACCCTCTGATCACCCTGGCCTGAGAATTGGGAACCAGGATCCTAATGTCTACAAGACATCCGCTTGGGACTTGTAGGCTGCTTCCGGTCTTGGTGATCTTCACCCTCAGGCACTGACTGGTGACTACCTTCACTATACGGCCCCAAAAAATCCACAAAATAAACACAGAGCAATGCAAATGGCCATTTGGCCTGATCAGCTAAAATCAGGTCTCAGCACTTGGACCGTCTTGGTGGTTTTATGGTTTCCTGAAATGCTCTGCATTTAGGACTCCACCCCAGGAAAGGTCTGTTGCACCCTTTGTAGAGTCCCCCCTGCACATGGGTTTCCTTGTGCTATAAGGTAGCGCTCAACCTCAGCTAAAAACTGAGATCAAAGAGCCACCAACTGCCTGGGAGGGATCCTATGTTGGTGTTTCCACTAGATGTTCCCTTTATCCATACAGATGACGTTTCCTTCAGCCGAGGCCAGTGGTTTTTCTGGTACCACAATGTAAGCACTGACAAGTACACACTCTTAAACACCACCAAACTCACACCTACCATTATTAAATACTAACTGACTGCATTAATTCCAGGTATAACTAGTCCCTTTACCAAACACTTATGATCGGGTCCAGTTGTCTTCTGTAGTACACTAGTTGAGTTTCAGAGCCCTGAGTGGCAAAAGGATACACTAGGGGATTTTTGGTCTGTTTGTATTTTTGTTTGTTTGTTTGATGGCTGGTTGGTTGGTTGGTTGGTTTTATAATTTTCTGAAACTTGGAGTCCAGTAAAATGACTGGTTGCATTTTTCATTTCCTTTCAACCACTGATGTGACTTTGACCATATGAAGAAGGGTTCTTACAAAGAAACACCTTGTAGTGAAATATAAATTGGCCCTTCCAGGTTCTATTTTATTTATGTACTCCCATGTTCTTGGAATGGTCTTCTCCTTCTCCTATGTTCTTAAGCAGTGCTTTCGTTTTAGAGCTCATGCCTCTCTTGACATCCCCAGCAAAGAGTAGTCAAGAGCATGAAAAACCAGCTAGAGCCAGTCTAAACACAATGTGATGGAATATAACAGAGAACAAACTATTTCTGTATGTGAAAACTAGAGAGGCCTGAATCATTATCAGACTGGGAGTAGAATTATGTCCATTGCAGAAGTACCTGGTAGCATCTCAACTTACCCCTAACATTCCACCTTCACATACGCAATGTGTTTTCTTCAAGGTTGTTGCTACAGTTGAGATTGGAGATTTTGAGATTTGCTTTTTACGTACCCATCTCCTTAAGTAAGCCCGTGCTTTAAAATTTATAAAAATTAAAGCTATATTTCTTCAACTTTGTACCTTTTGTCCAGTTTATTCAGTGCTAAAACAAGAGATATTTTTCTCATAGAATTTTGTTCAAATACCAATGAAATTCTCGAGGTGTGAGATACAAGGTTAAGTTGGTGATCACAAGTTACAAAGAGCAGTTGCAACAATACAACCTGAATGAAGTTCAAATTTAGAAATTGCTCTCCTGTGGAAATAATTTAAAAATTTGTGAGGATCAATTGTGATTAAGTAATTAGATGGTACAGATAAGCAATCAGAGACCTGCCCAAGAAGGTGACAGACAGAACAAGGAGTCTCCTGACTCCACACCCCATACTCTTTGCTAATTTTACTGACCCTGCCCTTAAAACCATAACTAAGAGAGACTTCTGAGAGTTGGTTATCACTGAAAAAATAAAAACTGTCAGGAATACAACATATCACTCTGTGAAATCAAGATACACTCTTATTCATGGTACCAGTGTTCATAATGCAGCTTCCTTTCGGAGCACGTAACTGAATTCCGTGAGCTTCAAAATAATGTGTTCATGCATCTTGTAGGTTTCCACAGACGTGCAGCTCCAGTTACAAGAAGGCAATTCCCACATGGTGCACATAGGATGGATTATCTGCACTTTGAGGATGATAGCCGTGGATGGTGGTTTGACATGGATATGGTGATCATCTATATTTATTCAGTGAACTGGGTCATTGGATTCATTGTTTTCTGCTTTCTTTGCTATTTTTTCTTTCCGTTTTAGGAATTTTCATACCTTACTACAGTTGAACAATCACAAATGATGTAGATAGCAATTAAACCTTTTTAAAATGTGCTTTGAAGTTTTTATAATGTTGCATTATATAAATTGGTGTTTATAGAAAGTATGAGAATAATGGACTTATTTATTAATGTTTTTCACGTAACGAACTACAGTTTATTCAGGAGCTAGTCTGTCTAGCACTTAGCAACAATGCACTATTAATTTCATAATTAATTTCATAATTCCTCTGGTTTAGGATTTATGGGCTCTGATTTTACAATACCGCTTTTATACTTAATTGTAAAGACTGAGGTTTTCCCTCCACTGAAAAGTAGTAAAAATACAAAATGAAATGATAATCTGGGTAGATAGTATCTTTGCTGAAAAAATATCTAGTCAATCACCACTTATTCTTAGGCAAATTATGTGCATTAGAGATAAATTATATTTTCTGGGAACTAATCTAACAGGGTATATTCAGTTTTGGTTTCCAATTATCTCTACCTATTTCCTGTTCTATTAAAAAAGCTGGCTATTCTTTATACAGACCTAATAATAGCATTAGTGCAACATTTTTAATTATTATAAGAACAGAATAGTAAATGCAAAAAGCCTGAGACCCCCAATAGAGAAATATATTAATACTTTCCAAATTGCAGGATGACTCACCTGAAGAAATAAAATACTTACTTATTTTCAGTAGTTTAAAAGAGCAATGCATGTCCAAAATGTAACCAATTTAGTGATTTGTTTAACACAGAGGTTGTCAAATATATTGTAAATGTGCAATAAAGAGTGGCTTTTAAATTTTTTTCTTTGTTATTAATTTAATACCTGGAATAAGGAATTGTTGGAAATAGGCTTATGGATATAGACAAAGAAAACCTGGCATTTCTTTTTATTTATTATGACAGTACTATAAGACTATAAGCCTTGGAATCGGTTTTTCCCTTAATTAAAAAAAAAAAAAGAACTCTGAATTATTCCAGAATAGGAAACAGCACAAGTATCCCAATTTCAGGATTGAGAAAACGAAAGGACAAAGAAGTAAGCTTATATATCTCAGTTCCTAAGGTAGTCTTTGTGTAACCTATGAGGAAAGCTTTGATTATGAACTACTAATCCAACATTCCTACACTGTGTCATCATATAGCTGATAACGCAGTGAGCATCTTCTTACACAAGATAAGTGCAACTGTCATGGCACTAAAAATATCACCATCCAAACAAATTGTGACTGATGAGGCCTCAAGAGTTCAGTCTAGGAAAAGTCCAAATGGGGCCTAATTACTATAAGTGTATTTGATTTTTTTTTAATTTTATTATGTTAGTCACTATACAATACATCATTAGTTTTTGATGTAGTGATCCACAATCGATTGTGTATTTGAATAAAAGCACCTATCTGATGTTATGTGATGTTCTAAGAAATATGATAGAATAATGTATTTTTATTCTTACACTGTTACTGTGTTTAAAATTGTATCTGTGAAAGGAAACAGTAGCGTACATTAGACACTATCAAATCTAGAAAGCAGAAAACTAAATACAGTTTAGAAACATCAATTTTTGCTCTTGTATCAAAATAGATAAAGTAATGCTTGTAGTCTAGTGACATATAACTAATATCTTGGCAAAACAGTGTTTTTGACAAAGCTCAGTATTACCTTACAGAAATAAAATTTGGTATTTGTAATAACTAACTTATTGCTCAAAGTGGAGGTAATACGTGTCAGGACTGAAAAATTAAGAAAACACATATGGGGGGAGACAGTATTTTAAGAACTTTAAAATGAACTGCAGCCATTTCCCAAACAATTCCTGGCTTATCATCTCTAGCAAATATGCTTTCATTCATTCCTAAATCTAAAAGTTGATTTTAGGGGCACCTGGGTGGCTCAGTCAGTTAAGTGTCTGACTCTTGATCTCAGCTGTGGTCTTGATCTCTGTGAGTTCAAGCCCTGCACTGGGCTTCATGCTGGGCATGGAGCCTACTTAAAAATAAGTAAGTAAGTAAACAAATAAATAAATAAATAAATGTCAGTTATGATTATAAGCTAGTAGTATCATCGATACAGAATTCTCAGAGAGACAGATTTGATTCCCAATATGAATGTAGTAGCTCAGTGATAATATCAATTTGTAGATCTGTATCTACAAACAAAATACAAATAAAGGTAACACCTTAAATAGATAAAACAAAATACCCTCTAAAAAAAAGAAAGCATAGTCTGGAGGAACATTCTAAATGGGGTATATGAATCTTAATAACTTAGTCTGAGAATAACATCATTTGGCATATTAAAATTAAAAGTAAGTTTAGAAAATTATAAATTTCTATTTTTACTTTAAAATATGTAAATTGTATGCAAATGGAGCTAAAAGCTGCCAAATATTAAGAAGCGCAGCATTTCCTAGAGCTACCAATTTATTAGAAGCCAGATAAAACCTGAGATGAAAAGAAACCATTTTCTTCTGGTATCTGTCACGCAGTAGCCATTCAATAGATGATTAATAAATTTATAAATACATGAATGATCTTTAGAGTGAAGTGAAGTATATGTTGTTCTTGTTTAGTGTTTTTCACAGTATCAATCACATAAAAACTCATTTTCCAATAAAGGAAAAAAAATTCTAAAACTAATGGAGTACAATATGTGCCCTAATTAATACTATTTAATAAGGTTTAATTTTCTAAGCTATCACTATCAACAATTTCTATTTCTACAGAGCTTAATTACTATGAAGGTTAATTTTAAATACTCTCACACATGCATTTAAAAAATGCCTAAAGTTGTTAACATTTCTGAATTCTTTCAGCAGGTAACTTATTTCTTGATTGTAAAAAAATGAATTCACAAACTGAAATCAGTTCATTTTATACTCAATAGAAGCTAGGGGAATCTAAATTAGACAAAACATAGAACCAGAATTTGTTCTTCAAGAATCACCAAATTCAAGAATGGAAAAAAAAAGCACTTAATGTTTCTCAGTCTGCTGTATTACTAATGCCACTCTAGTATTAAATGCTCAGGATAACAACAAAGCCACCATTACTTTCATTTCTGCCTTGGAATCTTGCTTCCAAGGTACTTGGAAAGGCATGACCAGAAAAAAAAAAGCCAATTAATAAAGTGATCACTTAAATGCCTTCTCTGTGCCTAAATGAAGATAGAGATTTTTAAAAACTTGGTTTTTAAAAACTGAGAGAAGAGAATACACTGATTTAATGTGCAGTGACAGTCAGTCTTTGACTCTTCATAGATGCTGCAGTTGAATGCAGAGGACACCATCATACAGCACAGTGGTCCTAAGATTCTGAAAATTTTAACATGCTCAACTTTGACTTCTTGAAAAGTTTCTGATTTTCAGTAATTCTCCAGGTATGCATTCAGTAAGTTCTATCAGTGTATGCTTTTCTCCAGGATGCCTTTGTTTTCCTTTTTTATTGAAGACAACACCTATAATAAGAATCACTTTTATACATTTTTAGTTTTTACACAGATCTTATGAGAAACATCATTAAGAAGTATCTTCGGGCCATGGAATGTGCCTACTGCAATGTGCATTTATTTATCTTATAATCATGCTTCTGTAACAGGATCAGAAAAACAAATACTTTACCATTCTCATTCTTGTTCAGGATTTCTCACACCATGCAATAGATACATTTGAGAATCATTTTTCTTATTTCAACACTTCTCAAGATAGTTATTGGACTGTTATCACCATGTTTTTGGTTACTTCATGCAATAGATATATTGAGAATCATTTTTCTTATTTTAACACTTCCCAAGATAGTTAGTGGACTGTTATCACCACCTTTATGGCTACTTCTCTTTACATACCTATCAATAAATTAAGTGCTGTTAAGAACACAGTCCTCAGTTTCTCTTACTCTTTCACATTTTTATAAGCCTGAGAGGCTCACCCAAAGAGTATGTAGTAAGTATACTGACTGCCCCATAGGTTGCATTTTTATTATTGACAGCAGAGCGAGAGAGGTTATTGCTCTTATAAGAACCAGGTTAATATTTTCATTGCTTTACATGTGTCACCTTGTCTACCAGCAAAACCATTAAGAGGAAAGAGGAAGTGAGGATAATGTTTATTTATGGAAATGCTCTATCTTAGATACTTAGCTCATCACATTAACATATTAACTAATTTAATCTCCTCAATACTCTTTGAATAAGATGATGTTAACCTCACGTTATAGATGAGGATGAGAAGCGATGTGAACAAAGTCACACGAAGTTAAAAGTGATTGATTTATCTTCGTTTCTGACCGATTTCAAGACCTGTGCTCTATACTGTCAGTGGCATCTGATAAAACTGATGAAGCTGGATATTCACTGAAGACTCTTTGGTACTAATACTGCTAAAGGAGCTTTGGGAATATAAGACATGATCTGAATCAAGAATGCAGGAATGAGCTACTTGCACTTTGTCTATAACAATTTTCATTGCTTATACCAATGAAAAATAGTATCTGCAGGACACTATATAATACACAACACTACATTTGATAAGAGCTTCCATTCTGTTTGCAAACTTAGATTGGTTTGTCGTGGTTACCTTTATTGAGAAGGATTCTGAGGTTCCGCGTTGGCCCCAAGAAGAAAAGTGCTCTGGTCCACTGGTGATGTCCCTCAAATATGGGGGAAGGAGACTGATGAAGAAGAATTGATCCGTGTTTGGATAAGGGTGCAGAGAGTCATTCAGGTTTTGGAAGCAGGTCTCACCATTTGTTGAGGGGAAAAGAAAAATGTAGTTAAGTGACTATAATCAATACCACCATGATATATACTAATTTAGGTATGAGATATAACTAATAGTAAGCTACAATCCTTTACTTTTCATTTTGCCTTAAAACAGAAGATTAATAGGTACCTCGTTGTGAATTCCGTAGATTTTTAAAACATAGTAGTGTAGCTACAATGTAATTTTTCTCATTTTAGAAAAATTTTAACCTGTCATTAAAAAAAAAAGTATACAGCCCTGATTCACAAGTTCTGCAGGACTAAATGGATGCTACTGGTAATGTCTGTTCTGATCCCAGTATTTCAAGGTAAGTATATATAGTGTAAGAATCAACCTAGATCAAAAGTAAACCTCAGCACTACTCCTTAAACCTTCATATGCCCACATTAAGTTTTGTTAAAACACATATTTTTCAGAAGGGATGGGGTAGGCTTGAGTTTCCGCATTGCTGATAAGCTACCAGGTGGTAAGGATCTGCGGGCCCATGAGCCACGCTTAGAAAAACAAGGAATTAAAAAAACCTCAAATGGATCTTGCAATCCTGTCATTATAGTAAGTGTTCCCAAAAGATAAATTTCTCATTGTTTTGGCTTTTGAGAATTGTACTATGCCAGTTTCCAATATATGGGAATTATAATGAGTTATGCCAGAATTTTACATGAATCTATTGAATAAACTTCTGAAATTACTTGGAGGCAGCAATATGTAAATAGCTTATTTAAAGTCCACAAATCAAACTCCCCTCCCCCGTTTTTAAGGAAAAAACTTATTTCTCCTCTTTTCCCTATTTTCTCCCAATACTCACCCTTTGCTCTTTTTATCTTTATCTAAAGTCTATTTGAAGAGAACAAACGTGAGATTATCCTTATCACTAATAACACATCTGGAGATATATAATATACTGTGAAATTTCTTCTTACCTCAAATTCTTACTATTCATTACAACTGCAAAAATTCAAGAGAACTCCTTGCCATCTTGAGTTACAGGACTAAAATTTACTTAACCTTTCTTTCCTCATTTTCCTCACCTGTAAAACTACCATAAAACAGACCTTCACAGGATTCCTCTGGGATAAAATTCAGTTCACAAGAAAACGAAGAAACAGATCTAAAAGTTCTTTGAGAAACAGTTTATGCAAAGACAAAGCAGTATTTACCAATTATTTAGGAATAGCCAAGTTATTTAACCTCTCTACTCTTGTTTCTTCATTTGGAAAAAGGAAAAGGAAAAAATAGTGTTGTGGATTAAGAGAGAATGCTGGTGAAAGCAAGCACTCAGTAAATGTGTTCCTCTTTTCCTTCCTCTTCTTCAAAATCTTACTTTCAAAAAGGCCATAGGAAAGGTCTTATTTTTTAAGATATTAATGAGGTACAAATGCCTTATTATTGTTCATGCATAAGTAGAGTTCTTAATTACCTCCAACTAAATCTTACAGTCCCTTAAGCTGACAGCCATAGTATAGCAAAAAATTGAGTCATTAAGTGGGCCATTAGGCAAAAGTGAATTATAAGTCAAGTGTTCTCGCCAACAGAATGAAGGGTTGCTTCTCTTCTTTCATGGGTCCCACTTTGTTTGAACCAAAGATTTAGTTGCATCATAGCACTTGGCTACTGGCACATGGCCACACCGAGAGAAGCATCTTACTGAGAACCTAAAGCAAATGCTTTATGCTGTATTTATGAAATTATTCAGAAGGTTGAGGAATAGGATTTCCTATTTTTGATGTTATCCAGGAAGTTTTATGTTTGATAAAATAAATATCATGTTTGGCATTTGTTTTCTTAACATTTAAAATGATACTGATGGTACCTACCTACAAAATTTGAATTACAGTGTTATTTCTTATAGCATCTAACATAGTAAGTACCTCAAATAGTGCTCTGAATCATTTTTTGCACTTGTACCTTTTAGAAGCAGCAGGCCATTCCATACCAAGGCAGAGAAAATGGGGCCTCCTTTTCCTTACAGTTACGACTTTGTATAATAGTACTATAAACTTAATAATCTAGCCAATAAATCGTAACATTCACTCAGAGTACATCACTGAGATCTCTCTCTGGCCATAAACCTGAGACTATCATACCAAATTATCCTTAAGCTTAAACAGCTCTTGCAACATGGTAAAGACAATAAAGGATTTATAGACTACTTATTTTTCAACTATAACATATTTCTTTACATAGGCTATTCTTGATATAATAATAAGGGCAATTTTTAAATATTTTGAAGTCAGTCCAAAGCTTATATTTTACAGGCACTAAATATTTTACAACATATTCCACGTGTTTGGTTTCCTAATATAGTAACAGTCTTCAACTAAGAACAAGTTGTTTTCACTAAATCTTCTAAGTTTATTTTTCTTGGGAATTAGAATATGTTTCATCATAAAGAATTATAGTAATATTTGGATTCCCACATTAATCCACAAAATTTCATATAAGCCTATATAATGTATTAGAGACAAAGCACTCACACAACTTTTCAACTCTACCTAACCACCACCAGAGCATGAGTATCCTTCTGTCTAGCTCTAGACACCTGGAAGGTGTTTATTTCATTCAACAGCAATGCCTACCCCAGATGTAATAAGGTGGTGGATAAAGAAAGGAAAAACCCTCCTTGTAGCCACCAGCACATACAAAGCACCTCTATACAATAAAAAGACTTAGATTCATGCTCTCAGAGAAATGTATAATGTGACCTACGTATGTAATTTTAAGTATTCTAACAGCCACATGTAAAAGTGAAAAGAAACCCATTTTCATAACATGCTTAACCTAATTACATTCAACATGTCATTTTAACATAGAATTAATATAAAATTAGTTTTAGAATAATGAGATACTTCCTGTGTTTTCTGTATTAAGTTTTCAAAATCCAGTATTTATTCTGCACGGCATGTCTCAATTCAGACTAGCTGCATGTCAAGTGCTCAATAGGCATGTGTGCCTAACGGCCGGCCGCTGTACTAGACAGCAGAGGCTTCCAGTCAGGGAAGAAAACTCAAGATGTACATTGCGTTATGGAATAAGGGCCTTATTTAGGAATGAGACCTTACACAATTGTGGGAAGAACTGGGAAAGTAAAGGCCTAAAAAAGGAGATGTGAAAAATCAGAGAAAAATCTTCCTGAAACATTGGAAAAGGCAAGTTTCAGGAAAGGGGGGTAGCTCAGCCAATCCAGCCCTGAAAGTGGGGCCACAAAGAGGATCTGGGCTCCGTAGAGCACTGACTCCATGCAGTGATTTCTGCTAACCCATGGCTGAAGGACAGGTGGTGAGCCGGGGGACTCCTGGTCAGAGAACCAGCAGAGAAGACCAGCTGAATGCAGATCAGGAGAAGACAAGCACAAACTGCAACCTGCTGGCCGCTCTCCATCAGCCTCTCATTGCCTCAGACCTCAAAGACCTTCAGAGTATAATGGCAGGTCGTGCTTCTGCTTTTCAAATCTCTTGAAAATCTCTCTTTTGGCCAACTATACCTGACACCATATAGGAAAGGAATTCTGGGGGAAGTATCCTGAGTTTAGCTTAAGAGGCATAGTACACCACCACTACAATGGAACCATACAGAAGGACTCTGGGCAACATAGTTGCAGCTTAGCCAAGTTAACACAGTAAAAAGCTCTACAGCCAACTAGGTCTAACTGATGGCAGAGTCAGCTGTAGACTGAAAATCACCCATTACCCAACCGTTTGTATGGGTGATTCTGCAGAGCAGAAGGAGCAACTAACATCTGTTCAATGATAAATGAGTACCAGACACTATCAAGGGGTTTTATATACAGTATTATGTTTGTATATAGTATCGTATTTCTCACACCAAACCTAGAAGACTTCTGTTACTACATCCATTTTATAGACAAGAAAATTCGAGCTAAAAGAGGTTAGGTAGTTAGGTGACTTTTCTAAAGTCACCTAGCTACCAAAGTGGTACAGCCAAAAGTCAAACCTAGACATGCCTACTTCTTGAGGCTGTATTCTTTTCACTACGTCTAAGAAGTCCAATTCCTAATTGAGGGACTTTACCAGTAACAAAACAGTTCAGAGGCATCCTTCCTCAGTGAAATTTTTAGGGGTCCAGTGTTTGTAGCATGTCAAGATATCCCTTCCAGTACTGAGTGGTACTAGAATAAGAGAAGGTTCTTCAACAGGTCCACACTACCATGCAAACTGCTGTTTCATTTGAGCAATATGATCTAGCACCTCCAAAGGCGTTTGAACGGTCAGAGGTAGATGGGACTGCTGTTTGAAGCTTCTGGCAAGCTTCCATAGGTAGATCACAGAACAGACCCTTACAATTTTGGACCGAAGCCCCTCCATCCTCTGGGGATAACTATTCTCCTTTTGAGAGACAGCTTTTGGGGCTTATTAGAGACTGAACATGTGACCGTGGGGCACGAAGTTGCCGTAATATCTGAACTACCCTTTACCAACTGGGTGTCTGATCCATTACCAAGCCATAATGTTAGGTGTGCACAGCAGCAGTTCATCATCAAATGAAAGTGGTGTATATAAAATCAGGCTTGAGGAAACCCTGAGGGCCCGAGTCACTTGCATGAGGAAGTAGCCCAAGTGTCCACAGTCGCTATTCCTGCTACATTATCTTCACCCTCTCAGCTCATAACTATGTCTTCCTGTCTAAGCCCAGCTGACTGAGGAAAAGAGGCCTGTTGGACAAAGGGGTCTGTGTGATTTGCAGGTACCGTCCAAAGGTGGACAGCTTAAAACTCTACAGAATGGAACTAGAGGGTATTATGCTGAGTGAAATAAGTCAATCAGAGAAAGACATGTATCATATGATTTCACTGATATGAGGAATTCTTAGGAAACAAACAGGGTTGCTGGAGTGGTGGGGGGTGGGAGGCATGGGGTGGCTGGGTGATAGACATTGGGGAGGGTATGTGCTATGGTGAGCGCTGTGAATTGGGTAAGACTGTTGAATCACAGACCTGTACCTCTGAAACAAATAATACATTATATGTTAATAAAAAAAAAAAAGACGATAGCAGGAGGGGAAGGACGAAGGGGGGGAATCGGAGGGGGAGATGAACCATGAGAGACTATGGACTCTGAGAAACAAACTGAGGTTTTAGAGGGGAGGGGGTGGGGGGATGGGTTAGCCTGGTGATGGGTATTAAAGAGGGCACGTACTGCATGGAGCACTGGGTGTTATACGCAAACAATGAATCATGGAACACTACATCAAAAACTAATGATGTAATGTATGATGATGAACATAAAAAAAAAAAAAACCTCCATAGCCTTACTCTGGTCTTCCCCGAAAGACAATGGTAAGGGGAAATCCTCCCAGTGTGCCGAAGTTCAAGCAGTGCACTAGGCTATTCATTTTTCCTGTAAGAAGGTAAAAGTCTATACTGATTCATCGGCTGTGGTATGCGATTGTTTATATAAATATCACCAAATATTTTTATCTTTGCCTTATATATATTCATCTAGCATACGTTCATAATACCTAACTTTATATCACAAGACATACTGACAATAACTACTCTCAGTATTTAAATTACAAAGGAGTAGGGGAACATCACCCAAGGACCTTGTACCCTGTTCCCGAAAGAGCTAGCGTGTTCGCAGTAGTATATGAAACAGCTTTATCATGGCAGGCAGTGTGGTTTAAGGAGATAGTTTACCAAGGTGACAAGGGGTAAGCTGTGATGGCTTTGAGGGGTGTCAATGTGGCTAGGCTAAATTACATTCCCCAGAATTCTCTTTCTCCAGTGTGTACAGTCAACCTGGTAAAGGGCTATGGGTCCCTTTAGGGGAAGACTGGGGGACAGACTCACACTATATATATTTTTGGCAGTGGAGCGGGTGTGGGGGGCCTGGGTCTGTAACCAGCTCAAACCTGGGATTTATAGAAGGCACTGACTCTGTGTTTTGGTAATTTAAGTCAAACCTCTGTTCAGTGACTTAGAACTCCTCTGCTTATACAGACCAAGTAAGAATTTAATAGACATTTCTGTTCTTTGTTCTGTTCCAGATATTTCTGTCCTGGAAACATCATGATAACATCATGATAACTGGCCAACCCCATAAAGCTCTTTTAAGTCAGACTAACCTGATTACCATTTTGACTCCACTGTTCATTATGTTAACCATGCCGACTCCATCTTTGGCAATTAAGTGCCACCAGTGGGCCCTGACATCCCAGAATCCCATTACCACCACTGTGTTTAGTGATCCTAGTCCCGTGGAAGTGGTTTCCTCTCTAATTTCTGACCTACCCTAGAAGAGAGACCACAGAGTTTTTCAAAGAGGCTGAGGCTCCCCCATAATTTTTTTTTTTCACAGCCGGTGTGAAAGGTGTGTCCTTCCATGGTTGGAAAGCAAGTCTTACAGAATATATATACTGTAACATTACAATCTCCTTAGCCTTTGGATACCTTCCTCTACAATATAATAAGGCATTCTGACTTCATTTAATATAGGTCACACTTTGGGTCAAGCCAGCTAACCAACTGACCAACCACTTAGAGCCCTTCCTAAACTCCTTCAGCTCAAACACTGAGCCCAGAATCCCTGATGAGTGAGCCTATGTCAACAAAGTGAGCATGATCTAACTTTATATCCCTTCCACCTTGATAACACACCTATAATATCCTTTCTCACATACACCCTCTGGCTTTTTGTCTATATAAGTTTCTCAAATCATTCAGTTCTTTTTGGTGTGTTTCACACCTCTTCCTGAGCCACAACTAGCACCTCATCTTTTGAGAGTTGCTGTGATTTGAATCTAGTTGTAGATCTAGACACAAAAAGGGGTGTTGGGTTGTAGGTCTTGGGGACGGTCAGGAGTACCTTGCAGGTAACTATCCGTTAAGACCATTCCAGGTTCTTCAGGTAAAAAAAAGGGGCTACCTTCCTGTATTACTTGGAGTTCTCCTGAGAAACAGACCAATGGGATAAATATAAATAGCTTTTATAAGGAATTGGCTTACATGATTACAGAGGCTGGCAAGTCCTAAATCTGAACAGCCATTGTCCCAGCTTGAGTCCCAAGTCCAGAAGCTGCTGTAGCAGCAGGAAGAGCCAATGTCCAGGTCAAGTCTGAAGGCCAGCAGGCTGCTGTGGAAACATGAAGAGGTGATGTTCCAGTTCAAAGGCTCTCAGGCAGGAGAAGTCTCTCAGACTAAAGTCAGCCTTTTGATCTCATCAGGCCTTCACTAGACTGGATGAGACCCACCTGCATCAGGAAGGGCAATCTGCTTTACTCATTCTACTAATTTAAATCTTAATCTCACCCAATAATACCCTCACAGAAATACCTAGAATAATGTTTGATCGATATCCAAGAAGCCCACAGCCCAGTCAAGCTGACACACAAAATGAGCCACTACACTTCTCCAGGTAGAGGCAACAGGGCTACTTCTACTGGCAAAGATGATTCAGTTTTATTTGGGAGGTTTAGATCCTCAGCTTTGTCAGGATCTGCCGATAAATTCTCACTTTAGTTTTAGGAAGCTATTCCTTCACAGTCAGAAACCTAAATTGAAAAGAGATTGCATTGTAAAAGAGCCGCGTCCAGGAGGACATTCTGACTTTAGTTCTCAGAAACCCTACAGCTGTGGCTGCACCGAATACAGCGGTACAACCGCAGAAAAGCATTTCTTTGAGGGTAGAGACAGACGCTTTCAGCTCATATTTTTCATTGCCCACTTCCTCCTGGGCATCCATCATACACCTTATTTTGACAGAAATGTTCTCAAGTAGCTCATATGTAGGCACCCTGAACCCCACCTTCCATTGGTACTTAGTGACCATCATCCAAAAGTGAGACTTTGAGCAGCTCTTGAGCCACATCATGAACAATCAATGTCCTTTTTCGCCCCTGGAAAGAGGCCCACTGGTGCCTTTAACTATGACCAGATTCGAGAAACAATTCCAGAAAATCAGAACCTATTCCTAGGACTCATCCTTAAGCTCTGTTCTCCTGGAAGCACTGCTGGTACCAAAGTCTGTGTCAGCACCAACCCGACAGGCAAAACCAGCAGGAGGAATCTCCCCGTTCCTGCAGACGCAGCTACATATGTGTCTATACATCTAATACAGACGTGTGTAGGGGGGGGTGGGTGTGTGGGTGTGGGTGTGATCTATACACATATGCATAGCAAGGAACTGAAATGGCCTCTACACTTTCAGGATCTAGTCAAGCAAATCTAGTCCATAGTGCAGGCAGCCATAAATGGAAGATCACAAGAAGACTGGAATTGCAAAGACACCGGTCGAAGCTGTTGTCTACAGGTAGCTTTTATTTCTTTGTCCAGGGAAGGTCTACACCCTCTTTTAAGACCTTTCAACTGATTGAGTCAGGCCCACCCCTGTAATTTCCCTAGTGACTCATTAGGGACTTTATATCTGCTAAATCTCTTTACAGAAACATTTAATGTTTTACTGAATAATGAGGAGTAAGTGTGTATATGTCACAAACAGCTGCTATTTCCCTTCCGTCTTCCAACTCCTATGAAAGAATAACTCTTATTCTTTATCCAGAAACATACTGGAAAGAAAATTCTGGGTAATGTAGTTTAGTCTAGCCAAAGTGACCTACCACAAAGCCATCACAAAGAGTATGCTCAACTAACTACCCTTCCACTAAATTTTATCTCTGGGCTATTTATATAAAATGACCAATCTTAAAAGGAGGACAAACTCAAAAGTTTATTGCATAACTTGTAATAATTCTTCTCCGGAATTGTAAAAGTGTTTAAACATCCTACATAGGTGGTCTGGTTATCTACTGCTGGGTAACAAACTATCCCAAATGTAGTGGCTTAAGAAAACAATCATTTTATTATTTGTCACAGTTTTGTGGATCAGGGATTCAGACAGGGCTCAGCTGCATGATTCTTCTGTTGCACGTGGCATCAACAGAGGTCAGCTGATGACATTCTGCTGGCAGGAAACTGTTCTGGAGGGTCCAAAACAGCTCTGCTCATGGCTGGAGTCTTAGGGGGGGATGACCAAAAGGTGGGCTCAGATAAAATGGTCAAATGGAGCCCCTACACTTGGTTCTCTAACCTGGCAGGCTCAGAGCGGTCAGACACCTTACACAGTAGCTCAGAACTCCCACAGGGCACTTTCGTGAAAGCCAGGCAGAAACCGCACAGCTGCTCATCACCAGCTGATCACCAGAAGCCAGGGATGATATTTCTGGGGCTTTCCATTGATCAAGAAAGTCACTAAGGCCAGTCCAGATTCAAGGCAAGAGGAATAAGATTCTCAGTGGAACAGCCTGAATCTATTGCTCTAGGAAATCACTGTGCAGAGGTTAAAAAGTATGAAGATAATCCTTGGTAAAAGGAGTATAAAATCAAAAGCTGTTTCAACTGTAATCGATCTTGATTACCTGTGTCAGTAAAGGAAATTATCAGGGAGCTTAATATTTAATATCAACACGATGTGTATTGGTGCTCTTCCCACTTTACTGTCCATGTGAATCACCTAGGGATCCTGTTAATATGCAGGTTTGAGACAGGGCCTGAAATCCTGCATTTCTAACAAGTTCTCATGTGATCCTATGCATTTGTTTGAGAAAACATGATAATCTGTATCATGGGCCAAATAACTTTTTCTGTCAACGATTATATAGTAAATATTTTAGGCTTTTGGGCCACATATACTATCTGTCACATGTTAAAAAACAAAACAAACCCAAGAACCCTTCGCAACCCCAGATACAGGTCACTGGTTTTCAAACTCAGCTGCAGAGTAGAATCACTTGGGGGCTGTTTAAAAATACTCATACCTAGGGCGCCTGAGTGGCTCAGTAGGTTAAGTGTCTGCCTTTGGATCAGGTTATGATCCCAAGGTCCTGGGATCGAGTCCCCACATTGGGCTCCCTGCTCAGTAGGAAGCCTACTTCTCTGCCCCTCCCCTGGTTTATTCTCTCCCTCAAATAAATAAATAAAATCTTAAAAAAAAAATACTCATACCTAGGTCCTATTCCTAAACGTTCTTATTTAATTGGTATAGCAATAGGGATTCTCAAAAGTTCCCTAGGTTAAATCTACTAGGTGGTAAAATGTGAGAACTAATCATCTTGATCACTTTCTATTTGTACCACCTTGTACCTTTTGGTCATTAAATCTTTTTCAGTACATCTGAATGACTTAATAAAGATCTTTTTCACTTCAATGCAAAACCTGACTATCTAATTAAAGAACAACAACCAAAACTAAATGTTTTCATCAGCACACCTCTGCTCCCATTTGGAAGCCTGCCCCCTATGGAAGTTATTTGTCAGTAAAATAAAACCAAGTTAGATGCTGAAATGAGGGTGTGATAGAAAATGGTAAGTAGGTTGCTAGGGGGAAAAAAGTGAAACACAAAAACCTTGAGGTAAGTAGAGTGGCAAATTCTACGGCTATAAAAATGATAAATTACCATAAACCTCATCAATTCAAGATAATTGGGGGAAACCCTAAGAGCCCTCACAGCTAGTTGAGTTCTGTTTTAAAGACTGAAGATTTATAATCAACATGTCAATATATAAATGGCTTAAGAAGCTGGCTTAAAATGTTCTCTTTTTTAAACTCTCATATTTTTATACTATATATTTTCATTATAAAGGGTTTCCAAAGAAACTTCTGTGTTCTTAATCAGCCCTGCCTAAATTAATATGCATTTAAATTAATACTTTTTAAAGCATCCTACCTGCTACTTTTCTAAGCACGTAACTTTAACCGTAAAAACTTAATTTTATTAACACAATCTGAAAAGCCATTTGACATTTGCCATGTTTCCCAAGTAAAATGATGTGATCCGTAACAAAGAAGGTAGATGTTCAGAGTTCATAACAATCATTAAAGAAAAATGCTAAGCTAGAGGGTAGCCAGCTAATATTCCATTTTTCATTACATGCTACCTTTCGTCTTTATCCTTTCCGATGTTCTTGTTCGACTTTTTCTCTGTGAATTAGCTCCCTTTGGTTTTAAGCTCCTGGATTGCATTTCCCTCTATTCCTAAAGCTTTCATATAAAGTAATACATATTCACACAGCAAAACTCAACAATAACACCTAGATATAAGGTCTTGTTATTCACCTGTTCACTCGACAAACAAAAACTGAACATGCTCAATCACTGCTTATTTAATGAATAAATGCCCACTTAATCATTCTGTAAATGATGTTCAAGTTTGTCCATGATTTGAACTCCACTTAAATGCCAGTCACATATCCTGAGGATTTCAGAACAAAGTCTTATTATCTAGGAGTCTATATATTCCTTCTTATTTAAAAACAGAGTTCAGAAATCTACCTGGTATCTGATGACTCATGTGAAAACTAAAACTATCGCTGCCAAGTTTTCCTCTTTGCTTTCTATTATCATGGATTGATCCGACATCATCAGTATCTATGAATATCACCACATGCATTTCAGTTTTTGAGGGCTAAAAGTAGGAGGAATGAAGTGAAAGTTGCCCCACCTCTACCAGAGACAGCTCCACTTAGGTGAATGATGTTACTGTACAGAGTTCATGGTTACTGCTAGTCACTACTCCTAATCCAGACAGTAATCATGTGTGTCTTTTTCCTTTGACAAACTAGGAAGACACACACATGACCTCCCCGGGCAAAAAATGTCTCTTTGCTGTAATTTTGTACATAAGTACAGCTTATGGCTGAGAAAAATCAGGAGCTATGTTTTACTTTCATAAATTATAAACTTAAAACTATCAGAGATATGTGTAGGAAAATGATTTTATCAATTAATGAATTATAAACCCTTTATAAATTTGGCCCAATCTCATTTTAAACTATTGCAAGGTGAATTTTTTGACATAGTTCATTGATGAATTCTGCAATATTCCCTCCTTTCTTTCTGGTGAGAAGAGAAAATGTCTTAACTGAAAAGATAGCAACAAGTATACCACATAAAAAAATATACATTGTCTATTTCATTAAGATGAAATGTTCAGATGTTCAGAGTTCATAACACTCATGGAGTGCGTGGGTGCCTCAGTCAGTTAAGCATCCGACTCTTGATTCCAGCTCAGGTCATGATCTCAGGTCCTGGGATCGAGCCCCGTGTCAGGCTCCCTGCTCAGCGAGGAGTCAGCTTCCCTCCCTCTTCCTCTCTCTCTGCCCCTCCCTCTGCTCTCTGTCTCTCTCTCTCTCAATAAATAAATAAATCTTTTTTAAAAAGACAAAAAACTCAGGTCTTCTAAAAATGTAGTATTTAATACCCAATCCCATTGCTATATCTTACAACTTCATCTACCAAAATTTCTAGAAAAAATAAATATTAATGATCACAGTTATATACATTTATCTGTTTTTTCCTATTCTGAATCAAGTCAGATTCACAAAAGAGAGTGAAATTAGAGTGGTCTTAAAGCAGCAATGGAAGGAAAAGGACATATGTATTACATTCAGACAGAAAAAATAAGCAAAGAAAGACCAAAAGGAAGAAAGGTCAGGTATCAGTAAGTACTGTGAAAAGGTGAGCACGGAACTCATTTAATCTGGAAACATGATGCAGGGCATATGCTTAAATCGCAAACAACGTGTTTACAAATGCACATGTATTATTTTCTGCATAATACTCTGGAGTCAAAAGTTACATGACCTGTTAAGAATCAAATGCAAAGGACTTTTAGAGCAATATACCTAGAATTAAAATTAATTCTAGAATAATACAAAATCATCAAAATCATATAATATGCTTAACAATGCTAAAATTTTATCAGATCTATTTGGGCCTTGACAACAAAACACAAGAGTTGTAGAGTATTTAAATCAGAATCAGTACATTTACACACATTATCATTAATAGTGAGAAAAATTCTTTTTTTTTTTTCTTTATTTATTTGTCAGAGAGAGAGAGCACAAGCAGGGGGAGTGACAGGCAGAGGCAGGGGAGAAGCAGGCTTCCGGCGGAACAGGGAGCCCGATGTAGGGCTCGATCCCAGGACCCTTGGATCATGACCTGAGCCGAAGGCAGACGCTTAACCCAGGGGGCCACCCAGGCGTCCCAATAATGAGAAAAATTCTTAAGCCTTGTTTTCTGGCAGTTCTAAGCTGGAGCAAGTGTTCTCTTATTTCCTGAGAAATATGGCAAGTTTGTCCTTCTCTGCCGGGTACTGCAATTACTGCCAATGGTCTATCCGATTATTCTTCAAGTGCGTGGGATGTCTGGGTGGCTCAGTCAGTGAAGCATCTGTCTTCGGCTTAGTGGGGAGCCTGCTTCTCCCTCTGCCCCTCCCCCTGCTTGTGCACTCTCTCTCTCTCTCTCTATATATATATATATTCTTAGAACTTACTACATATTTTATCTTTAAATTTTTGTTTATGCCCTTATCATTAGTATTTCCTTCAGGCATGGCCTTATGGCTTGGCAAACAGAGCTCAGTCTTTGTTCATCTTTTATTCTATTTCCTCAAACATAAAAAATGAGAGTGCCAAATATCATTTATCCAGTGTCCAGAATTCACCAAAAAAAATTCGAAAACCAAACTTCTAATAAAATAAAACTCTAGTATCACTTGTTAGTGATGGTGATTTTGTTGTAGTTCGTGATTATACTTATTCAGTGGCCTTAAAGGTGCTGTTTTCTTCCGTGCAAAATTTTTCCAGATTCAAAGTGATTCATGACTATTGTAGGGAGCACTTTTTAGTTTGTGTGTGTGACATTCAAGGACAACTTTTAAGAATAATATAACCATCCTTCCCTGGAAATATTAAAACATATTTCAATTCTCTAATCCAGAAGTATGAATAAAAACATATATTTTTTTTCTTTTTTTAGAGTAGGCACTAACATGCAATTTCATACAAAGAAGACATACATTTCCATATGCGTCAACTAACGTTTTAAATTTCTGCCCTCCTCTCTCGAGTTAAACATGGTAACGTTGACCCTGTGTTCTTGGCTCTACTACCTACCAGCTTTAGGAACAGGCTACCAACAATCCTTAAACATGGTTACACAAGGAGAATGGTTGGGAGATCTGTTTAGACTGAACATCATCTGAGTCCTACTACATGGTTCTCGGCCTTGGGACTCCACACCCTGCACTTTTAACCAGCTTCCTGCCTCCCTAACACAGCTCTCAACTTGCATATTCCAGAATCCAATGGGCTAAACCTAATAGTCTTCACAGATTAACTGACCCGAGTTTTATTATACATAATTAAAAATGACAATAACAATGAAAATATATTAAAAAATATGAACATTAAATGTTTTTTTAACTCACCACTAAATGTAAAGTTTAGAAGTCCACTATTGGGTTTTATTTTGTAGTTCTTTAGCCACCTCTGGCTATGTTTGCCAAGCATTTATGGAACCATAGTAATAAGCATAAATTTTGGATGTTCTATACCTTAAAATGTGATACCATGAAAAAGAGCAACAATGAAATCAGACCTTCATATAACAGATAAAATAAATTGAATTCATGAATTATAAAAATACAATGGAAAACATTTATTTAAGCCACCAAGGGTCTGAAACATTCAAAAGAAAACTGTATGCGTGGATGTGGGCATGTGCATGAATGTATGTGTTAACATAAAACAATGTATTTATTTAAAACATTTTCAAAAGAAATCAATCTCGCTTTTGCAATGTACTTTTTAATAGCAAGAAGATAAACATTTTTTCTCCCTAATAACTGTTCTTGAATTTTGCCAGTATCTCTTACGATTTGGTGTCCTGGTGCTGCATCTGGATCAAACCCAAATTCTTTTCCATCAACTTGATGGAAAAATATATGCTTGGATAATTCTACAAACTATATATTAGTGAGAGGTAAGATCAGGTATTAAAATTTAAATGAGCACATTTTTTTTATGTTACACTGGAAAAGTAAAAATGCTTCCCTTCATATCACCAGACAAATTCTTTGGGGGGGGGGGAAGGAAAACAAAAATATTTAAAAACCTCCTATTTAGGACCTAGGACTTGCCCACCCCCTGTGGCTCTGGAGAGGAGGACTTAGCCTCAGAGCACAGGGCAGCACGGCCAGGAAAGCAGGGACTGAGGGCAGGGCTTGGGAACTACCCCTCCGCTCCCGCCCTTCAGGGCTCTCGTCCTCCCGCTGCATATCTGAGGCTCACAGATGTCTTCAGAAAATATATAAGCATTTATCACCACTAATCATAAACCATATGTGCGAATAAAGCATATGCTACACAATTATATAGTTACATGACAGATACTTTATTTGGGAATTTATCATCGGGCTTAACTTCCACTCCTATCTACCCATGTTTCAGTGAACATTTATGATCTTTGTTCTTCCCAATTTACAAAGCCTGAGTCCCAAATAGGTGATTTATATTGGTGTTTCAATTCTGTGTAGTACAAATGATCAATGTGCTCTCATTGTCACCAGTATACATTATCTCCAATACGTATACATCTCACACCTGCATGGGACAGAATAAAAGGAAAGGTAAATCCCTTTCATTTCCTCTTTACTTCCTGACCGCTTTACTTTTAATCTCTCTTTTACTCTATCTACTTTCAAAAATCTAAATTCTTCTTGGTTCCTGTCTTAAGTAATGTCCCACTCACCATTAAACATTCCATATATTTTCATATATCTACTTAGATTTCAATCCTTATCTTTTCCTTCCTTCCCAGACCCTGCCTTAGTACGCAGGTAATTAGGTAGGTAAGTAGGTAGACAGACAGACGGACAATTATTCTTTCTTTTTCTAGCTTCACTGAGAGGTGAGAACAACGTTAAGGATTAAATAAATTACTCTTTGCTTTCTTGATGTGTCATTTGCTTCTATCCGCCTGCTTCACATTAAAATATAGTAAGGGTAGGTAGCATCTCTAAAAACAAGCACTCCATCTAAGAATCTTTACACTATTCATTAGTCTATTGTTCTGACTTAGCTACCATTCATTCCCTGTTAATTAAAAGATGATCACTTGGTTTTTGGTTCACTTTCCACATGCAACAATATATACGAACACAGGAGGTATTATACTAACGGAAATAAGCTAGAGAAATACTGTATGGTATCATTTATATTTATAATCTAAAAAAATAATAGCAAGTCACTGAATTCAGGAAAAGAGAGTGCAGTCGTGGTTGCCAGGCACCAGGGTGTGGGGAAAAGAGGGAGCTGTTGGTCAAAGAGAGAAAATATTTGCAAACCACAGAGCTGACATAGGACTCATATTTAGAATATATGAGGAACTCTCAAAATTCAACAGTAAAAAAAATAAACAATTAGAAAATCCCAACCCCCAAAATCCCATGAAGACACATTTCACCAAAGAAGATAAACAGGTAGTAAACACTTCAGAAGATTTTCAACATAACTAACCATTAAAGAAAATAAAACTACAATATTACTATATACCTATTAGAACAGATAAAATTAAAAATGATAATACCAAGTGTTGGTGAGCATGCAGAGAAATTGGGATCTCTCATACACTTTTGGTGTACAGCCTGAGCCAAAACCAAGAGTCAGATGCTTAACTGACTGAGTCACTCAGGTGCCCCGGTGATAGAGTAATTCTATGTCTCAAAGGGGGTGGTGGTTACTCAAATTTATACAATGCAATAAAATGGCACAGAATCATATGCATGTACTATACCAGTGTCAATTTTCTGGTTTTGATCATGTGCTATAATTATGTAAGATTGAACCTTGGGGAAAACTAAGGAAAAAGTTATAAGGGACCCCTCTACTATGTTTGCAACTTCCTATGAATCTATTATTAGTAAAATATTTTTAAAAAGGAAGTCTGAAAAAAATGACCATTTCTACTGGAGATGTTACAATAGAGACAGATTCTTATTTTCTCCTTTAATATTTTTTCTGAATTTCAAAAACATTTTCAAAGACATTAAAGAAAAACTACCATATAAATTGCACATTTAAATTCAAATTAATCAATTATTGTTCTTCATAAGTGGCTCTCAATGAGGAGATGTGAGAACGCCTGTATTTGTGAGCTAGGGCTGCTGTAACAAAATACCATAAACTGAGTGGCTTAAGCAACAGTAATTTATTCTCTCTCAGTTCTGAAGGCCACAAGGCCAAGGTTAATGTGTCCACAGTGTCGGGTCCTTCTGAGTGCCGTGATGGAGAGTATGTCCCTATGTTCCATGCCTCTCTCCCAGCTTCTTCACACGGTGTTCTCTTCATATGTATGTCTGTGTACAGATTTCCCCTTTTTATAAGGACACAGTCATTCTGGATGACTGGCCCACCTTGCTCCAGTATAACCTCGGCAATAACCCTATTTCTAAATAAAATCCCATTCTGATTCTGGGCATTAAGACTTTAACATGAATTTTGGCAGAGTAATACAATTCAACCTGTAACAGTGCCTTACCTCTGGTTCAAAGATAATTGAAAAATCAGAAGAAAATGTGTGTGTGTGTGTGTGTGTGTACATGAAAGCAATTATAATTTATTTGGGCCATGTGTTACAGTCTGGGTTTTTGGCTTTGACATTTTAAACTGAGACCAACCATTAAAAGAAGAGACCTTCAGAGCTGATGAAATTCTATCAAGTTTCATGGCATTACAAAAGAATATATGCCCTTTTCTCGTCTTCCTTCCACAAGTATCTGAGAATACCTAATGTGTGTACCCAGTGTTATTCCAGGAGCTGGGAATAGAAAAGAAATAAAAATCTTTGCCCTCATGGAGTGTCCACAACAGTGGAGGAGACAGGTAATAAAATAAATACATTAAACATACTGCATGTTGGACAGTGATAAATGCTAGGGAGGAGGAAGGGGGTATGAAATGTTAAGAGTTGTATTTTGTACAGGAAGACCAATGAAGGACTCACTGAAAAGGTAACTTTTGAGTAAACACTTGAAAAAAGTGAGAGAACAAGCCATCTAAATATCTGGAGAAGAGTATTCTAAGCAGAAATATAGCAAGTGCAAATGCCCTGAGGCAAAAGGAATTTCTTATTCAAGGAATCACACTGACAAAAAGGCCTGTGTCACTGGAACAGAATAATCAAATAATCAAGCGGAGAGTAGTAAAAGATGGAGTCATGAAGTTAAGAGAGAACAGAGCATGAAAGGATTTTGGCTTTTACGCTGAATGAGGTGGAAAAACACTGGAGACTTTGAGTCAGAGAAATGATACGATCTAAGTTACGTTGCAAGAAGGCTCAGCACAGATTACACCTTTACAGTCCTGAGGAAATAGATATATTTACTCAAAAGTTTACAATTTCTCGTCCAGCAAGTACCACTAAATCAAGTCCCTCCAAGTTTGAAACAGGTTGACTATTCTTCCTCAGGTTAGTGCTATGCAGTCCTGTAAAATGAAATCCTTCAAGTTAGAACATTTCAGCATATCCAATTCAAGGGTTCTACACAACTGTCCACTGTTGATTATTTTTTGTTCACCCTGTTCCTCTTTCAGTGTCTCTTGTCTCAATTACAGGCAATATGATTTACCCCGAAAAAGGCTCTCGTCTTCAACTCAATCATCTCTCACATTCGGCGTGGCACAGACTTGTCTGTGTGTGTGCAAATTCACTCATCAGATAGTAATTTTTAGTCTACTTATAAACAGAATGGGAGATGGGGAAATTATTTTTCAAGAAAAGTAGTAGACTGACAAGGAAACAGCACAGTATCTAATCCAGGAAATGCCATGAATGTCAGTCCACAGAAGTGTAAAGTAAGTTCAAGACTAGTAACAAATTCTGCAGAACAACGGGGTCCATAACTAAGAGACTGGTTTTTAATTGGCCCCCAAATATCGTATTTCTTGTCTCAAAGCAATTTAAAAGTATCTGACACTATCTCTGCATCCAAATCTAATCAGATTTCTGACAAGATCTCTACATACAAGTCCAATCAAAATTTCTTTTAAAGATTTTATTTATTTATTTGAGAGAGAGAGAATGAGAGCCAGAGAGCACGAGAGGGAAGAAGGTCAGAGGGAGAAGCAGACTCCCCGCTGAGCAGGGAGCCCAATGTGGGACTCGATCCCGGGACTCCAGGATCATGACCTGAGCCGAAGGCAGTTGCCTAACCAACTGAGCCACCCAGGCGCCCAAGTCCAATCAAATTTTAACACGTGCTGATTATACCCGAGAAATATCTCCCACATATATACTCACCAGCCCTTCAACAGCTTATTCTCCACACTATCACTGCCACTGGTTATTTTTCTAAAATATAAATCAGATGTCGCTCCCCTGCTTAAAATTAAATGACAGTTCCCCTTAACCCTCAATGAAAGGTCTCAAATATTTAGGACACACGTTCCCAAGGTTGGCCCTACCTTGCCTTTCAAAACTCATACCACTTTCTCACATGCACCGTGTACTCCTGCTCTTCCATGTACAAAGAACCACTTTATTCTAACTCCTAACATGTCTTACGACTGTGTGTGCCTCACTCCACGTTAGTGAGAAAAAACACAAACAGCAACAACAAAACATTTATTCACTCCCAAGGGAAATTAAAACCTAAGTCCACACAAAAACTTTTACATGAATGTTTATTATACACCATTTAAAATGGAGAAAAAGCAGAGATAATCCAATAGTCATCCACTGGTAGATAAATAAAGTGACACACACACACAATGGACCATTCTTTATCAATAAAAAGGAACGAAATAAGGATGGATGCCACAACATGAATGTATCTTGGAAATATTTGCTGTGTGAAAACAGCCGATCATAAATGACACATATTACATGATTCCATTTATACAAAAGATCCGTACCAGACAAATCTATAGAGAAGTAGGCTGGTGGTCGCCTAGGACTGGGGGTTTTGAGGGAAAACCAGGAGTGACTGCTTTTGGGCACATGTTTCTTCGTGGGGGATGAAAATTTTCTAAAATTGACTATCGTGATGATCACACAACTCTGAAACACCAAAAATCATTCAGTGTGTACTTTACGGGGGTGAATTGTGTGCTATATGAATTCTATCTCAATAAAGCTATTAATTTTTTTAAGTGATGTATGGAACTTCATAAAGAAGACTCAATCTAAGTGGGTACCCTTTTCCAACCCAAGTGAATTCTTTCTATGGTATCTGCATTTGCACATAATATCTCCTGCACATTCCTCAAGGTTAATGATGACCTTGAGTCATTCAACAGGGTGAACTTGAGTAATACATTCGAAGGCAGAAAAGCACACAGTACTTTTTGGAACATTTTACTAAGTTTTCATCCAAAACAATAAAATTTCAGTTCCAGGATTAACTTTCTCCTGGAAAAATCTGGCTTTTCGTCATGGCAGACCCGGGATGTGAATAACTGAGGATTTCCCTAAAAACTAATAATATTTAACACTGAAGAATACAAGAATTTGTGTACATAGAAATTTGATTACCTGAGACGGCATATGCAAATGTTTGTCCAATAGCCATTCATTGAAAAAAGCTGACAAAGCACTGCCCTAAACCTGAAGCTGGGTTGATTTTGGCATTTGACTCAGTCTCTTTACTGGCCAGCCCAATTAATGCTGACAGCCAGAAAGCCTTTTTTTTTTTTTAAGATTTATTTATTTATTTATTTATTTGACAGAGACAGAGAGAGCAGGAACACAAGCAGGGGGAGTCGGAGAGGGAGAAGCAGATTTCCTGCGGAGCAGGGAGCCCGATGCGGGGCTCGATCCCAGGACCCTGGGATCATGACCTGAGCTGAAGGCAGACGCTTAACGACTGAGCCACCCAGGCGCCCCCACAAAGCCTTTTCAAATGAGCTGACATCCAGGCAAACAACAGCGCTGGTCAACTCTTTCAGATTAGTTTTGCTGCTACAACACCCACTAGCCAGATCCCTAAGAAGGAGATGGAAAGCATCTCTACATATTTGTAATTAACTCTTTTTCACTGCTTCATGCTTCCTCCTATCATCTTCACCCTATCAAATCAACATGTTAGTATTTGGCTAAAACCCAGTTAACCAAGGTAAAGTCTAAAATACTCTAAAATAATTTTTACAACATCTTTAGTTCTGACTTCAAACATTCATCCTGCTCCTAATATGCCTCCTCCCTTCACCAGGCCTTCATTCTAGGAAAATAAGTCAAAATATGATTAATTCCTGCCTACTTCTCATTTCATACTAGCCTATAAAATTAATGAAGAAGTTCCAAAATGCCTTACTGGGTGCAAGATACTGTTTTGGGTATATGAATCCTCAAAAAGAGAAAGGACACAGAATGACTTTGTACCAGGGGAACTCTGAAAGAAAGGAAAGAATATACATGGGAGCCTCATAAAATCTATTTCCACCCATCTGTATGATTTTCCTGGAGCAGATGACCAACACAAAAGGAGAACATTGGATAAGAACCTACAAGGTCAAGTAATACAACTACAGGTTGAAGAAAAACCAACAATCTAAATAAAGTAAGTATAAAATCTAGGCCCAATTAAAATCATGTGTGAAATCCCTTTGTGGATATACATAACAACACTTAATATCAAGAGATGAACTACTTATAAAGAAAAAAAAGCCCTACTGGCTATAGCTCAGTCTTAATTGCACTTACTGTGGGAAATGAGCATTTCTAACTTTGGAAAAGAAGGTACTTACACTTCCTAAGCACTTCACCTTAAACTGTACACACAGAAAGCCAGTTAAATTACCTTAAGTTTCTTGAGTTTATTCTCCATGTTAGCATCAGATTGATTTGGTGTTAAAATGTAATGTACTCAGCATACCAAAACCAGTTGTGTTTCTATACACAATCAATAAAGAACACAAAAATGAAATTAAGAAAACAATTCCATTCACAATAGGATCCAAAAAAATAAAATACCGAGGAATAAATGTAACAAAGGAAGTATACTATTTATAATCTGAAATGACAAAACTTCATTTGAAGAACCACATGGTAAGACACCCTGTGTTGATGGACTGAAAGAATTAACATTAAAATGGCAATATTCCCCAAATTAGTCTAGAGATTCAAAGTAATCCATATAAAAACCTCAGCTGCCTTTTTTGCAAAAATTGACAAGCCAATTCTAAAATTCATATGCAAATATAAGAGACCCAGAGTAGTCAAAAGAAACTTCAAAGAAAAGAACAAAGTTGAGGACACTCATGTGCCAATTTCAGAACTTACCACCCAGCTACAGTAATCAAGACAGTGTGGTTTTGTGAATAAGGACAGATATACAGATCAATGGAACACACCTGAGAGTCAGCAAATAAACACATTTATGGTAAATGATTTTAGACAAGGGTGTCAAGACCTTTTAATGGGGAAAAATCATCTCTTCAACAAATATTTCTAGAAAAACTGACATCCACACATAAAAAAAATAAAGTTGGACCCGTTTATTATACCACACAAAAAAAATGAACTCAAGAATCAAAGCACCAAAGGTAAGAGCTAAATGTATTAAAAAAAAAAAAAAAAGCTACTTGTAAGACGCACAGGCATAACTCTCTGTGATCTTACTTTAGGCAACAGTTTCTTAGATATGACAACAAAAGCACAAGCAACAAGAACATTTTAATAATTGGCCTTCTCAAAAATTAAAAACCTTTGTGCTTCAAAGAACACCATCAAGATAGTAAAAAACCAAACCACAAAATGTGAGAAAATGTTCACCATATATATGATAGGAGACTTTTATCTGATAGATATAAGGAACTCCTATAACTCATTAATAAAAAGACAACCCAATGTTTAAAAGAACAAAGGATACGGGTAGACATTTATCCTCAGGAAACATACAAAAGGACAAAAAGCACACGACCAGATGCTCAATATGAATGGCCATCAAGGAAATGCAAATCACAACCATAATGAGGAACCACTTCATATCCACTAGAATGGCTATTATCAAAAACACAAGTGTTATAAAAAGTGGAGAAACTGAAACCCTCATACACTTAAGTGGGAAAGTAAAATGGGTACAACTACTTTGGAAAACAGCCTAGCAGTTTCTCCAAAGGTTACATTACAGTTACCGTATGACCCAGCAGTTCTATTCCTAAGCATATACCCAAGAGAAATGAAAACATATCTCTACACAACACCTATACATAAATTTTCACAACAGCATTACTCATAAGAGCCCAAAGTGGAAATGACTCAAATATCCATCGACTGATGAGTCAAAAGAAAATGTGTTATCATCCATTCAACGGAGTATTATTCAGCAATAAAAATAAATGAAGTACTGATACATGCTACAACATGGATGGAACTTGAAAACATGCTAAGGGAAAGAAGACAGTAAAAAGGTCACATATCGTGTGATTCCATTTATATGATGTGTACAGAAAAGGAAAATCTATAGAGACGGAAACCAGCTTAGTGGTTGCCTAGAGCTGGGTCAGGGGAGGGAAGGAAATGCCAAGAATGACTACTAAGGGCTACAGGGTTTCTTTTGAGGGTAATGAAAATATTCTAAAATTGAATGTGGTGATAGTTGTACAACTCTGTGAACATATTAAAAAACACTGTAAATTGTACACTTTAAATGGATGAACTGTATGGTACGTGAATGATATCTCAATAAAGCTTTTCAAACAAAACCTAATTAACACAACATTTTGTAAAAGCAGAAAAAGTTTTCTCTAAGCTTTCTCTACAGATAGCTGGTCTCACTCTATTTTTAAGGCTCTTATTAATGCCTGCTGCTCGGTACCCTATAATATGTACAGTAAATAATAGTAGAGATCACAATATTGAGCTTCTGCCATGACGTATTTCTTGGTTGAAGGGGAAAAGGAAGGGAGAGAAAGATCCCAGCCCTTTCCGCCCACTGTCCCACCCTTATTTACCTCAGAATTCTATACTGGGACTTGGTGTGAAGCCAGCCAACAAAGTTATTTCTCAAATAAGAAAGAAAGAAAAAAGTAATTTTAGGTAGCTAGATACTGAAATTAAGGGTCCACTCACATATACCAATATACAACTAAAAACAGTCCAAGTTTTTAACAGAAAGTATAATATTTATTGACCAATATTTTGGCAAACTCGGGCTATTTATTAAAAAAATAATTTGCAGTATTTCTAAACATCCTTATGCACATTTAAAAATTAATAAGACTCAATTTTAAAAATGTTAAAGGCTATCTAAATTCAGAGTTTTCATTCAGTTTCCATTATTGGAAAAAAAAAAGTAGTGAATACTTTAATTAGTAGAAACTTATACACAGGGCGCCTGGGTGGCTCAGTCAGTTTAAGCATCTGCCTTGGGCTCCGGTCGTGATCCCGGGGCCCCGGGATTGAGTCCCATGTTGGGCTCCCTGCTCAGCAGGGAGTCTGCTTCTCCCTCTGCCCCTCAGCCCTGCTTGTGTCCTCTCTCTCTCTCTCTCTCCTGCTCTCTCTCAAATAAATAAATAAACTCTTTTTAAAAAATTAAAAATAAAGAAACTTATACACAAACCTCCCATCTACAACCGGGTAGTTGGGGGGTGGGTTGTTTCTTTCTTTCTTTTTTTTTTTTTTTTAAGATTTATTTGAGAGACAGAGAGACAGAGTGTACAAGTGGGAGGGGCAGAGGGAGAGGGAGAGAGAATCTCAAGCAGAGTCAATCTCAAGCAGAGTCTGTGCTGGGCACAGAGCCTGACATGGGGCTCAATCTCTCAACCCTGAGATCACAACTTGAGCCGAAACCAAGAGTTGGACTCTGAACTGACTGCACCACCCAGGCATGTCCTACCACTGGGTATTTGTAAACCCCACTTTCAGCTGCCTCAGGCAGCCGTGCACCTGTTATTCTCACAACTGAAACAGGGTCCACCATGGGAAGGAGAGCCACAAGATCATACAAAGTGAAACTCCCTGCTGGGTGTATGTGTATTATCAGAGAGCGTCTATAGTCATTTCGGAGGGAAGAATACATATATTGAGTTATTTTTTCCACTAAGTGTCACCTTTATAACTCAATATTGTGTTCAAAACTTCAGAATTTGGCATCACGCTAACAAAAATTTTCCCCTGCATGTTTTTCCATTCCTTACCCCAAGTTTCAGTTCCTATCTTCACATTTACTTTTATCTTAAGCTATAGCTGCATCTAGAATATTCATTTTTGGAAGATTACTTTCACGTTAGTCACTATTTTCTCTTGAATTACAGATGGCTCTCCCCATGCTTTCCGTCCGACATGATCATGCCTAAGGCATCTCAAAGCAAAGATCTTCCATTTCTGAAGATCTCCACGGGGGCCACTCCAAGGATTTGCTATGGAAAGGAGTTGAAGGTTTAAAAAGTCTCATCCTTAGGAAACGTTTTTCACAAACTAACGTATATTATTCATGTGGAAGATTAAGATCACTTGTATTATCAGCAAAAATGTCATTATAAGAGGTTGGGATGTTAAATGGCATTACATTCTAAACTTTTGAAATAATTAATAGGCACCTAGTCACTGTGACAGTGTCTGAAGCCCTAGATTATGGCATATGAATCAAGGTAGGTTTCAAAAAAGGGTTAGGGGCGCCTGGGTGGCTCAGATGGTTGAGCGTCTGCCTTCTGCTTAGGTCATGATCCCGGGGTCCTGGGATCGAGTCCCACATCAGGTTCCGTGCTCAGCAGGAAGCCTGCTTTTCCCTCTCCCTCTGCCTGCCTGCCTGTCTGCCTACTTGTGATCTCTCTCCCTTTCTGTCAAATAAATAAATAAAATCTTTATAAAAAAAAGGGTTAATCTTCTTTTGCCTATAAAGACTCTTAATATCTTATGACCCATGACAAAAATGATTAGGTTAGAGGGTAGTCTTTTTCCCCCACTCACCCTACAAGATTTATTTTAACACATCCCCTTACTGCACAGTAAGAAGGGAAAATTGATAAAAGAGCAAGAACTTGAGTGAAAGATTTCATTGCACTGTTTCTCATTTAATCAAGGCTTGAATGAACATTGAGTTTAAAGTAGATAAAAGACTGCTTCCATAGCTCAGCTATTGTAAATAATGCTGCAGTAAACATAGGGTATATATACCTTTTCAAATTAGTTTTTTTTTTCCTTTGGGTAAATAGTAGTGGAATTATGGGATTATATGGTATTTCTATTTTTAATTTTTTTGAGGAAGCAAAAAAATGTCCACCAACAGATAAATGAATAAAGAAGATGTGGCATACACAGACACACACACACACACACACACACACACACACACACACACACACTAAAAAAGAAAGAGATCTTGCCATTTGCAATGACAATGGATGGACCAAGAAGATACAACGGGCAGAGAACTTCTTCTAACATATACTACAAGAAGAAAAAAAATAAGCTACCTAAAATCAGCAGTTCTCCTTTCTAAATTAGTTTTTCTCCTCTTCATTTCTTCTTTACCCCAACTCAAAATCAGGTAATTTACGGAAACTCTTCTTCTCTAAATATCAAAATACTAAAGAGATATCAAATTACTATGTATTTCAACAATCAGTAACTTTTCAGAGTCATTTAAGGGGCTAAGTTATCATAAATTTTAGGAGCCTGCTTCTGTAACTTCTAGAGACAGAAAACTGTTACAAAAATATTTAATATCCCTGATACCAAGCTGATCTGAACATAAAGTCATCCATTAACACTTAGACCAAAATCAGAACAGATGGCTCCTTTCCTATTGAAGCAATTTAGGTACCAGAGGTTATATGAGATAATGCATGCACAGATGTAAACAGAACCCAGATCATACTTCCCATCAAGCTCTTGTAAATGTAACACACACACAGACACCCCTAGGGCACAATTCTGCAGTGTGAATGGGGATCTGGAACAAAAGACAAGACTCAAGGTCTCAAAGACATATAAAAGTTTATGCAGCCTGATTATAAACCACTCACAGTTTGAAGCACTTCTATAGGAAAAAAGAGAGGAGGGACCTACTTTTCATTACAAACTGATTCAAATTTACCTGCTCTTTCATTAATTTAGTGCTGCTTAAATTCAAGTAGCAATCCCTTTATTAAAGAAATCAATTATTTTGTAATATGGAGTGTTGAAAAATATTGTCACAATGATAGTTAAAATAAGTTCAAATATTAAATTAGGTATAAATCTTTGTTGCTTATAAAACCAAAATGAATTTATAAACTGATTATAAAAATTAAGGTCCAATGAAGTAAACACTATCCTTTATTTATTGTGATGGAAGATGATATTTGCTATGTTGGTTATAAACTTGAGTTATTACCTTACACCTGTCAGAATGACTAGAATCAAAAAGAAATAACAAATGTCTGTCAGGGTGCAGAGAAAGGGGAACCCTCCTACACTGTTGGTGGGAATGCAAGCTGGTGCAGCCACTCTGGAAAACAGTGTGGAGCTTCCTCAAAAAATTAAAAATAGAACCACCAAACAATCCAGGAATTCCACTAGTGGTATTTACCCAAAGAATATGTTTTGAGTCCTCAATACTATATTATCCTTTCCTTATGGTTTCCTCTTTCTCTCCCCATAACTTTGTAAATTGTCCTGCTATGAAACTATATACTACAGGTAGTCACTACTAAACCTAAAAGGAACTACAGTTGAGTTTTGTCTTTCTACAGAGATCAGTGATCAGAATAATCACCCACTGAAACTTTCATATGCTATGTTTAATTCTGAAATACATTACTACAAAAATAATTGATTCTAATTTGGAATGTGTACTGGATTTAAGAACTGAAGAGATGTTTATGTTTTAGCTCTGTGATAAAAGTACAAAGCAAACAATATATTGTAAGAAGCATAGCTCAAACTATTTGAGAACAAAATTAAAGGATTTTGATCATGCTAGTACAGTACATAAGCCTTGAAGTCAGATATCATAATATGTTCACACCATATTTAACAGACATTCAATTCTTGTTTTGATAAATGAAAGAAAATGTCCTACATAGCCTTGTAAGTCTCCCATCTATCAAAGCTTTATCAACAAATGCCTCATACTAGGTATTCTTTTAATGAATAAAATTACATTTTTAAATGCTCTCCCATTTCAAAATGAAATTTACTACTTAATTTCATCATTTTGCTAATATCAAGTTTCATTAAGATGAATTATTATCAATTAGCCTCTCAGAATTAAAGCAATAAATGTAAACAAATTAATGAAATTCAATGGAATAAATTCAAGTTTGTGCCCTACTAAGAGAGAAAATGATTAATCCTACATAAAATGTTACTTTTAATAATGGACATAAAATAGGCAATGTCAAAATTCTACCAATTTTCAAATTCTTGAGTACACTTTAAAAATCTCTTAGCCATAAATTGCATGATTGCTATTCTAATCAAAATCTCAGTTTATCATTTATATAAAATGAAACTATATACCCAAAATAATTCCCATAAGCCGATTACATTATAACTTCACCCAACACTTTCACAGTACAACGTCATTCATGAGGTGGAATGTGCAGGCCTTGAAAGTTATATTTGCAAAGCCTTTTAATGAATTATTATACTTCGTATCTTCAGTAGGCCATTCCAGATTCACTCTCTTTTTCTACCCTGCTTTGCCTCAAGTAGGCGTGAACCGACTCCCTTACCTACTGGTTTCCTGTTGGATTTAACCCATGGTAGATACAGTCAGGAATTTGAGAGAAAGGGATTGGAAAAGAGAACAGGGGCAAAGTACTTATTCCCCAGACTCTCTCCTTTCTGGGTCAATGTATACTGGTTACAACCCTCTACTGAGGATCATGATTTTTATCAGCTGATCTTTAGAGTACACTCCATACTAATATTGTCTAAGAGAAATATAATCCAAGTAATGCATATAATTTTAATTTTTCTACTAGCCACATTTTTTATAGAAAGAGATATAATTAATTTCAATGTATTTCATTTATTTATCACAAGGCACCCAAAATATTATTGTTGCAATATTGAACCAATGTAAATGATTAATGAGGTATTTTACCTTCCATTTTCACACTAACTCTTAGAAATCCAGTGTATATATTAAACTTATAGCACCCCTGAATTCAGACTAGCCACATTTTAAGTCCTCAATACTATATTAACCTTTACTTATGGTTTCCCTTTCTCTCCCATAACTTTGTAAATAGTCCTTTTACTAAACTCTCTTCAATAAAAATATGATAAAAACAGAGAGAGAGTCAAAACATAAGAGACTCTTAACTCTAGGGAACAAACTGAGGGTTATTGCAGGGGAGGGGGGTGGGGGATGGGGTACCTGGATGGCAGGCATGAAGGAGGGCACGTGATGTAAAGAACACTGGGTGTTATATGCAACTGATGAGTCACTGAACTCTACACCTGAAACTAATAATACACTGTATGTTAACCAAATTGAATTTAAATAAAAAAAATAACTCTCCTCAAATTACCCACATAGCTGTATATCTACATTCTGTCAGAATGAAAATGATACACATGGGGAAATGGATGATATAATGGTTAAGAAAAAGTAGTGTCTGAAATTATACAATTACAGTACAGTCTCAACTACATGAAAAATGCACATAAAAGAAACTGCAAGGAAGTATGCACAAGATGTCTACCTAAAATAATGAAATTACCAGCATTTTCTTTTTCTTGGTCCTTTACTATACTCCAAATTGTATGAAATTCATAAAAGAGAATTTTAAATGTCAAAACAAAAATTCAATATTATACTTAGCAAAACTGATAAGCTGAATAAACTCACAGAGACTGACTATTTGTTCTCACCTCTCACAATAGCAGAACCCACCCCAAAAGGCCTATCAAAAGGAAACTGAAGTCAATCAAATATAGATTTATGGTATAAACAGAATGTCAAACAAACTGAAAATAATATCACTTTCAGCAAATCTATACATTTCTCAGGAAGGGGAGTCAAACACTCCTGAGTTCAGAGAATGCTGCTAGTACCCTGAGTTTTCAACATTCATAGTTCCCTTCGTTCACAATATAGGTCTGGAGAACAAAGTCAGCACATATGGTCCACTGTAATGCTTAGACTAAAATTAGTAATCGAATATTAAACTGGATTTAAATGTGGAGAATTTCTAGATTTTCACTTCAAAATCTACGTGGTAGTGAACACAGAGAACACAGCAAGTAAGTGAAAAAAGGGCACCTCAATACCAGTTGTCTCCTTCGGTCATTATCTTCTCTGTCACCCCAAGAAACAAAGCCCATTCAGAGTTGGAAAGGACGGAACAAATGATATGATTGTATGTAATCGTTTCCTTCTTTAACTATTTGGCTTTGCCACCCTAGCAGCCTTCCAGTAGACATTCCCCAATATCTGTGTAAAACACTTCAGCTTCCTTTTTGTTTCCCACATCTGCCTCCTCTAATGCCTTTTAATATCCAGCTTTATTGTAATAACAAAAATAATCCAAAAATTTGAGTATCTAAAAAAATATTAAATAATAAAACATCCATTGAATGGAATACTGTGCAACTATTAAAATTAATGTTATAAAAAAGTATTTCATGCACTACAATGTGGATGTACTTAATGTTACTCAACTGTACATGTAAAAGCAGTTAGAATGGTAAAATTTATATTATACATATTTTACTATAATAAAGAAAGACAATTTGATAACATGGGACATGCTCACAATGTATTGTGGGGTTTTTTGGTTTTGTGTGTGTGTGTGTTTGTGTTGAGAGAGTACAAGCAGGGGAGAGTGGCAGGCAGAGGCAGAGGGTGGGCAGGCTGTCCGCCAAGCAGGGAGCCTGATGCAGGGCTTGATCCCAGGACCTTGGGATCATGACCTGAGCCAAAGGCAGATGCTTAACTGAGCCACCCAGGTGCCCCGTATTGTGGCTTTTTTATTTAAAATATTACAGTATGATGAACCAATATAGTATGGGAACCAATCATTAAACAAAGGGAATCGACGATCTCATTGGTCCACTGTATAAAATTTAGAAAAGCTCACAGAAAATATTAAAAACCTCCTTTATCATCTAGCTATAACCACTGCTAACCACTATATATCCCTAAAATGGGATGGATCAACAGATATTGATCCCTACTACTGTCATCCTCTATCCACATTCCCTAATAATCTCTTCACCATAGGCAAATAACACCCAGACCATTATCTTCTCATTTCTCATCAAATCCCACACGTTTCAAGGCCCATGGGTGGCTCAGTCAGTTAAGCTCTGACTCTGGGTTTCAGCTCAGGTCATGATCCCCGGGTCCTGAGATCAAGCCCTGCATCAGGCTCCACGCTCAGCAGGGAGTCTGCTTCCCCTCTCCCTCTGCCCCCTCCTTCCTCCCTGGCCCCACCTGTGCGCTCTCTCAATCTCTATCTCTCTCTCTCTAAAACAAATAAATAAATCTTTAAAAAAAACATCCCACACATTTCACTAATAGTTCAAACATCCTTTTTCCCTTACCTGTTATTTGTCTGAATAAAAACAGCTAAAATGTAACTGTGTGCTTACTATTTTACCATTCTATCTATTTATCTATCTATCTTGTTTAATCCTTACAAATCCCCTGTGAAGTAGGTACCGTTATTTTCCTTACGTTACATCTGATAAAACTGAGGTTTTGAGAGATCAGTTACTTTTTTCAAGATCATTTAACTAGAGGATGGTGGAACCACATTTCAGATGCAAGTCAGCCAACTCCAAGGCCTGTGAGTTTAACTATTCAGAATATACTTCTCACTTTTGTATAGGCACAAATAAAAATCTAGCCTCACAATCCAATGATTAAATCAAACCTAAGTTTAATTACAAGTTTTCAGATTCATTAAACAGTCCTATTGATCTGTTCCCAAATGCTCTGTCTCAGTAAGCAAAACTGATAAACAGGATTATTCAACTTCTATAACCATAGTTGTCAAATTAGAAAGATCCCTCTAGGGATGAAAGATCTATACATTGAAAACTATAAGAAAATTGATGAAATAAATTGAATACAAAAATAAATGGAACAAATCAACCAATGAATGGATAAAGATGTAGCGCATATATATATATATATATATATATATATATATATATATTCCATACACACAATGGACTATTAAGCCATCAAAAAGAATGAAATCCTGCCATTTGCAATGACATGGATAGAACTAGAGGATATTATGCTAAGTGAAATAAGTTAATCAGAGAAAGACAAATACCATATGATTTCACTCGTATGTGGAATTTAAGAAACAAAACAGATGAACATAGGGGAAAGGAAGGAAAATAAAGTAAGAGGAAAACAGAGAAGGAGGCAAACCATAAAAGACTCTTAACTATAGGGAATAAAGTGAGGGTTGCTGGAGGGATGGTGGTTGGGGGGGTGGGGTAACTGGGTGATGGGCATTAAGGAGGGCATGTGATGTAATGAACACTGGGTGTTATATGCAGCTGATGAGTCACTGAATTCTACCACTGAAATTAATAATACAGCACGTTAATTAAATTGAATTTAAATAAAACATTCAAAAAATAAACAAATAGAACAATATTCTATGCTCATGGATTAGAAGAATTAATACCGTTACAATATCCGTACTGCCCAAACAATCTAGAGATTCAATGCAATCTCTATCAAAATTCCAATGGCATTTTTTCACAGAAATAGAGCAATCCTAAAACTGGCATGGAACCATAAAAGATACAAAAAACCCAAAATTTTCTAATACAGGAAGCTATAGTAATCAAAACAATGTAATATTGACATAAAAGCAGTCACAAAGATCAGTGAAATAGAATACAGAGCCCAAAATAAAGCCACACATATAAGGTCAACTAATCTACAATAAAGCAGCCAAAAATACCGAGCAGTCTCTTCAATAAATGGTGTTGAGAAAAATGGTCAGCCACATGTAAAACAACGAAACAAGACCCCTATTTTGCACCATAGTCAAAAATTAACTCAAAATTGATCAAAGATTTGAATGTAAGATCTAAGACCATATAACTGCTAGAAGAAAATGTAGGTGGCAAGCTCCTTGATATTGGTCTTTTAGATTTAATACCAAAAGGAAAAGCAACAAAAGCAAAAATAAATAAATGGGACTCCATCAAACTAAATGCTTCTGCACAGCAAAGGAAACCATCAACAAAGGAAAAGGCAACCTACTAAATGGGAGAAAATATTTGCAATTCCTACATATGATAAGAGCTTAATATCTAATATATATAAAGAACTCATACAAATCAGCCAAAAAAGAAACAATCTGATTAAATAGTGGGCAGAAGATCTGAATAAACATTTTACCAACAAAGACATATGGATGGTCGAAGGACACATAAAAAGCTGCTCAGCATCACTAATCATCAGGGAAATGCATATCAAAATCACAATGTCACATTTCACAGCAGTCAGAATAACTAGTAAAAAAAAGAAGAAATAAAGAAAGAACAAGTGTCGGTGGGGATGCAGAGAAAAGGGAACCACTGTGTATGTTTGGTGAGAATATAAATTGGTGCAGCCACTATGGAAGAGAGTGGGAAGGCTCCTCGAAAATTTAAAGACTAAAACTACCATATGATCCAGCAGTTCCAGTTCTGGATATTTATCTGATGAAAATGAAACACTAACTCAAAAAGATATATGCATCCCCATGTTCACTGCAACATTATTTACAAGAGTCAAGATACAGAAGCAATCTAACCATCCATTAATGGGTGAAAAAGGAAAATGTGAGATATGTGCATACATAAATACACACACACACACACATACACACACATACACACATGTACACATACATATATACACAACACATATATACATATATGTATATATACACATATATATACAGATATATGCATACACACAAAATGGAATATTATTCAGCCATAAAAAAGGAAATCTTCCATTTGTGACAACACGGGTAGACCTTGACAGCATCATACTGAGTGAACTTAAGTCAGACAAAGAAAGATATGTATGATCTTGCTTACATGTGGAATCTAAAGACAAAAAACAAAACCAAGTTCATGGATACAGAGAACACACACAGATTGCCTAAAGTAGGGTCCAGGGGGTGGGCAAAGTGGATGGAGGGGCTTAAAAAGTACAAACTCCCATTTACAAAATAAATAAGTCATGGGAATTTTACATACAGAATGGGGACTATAGTTAATAATATTGTGTATTTGAAAGTTGCTTAGAGAATATATCTTCAAAGTTTTTATCACAAGAAAAAAATGTATAACTATGTATGGTGATGAATGTTAACTAGACTTGGTGTAGCAATCATTTTGCAAAATATATAAATATCAAATGATTGTGTTGTACAACTAAAACAAATATACTATCAAATGTTAATTATATCTAACTTGAAAGTATTTTAAAGATCTCTCTCAGTATCTGATAGGACAAGCAAACAAAAAATAAGTCAATAAAGATATAAAATATTTAAAGAATATGATTAAACAACTTGACAATGCTGGCATATCAAATACTATACCCAATGATAGAATACACTGGTGCTTGAGGGGATATGAATCACGTCACAAAACAGACTATATACTAGCTCATAAAACACATATCAAACATTTCACAGTAGTGTAACAATACAGAGTATGCTCTCTGACCATAAGGAAACTAAACAAGCATTCATTAATAAAAAGATAACTCGAGGGGCACCTGGGTGGTTCAGTCGGTTAAACATCCACCTCTAGCTCAGGTCATGATCTCAGGGTCCTGGGATAGAGCCCTGTATCAGGTTCCCTCCTCAGCAGGGAGTCTGCTTCTCCCTTTCCTTCTGCCCCTCCCCCTCCACCCCCTCACTGCCCCCTTCATGCTCATTCATGCTCTCGCACACACTCTCTCTCAAATAAATAAATAAATAAATAAATAAATCTTAATAAAAGATAACTAGAGAAGCTCTAAATGTTTAGAAATTAGGAAACACAAACCTGAGTTGCAGATCAAAGAAAAAAATCACAATGGAATTTTGAAGTGAGTAATAATGAAGAAACAATACATTAGAACTCGTGGTCACTGTATGCTAACTAACTTGAATTTAAATAAAAAAAGAAATTGTGGAATGTAGCTAAAGCAATGCTTAGATGATAATTTATAGGTCAAAATGGATAAAAAATAGAAATGTTGAAAAATATATAAACAAGCTTCCACCTCGAGAAGTACTAGGAAAGGCAAAATAAGTTGAAAGAAAAAATATTAATAAGAGCAAAATAAAATAAAAAGCAAATATTAAACAAAGAGAAAAGCTATGAAATTATAAGCTCACTCATTGGAAAAATCAATAAACCCTAGTAAGAATAAGGAAAAAAAAACAGAAAAACCACAAATGATCAGTAAGAGAAATAAAAAAGAGAACATTCTATAGATTGTACAGGTTTTCAAAAAATGAAGGAAGACATTATAAACATATTTCTATCAATAAATTTAAAAATTTAGAAAAAAGACCAATTCCTTGAAAAATACAACTTAACAAAATTGACATGAAGGGATATAAAACCAGAATTTTCCTGTACCTATTGAAGATATTGAAACCATTATTTAAAACTTTTCAACAACAACAACAAAAACTCTAGTCCCAGAATTTCCTGGGTATGAAGACTCATTATAAAGCTATGGTCATTAAGACAATATAGTCTCAAATCAGTGGAAAAGAATACAGTCCCATAATTGGCATATACACACCCCCCCATACACACACACACACACATAGTCACTTGATTAATTATAAAGACAGCAATTCAATTCAGTGTGGAAAAGGATAGTCCTTTTCATAAAGGTGCTGGAGCAACTAAATAAAAATAAATATGAATATTACAAACATATATGAATGACAGGAGGAGAAAAAGCTGACCTTCCCACCTCAACCACTTAAAAAAGTTAATTCAAGGTGAATCACAGATCTAATATACAAACCAAAGCAATACATCTTCTAGAAGAGATCATAGGACAATCTCTTCATAAGCTTGGAGCAAAGACCTCTTAAGTCAACCAGAATCAGCACTAATCATAAAAGAAAATATTGAATAATTGGACTTCATTTATATTAAGAGCTTGTGTTGATCAAAGTTCACCATTAAAAGAGTAAAAAGGCAAGCCACTGACTAGGTATTATATCTGCAAAGCTTATACTCAAAGATGGAATAATATCCAGGATATATTAAGGATTGTTACTTATCAATAAGAAAAAAAAAGACAACCCTATTTTTAATAGGTTAAAAAACCTTTAAAGAACAAATGCAACTGACCAATAAACATAATAAAAAAATACCCAATACAATTATTTAATGGGAAATACACATTAAACCCACAATGGTAAGGCTAAATAGACAATACCAAATGGCAAGAATGTGGAGAAATTAGAACTCTCAAGCATCATTCATGAAAATATAGCTGGTAAAACTATTTTGGAAAAATGCTTGGCAGCATCTATTAAAGCTACACATATACCTATATGTGGCACACAAATTCCACTCCTGGGCATACACCCAACAGAAATGAGCGTTTCTGTCCACTAAAAAAATTATATAAGGATGTTGAAGGTAATAATTCATACCTGCAAATACTGGAAATAATCCAAACGTCCTCCAACAGCAGAGCAGATAAATAAATTATGATATATTCACACATTAGAATACAACTCAGCAATAAAAACAAGCAAATTACTAACAAATGCAACAATAAAGTGAATCCAAATAAACAATGTTGAGCAAAAGAAGCCATATGCAACAGGGTACAGTTTGTACACTCCATCATGATAAATGAAAGAATAGTGGTATGTACTTGGGAAGGGCATGGGGAAGTCATGTAGGGTGTTAGAAACATTTTATACTTTTGTTTGGGTGATAATTACATTTGGAAAAAATCTCGGAGCTTCCCACTAGGATCTGTGTACTTCAGTCTAATACATCACTTTTTAAAAAATGAATAAAAAACCGGGATGCCTGGGTGGCTCAGCTGGTTAAAAGTCTGCTTTTGGCTCAGGTCATGATCCCAGGGTCCTGGGATGGAGCCCTGCATCGGGCTCCCCTGCTCATGTTTGCTCGCTCTCTTTCAAATAAATAAATAAAATCTTTTTTAAAAAATGAACAAAAAACAAATTGAAAATAATACAGACGCCCTATGCAAGGCAGTAAAAAAAAAAAAAGTGAGTGATACAAGAGTTCAGAGGACTCTCAGGACAGTTAAATCTAAAATGGAAAGTAAAGCCATAAGATTTGGAATGACTCTTGCATAGGCAGGAATGAGATAAGCACCAAGAGTAAGTATATGAGTAAAATATACAGTGAGGAAATATAACTCATATGCAATTGATGAGTATTTCAAGTAAAATGATACAGATGAGCAGTTTCCAAATTATGTCCTCAGACCAGCACCATCAACATCAGCTGCCAACTTGTTGGAAATTCAAAAACTATATGATTTCAGTCATATGTGGAATTGAAGAAACAAATGAGCAAAGTGGACAAAAAAAAAGAGAGAGCGAGAGACTAGAGAGGTGAATGAAGAAACAGACTCTTCACTATAGAGAACAAACTGATGGTTACCGGAGGGGCGGTGGGGGGGAGGATGGGTGAAGTAGGTGATGGGGATTAAGAAGTGTACTTGTGATAAGCACTGGGTGTTGTAATGGAAGTGCTGAATCACAATATTGTACACCAGCAACTAATATTACACTGTATTTTAACTAAATGGAATTTAAATTAAAACTTTAAAAAAAGAGGTCTGGGCTAGGCATTTGATATAGGAATAGAATATACAAAGTAATTAATTCCAAAAGAATTTATAAATTGCTACATACTGCTAGTTCCTAGGGATGGAAAGATGAACAGAAATAGACCCTACCATTATTGCCAACAATAGATAATCTACATCAGAGAATCTCTACTTTCAATCTCAAGACTCCTTTCACTCTTAAAAAGTTACTGAGGACCCCAAAAAAGCTTTTTTTATATGGGTTATATCTAGCAATATTTACCACATTAAAATTAAAATTGAGAAATTAAAATGTGTACCTATTAATTCATTTAAATAACAGTAAACCCCCCACATGTGTTTTTTATGAAGAATTTCTTTCCAAAAGCAAATCAAAAAAATTTGTCAGTGAATAATGTGGATTTCTGCAAATCTCTTTAATGTCTAGCTTAAGAGGAATAGCTGGGGTCTCATATCTGCTTTTGCATTCAATCTACTGGAAGAGAATTATTTGACTGAAGTATGTGAAGCAAATCTGGTCTCTCACAGACAGGTAACTGGAAAAGTATTTCAATAAACTTTGCAGATCATGGTGGATATTTTCCTTTAATATACCCCCAAACTCAACCAGGGACAGTTTCCTAATAATTAGTTGCAATGTGATATCTGAAACCAAATGAACAAACTTTTCATACTCTACAGACAGGAGAAAATTAGAGTGAACAAGGCAAATAACATCTATTAAGACTGTTATTAAAATAGTTTTGGCTTTGAGGACCTTCAAAAGGAACTCATGGAAACTTGCAAGGATCCCCAAACCATTCTTTGAGAATATTTGGCAAAAGTCAAAATTGTCAACATGGTGTACACAGCTTTGTATACTCTGATCCATGCTACCTCTCCGAGCTCATCTTCTACCAAACTTCCCTCTGCTTCCTGTGGTCCAGCCACTGTCACCTCCTGCTGTTCATGGAAACCTCTAAGTACAGCCCTACCTCAAAATCTTTGATTTTGTAACTTCCTCAGCCTGAAACACTTTCCTCATAGATTACCACATATCTCATACTACCTTATTTCACTCAGATCTGTAAAAGTTACCTTATTTGGAAATAGAGTCTTTAAAGATGTAATCATATTAAGGTGAGGTCATTAGGGTAAGTCCTAATTCAATGACTGGTATCCATAAAAGAAGAAAGAAATTTTGACACGGAAACACACAGAGGGACAAAGCCATGTGAAGAAAGAGACAGGGATTGTAATAATACAAGTACAAACCAAAGAACACCAGGGATTGGCAGCCATCACCAGAAGCTAGGAGAGAGGCATGGAACAGATTCATCCTCAGAGCCCTTGGAAGGAGCCAACCCTGCCAACATCTTGATTGCAGAATTCTAGCCTCCAGAACTGTAAAAGAGTAAACTTCTACTGTGTTCAGCCACCAAGTTGATGGTACTTTTGATGCAAAAGTTTAAATAAGGAAGAAGACATTAATCTCTCATGCAAAATTACTCCAAATAATTTATGTAGCTACTTCACCCTCAAGGAAGTAGAGCAGACCTCCCCACTTTCATGTAAATTTAGGCTGCACACAGTGACTTCCTGCCAAAAAGTATAGTATGAAAGAGCAGTGTTGTGGAGATTATAGGAGAGAAACCCAACAAAGGTCAATATCAACCGTGATAAGTCCTGTGGATAATATGCAACAATGATAAAATGTGAAAATGGCACTTTACCTCTATGGTCTTCCTTCCAAAAACTCATAACCCTAGTCTAATCATAAGAAAACCATGCAACAGATTTCAAGGACATTCTACAAAATACCTGACCAGTACTCCAATAAACTGTCAAGATCATCAAAAACAAAGAAGGCCTAGAGAAATAAAATAAATTTTAAAATAAAGTTTATTAAAAAGAAAGCAATGGACAAGAATCACTAGAATTTAGCTCACCACTACTACCAACGCAGATTAAATTATAAAGTCATCATTCAGAGCCATTCTATCTGGTACTGATTGTACCACACTTCCCATATTTTACCATTTAAAAAAGTATTTATTCAGTGCACACTATGTACCATAGCAGACGCTATTATGGGAGCTAAGAATTAAGCGATGGCTAAAACCAAATCCTTTCTCAGCGTAGTTCACATTCTGAGGTGAACACACTGCAGTTCTTAAACATGGTCAAAGATGTATGCAGGTTCCTACATAATCCTCAACATACAATTCCAAGTACTCAACCCAGAGGATCCACAGCTAGACAATCTTCCGTGAAAACATTTATGCAAATTAGCCTACTCTTAATACGGGGTACTTGGTAGCCCCCAAAATGGCCAATACCACAACAAATGGACTTCTCCTTACAGAAGCCACAGAATTTAAAGATTTTTTTTCCTCAAGATACAGGAGAGCTATACATGTTCAAAAGAGCTTGAAGAAAAAAAATTAAAATACTAAAAGGAAAAAGGATAGTTGAGAGATGCATTTTGCCCAACTATTTGCTATTTACGTCTACCTACAAAGTAAATGCTTACTTCAAATCCAACTAACCTTTCCAACACCAATTCCCAGCACACCAGCTACTCCGCCAGAAATAGTTCAATGCTCTTGCTACCTGGTATGAAACAACGGAACAATTGGAGACCTCTCTCTTTTCTGTGCCTGTACACTGGTACACACATCATTGAGTGAGCAACTATGTCTTGTTCACTGCGCCTGTGCTGTCTCTCAAATCCACCCATTCCTTCCAGTTCTTACTGCCCCACAAAAGGCCCCATTGATTTCTCTTTTTTCCCTTTTTTAATTAAATTCAATTAATTAACATACAATGTATTATTTGTTTCAGGGGCACAGGTCTGTGATTCTTCAGTGCTCATTACAACACATACCCTCCCCAATGTCCATCACCCAGCCACCCCATCCCTCCCACCCTCCTCCCCTCCAGCAACCCTCAGTTTGTTTCCTGAGATTAAGAGTCTCTTATGGTTTGTCTCCCTCTCTGGTTTCGTCTTGTTTCGTTTTTTCCTCTCTTCCCCTATGATCCTCTGCCTTGTTTCTTAAATTCCACATATCAATGAGATCATATGATAATTGTCTTTCTCTCATTACTTATTTTGCTTAGCATAATATCCTATAGTTCCAACCACGTCATTGCAAATGGCAAGATTTCATTTTTTGATGGCTGCATAATATTCCATTGTATATATATACCACATCTTCTTTATCCATTCATCTGTCAATGGACCTCTGGGCTCTTTCTATAGTTTGGCTATTGTGGACATTGCTGCTATAAACATCGGGGTGCATGTACCCCTTAGGATCCCTACATTTGTATCTTTGGGGTAAATACCCAGTAGTGCAATTGCTGGGTCATAGGGTAGCTCTATTTCCAACTTTTTGAGGAACCTCCATACTGTTTTCCAGAGTGGCTACACCAGCTTGCATTCCCACCAGCATTATAAGAGAGTTCCACTTTCTCCACATCCTTACCAACATCTGTCATTTCCTGACTTGTTAATTTTAGCCATTCTGACTAGTGTGAGGTGGTATCTCATTGAGGTTTTGATCTGTATTTCCCTGATGCCAAGTGATGTTGAGCCTTTTTTCCTATGTCTGTTGGCCATTTTATGTCTTCTTTGGAGAAGTGTTTGTTTGTGTCTTCTGCCCATTTCTTGATTGGATTATTTGTTCATTGGGTGTTGAGTTTGATAAGTTCTTTATAGATTTTGGATACTACCCTTTATCTGATATGTCATTTGCAAATATCTTCTCCCATTCTGTCAGTTCTCTTTTGGTTTTGTTAACTGTTTCCTTTGCTGCGCAAGAGAATTTTATCTTGGTGAAATCCCAATAGTTCATTTTTTCTTGCTTCCCTTGCCTTTGGTGATGTTTCTAGGAAGAAGTTGCTGCGGCTGAGGTCGAAGAGGTTGCTGCCTGTGTTCTCCTCTAGGATTTTGATGGATTCCTGTCTCACATTGAGGTCTTTCATCCATTTGGAGTCTATTTTTGTGTGTGGTGTAAGAAAGTGGTCCAGTTTCATTCTTCTGCATGTGGCTATCCAATTTCCCAATACCATTTGTTGAAGAGACTGTCTTGTTTCCCTTGGATTTCCTTCCTGCTTTGTCAAAGATTAGTTGACATAGAGTTGAGGGTCCATTTTTGGTTTCTCCATTCTGTTTCATTGATCTATGTGTCTGTTTTTGTGCCAGTACCATACTTTCTTGATGATTACAGCTTTGTAATAGAGCTTGAAGTTCAGAATTACACAATTGTGTAATTGTGACCAGCTTTTTCTTTTTCAACATTCCTTTGGCCATTCAGGGTCTTCTCTGATTCAATACAAATTTTAGGATTGTTTCTTCCAGCTCTTTGAAAAATGCCAACGGTATTTTAAAAGGGATTGCATTGAATGTACAGATTGCTCTAGGTAGCATAGACATTTTCACAATATTTGTTCTTCTAATCCATGAGCATGGAACGTTTTTCCATTTCTTTGTGTCTTCCTCAATTTCTTTCATGAGTATTCTAAAGTTTTCTGAGTACAGATCCTTTGCCTCTTTGGTTAGGTTTATTCCTAGGTATCTTATGGTTTTGGGTGCAACTGTAAATGGGACCGATTCCTTAATTTTTCTTTCTTCTGTCTTGTTGTTGGTGTATAGGAATGCCACTGATTTCTGTGTGTTGATTTTATACCCTGCCATTTTACTGAATTCCTGTATGAGTTCTAGCAAGTTTTATTTATGTAGTGCAAAATTAACATTGATTGATTTGTGGATGTTGAACCAACCTTGCAGCCCAGGAATGAATCCCACTTGGTCATGCTGAATAATCCTTTTATTGTACTGTTGGATCCTACTGGCTAGTATTTTCTCCTCTTAACATACTTTCCTCAATCCAACATTTTCCACAATAAACTACCCTTCATATTGTTAAAACAACTGGGGGGTCATATCACACTTTTCTGATCATTCTCAAAAACCTGGACATGTTTTCCTACTGCCAGCCAGCATTCAAAGTTTTCTACCACTGCAAGTTTTATATCCCACTACTCCGCGACATGAACACCCACTGTATCTCCCCATTTCCTAGTATTTTCCATCTCTGAATCAGTGAGAGCAATGTCAGATAGTGTTCAACCTCCTAACTTTACAAAAAGGTAAATAAAGCTCAGAAGTTCAAACACCTTGCCCTGCTCCAACACCGGTGGCAAAAACAAATAAAGAGAAATCCAAACCTAGGTCCCATAAACACTAATCCTGAAATGTTTCCCATCTCTACTTCCACATCCTATTTTTAAGTTCCAGTCAAATGCCTTCCTTGATAATTTCAGGCGTACTAGTTTGTAACAGTCTTGGCAAAGGAGGAAGAAGAGATATGCTAACAAAATTTAGTTGCTCACTATTAGTAGTTATAGATGTCTCACTCACTCCTGGTAATTTTATAATACGAAAAAAAATTAACTGACAGTAGGTACTCACACAAACTAGACACAGGGATCAATGCTTTATATAAATTTCCTCACTTAATCTTGCTGAGGAAAAAAGCAATTCTTTTCACAAATGATGGAAAAGGTCCAAGAAGTGTAAGTCCTTGTCTAAGATCACACAAACCGTTGGTGGAAAAGCTGAATTTGAACCCAGGTTTGGATTAAACACATTAATGGCATTTCCCTTTGCTCACATTTCAACGAAAGGTTTTTATTCCCTTATTAACATATGCAGATGCCACTCCCTGTTTTTTTTCCCCTTGTTATGCTTGCCTCTACCAACCAGCCTGGAAAACCATGGTGATTTACTCGCCAGGACCATCACTACCAGGACTATGGGAGCTGACAGGGCGTCCCAAGGTCTGTGTGGGAGAATCCCTCACAGCTTCCAAGTCTTCTTCACCAGGTTTCCAGACTCACAATCCCCATTTCCCCTCTAGGACTGGGCAGGGCGGATGGCAGCCCACAATAGTGGTGCCTCCTACAGGCTCCTCCAGCTTTCAGGCCACATTGTGAAGGTCATTGAAAAGAAAGATGCTGGAGTTGTGAGACCTATATCTCCTGCACCATCCACCCAGATCATTGGAGAGGGCTCAGCCTCCAGCTCTGAGGACAAAGGCAGTGCCACTGTGCAACCTCCCCAGTGGCCTCCATTTCTCAGGAAAGGACCTCGCAGGGACCTTCAGGTCATGCTCAGCCTTGACAGCCCAGCTCACCGAGCAGGCCCCAGCCTCCAGACACCACTGGACTGACGCCGGTTTAGAGAGGCCTGGCCAAGGGGCTGTGGGGCCCTTGAGGGCTTAAGGGTAACATGGATGCCCCTAAGTCTTCTCTTCCTGTGACGTGTGAAACAGTGTTCAAACTAGCAAGCTCTGGGTTCACAGAGTGCTGTCAAAGCTCATTGCATTAAAATACTACTGGCCCATCAAAAACTAATGATGTAATGTATGGTGATTAACATAACATAATAACAAAAAATAAATAAATAAAATATTATTAGCAAACATTTTTGTCTAAGAACCTCACACCTCTTCTCTGTATGGATTTTGCCCTCTTTACAGGAAAACAGCCCGTTAGTCAAGAACTTTCAGTAAAACATTTTTGGCATCCATTTCCCGGGTTATGCCTCTCTCTAAAGGGTCCTTCAATCTGTCAGTTAATTCAGCATAATTAAATACCATTATTTCATGCAAGTGTGGGGCTGAGGATAAAACTAGCATAATAAATACAGCTTCTGGGGCACCTGGGCGGTTCTGTCAATTGACTGTCTGCCTTTGGCTCAGGTCATGATCCTGGGGTCCTGGGATGGAGCCCTGAGTCCGGCTCCCTGCTCAACATAGAGCCTGCTTCTCCCTCTCCCTCTGCCTGCTGCTCTGTCTATTTGTGCTCTCTTTCTAGCTTTCTGTCAAATAATAAATAAAATCTTTAAAAAATAATAAAATAAAATAAAATAATAAAATAAAAACAATATAATATATACAGTTTCTGTCCTCAAGAAGACTACATTGGATGCCTTCACCTCCCCCTGGTCCCATTCTTTCCAGGCTTTACCACAATACTGGTGGCCCCTTTCTGCCTCTACTGTAATTCTAATGGGCCTTTCCTTTTTCTACTTTTACTTAAAATCTAGGCACTCCACAATTTGTTTTCTGATTTACCACATGATACTTCAGGAGTAGTTTTCAATCACATCTAATACTATAACTCTGAAATACTGTCTTCTCTTGTGGTGTGGCTCTGACATTCTCTGTGAGAACAGGCTAAAGGGAAAACTAATGCTTGTATTGAATTCTATTTTACAGATGGAATCCCAGTTAATCAGTAAGTACTCCCAGAGTACCACAAGGCCTTGGAATATTGCCAGTTGGTCATTTGTTCAATTGAATCTGGATTAAATGGATACATCTAGAAGAATACAAAGTGCCAAATTTGATAAAATAAGAAAAATAAAGCTTGAATAAATAAGTAAACAGTAAAGAAATTGAAGTGATGGCCAAAGATCTCTCCTTCCAAAAAGCCAAGAATGTTTAACAGATGAGTTGTACAAAGCTGCTCAGCTTCTTGCATGAGGCCAGTGTAATTACGATTCCAAATCAGATAACAACAGTAAAAGAAGAAAAATATATAAGTGCGTTTTATTTATGAATGTGGTTATACAATTATTTCAAAAATAGCTAAATACCATAGTACTTTTCAAAAGTACATTTTTTAGAGTTCCTACATTCCCAAGAATGTAGGTATGATTAGCATCAGAAAAATCTATCAATGTAACTCACCATATTAATATGTTGAAATATAAAACAAATCATTATGGCAAACAATGGGGGGAATTCTATTAAATAAAGTGGTATCTATCATGAAAAATTCATAAATATCTAAGCAATAAAGGGACATTTTTCAGCTTGGTGAACCAACAACAAAACGTTACATAGTAAACTAACTCTAAATATGTTCTTGATAAGATCAGAAATAAGACAAAGGTGATCCCATGACCAACACTGATTAACAGATTATTGAAGATCCTGTAAAACACTAAAAATAAATAAATAAAAATATATATGTATATATATATATAAAAAGGACAGGGACAGCAAAAGAAAAAAGAATGCAAGGGAGAAAATAATTAATGCAATATAGCAGATTATGAGAATGAGTGACACAACCTACATGATCCCCTCACTAGACACAAAGAAATCATGGGGCCAAATCCAGTGCCCATTTCTCAAAAACGAGAAACAGAAATGAACTTCCTTAACTTGATAAAGAGCCTCTCTGTAAAATCTAAAGATAGTATTGTACTTTATGTTAAGAGTCTGAATTTTCATCCCCTGAGATTAGGAACAATGCATGGATATCCACTCCTAACACTTTGATTCAGCATTCAAATGGATGTTCTAGACAATATAATCAGGCAAGAAAAAGAAATAAAAGACAGTCAGATTGTAAAGAAAGAAGTAAAACTCTTTAATTGCATACAATGTGATCCTGTTTATAAAAAAAATCCTAATAAAGCCACATAAAAAATGGCTATATGAACTCATAAAGGTCAGCAAAAGCAAAGGACACAAGATCAGTTTACAAAAATCAATCTTATTTCTGTGTACTACAAATAATCAAACTATTAAGAAAGGAATTCCATTCATAATAGCATCAAAAATAACAAAATTCTGACAGTAATATGGCAGTTGGTAGAGTAGGAAGATCCTGAGCTCACCTCCTCCCAAGGATGGCCAGAGGCAACAACTACATGTAAGGCAACTCACTATGAAAACAACCTGCGACTGGCACCACAGATCTTTCACAGCTAAAGGCATAAAGAGAAAGCCCCATTGAGAGAGGCAGGAAGGAAAGAGGCAAGGTAGGGAAACAAACCCCCAGGAGAGTGGCAACCCACAAGCAGGAGGTATAACACAGGTACTATACCTGTGTTATACCTGAGGTCCTGTACCTCAGGAGGCACAACCTGAGAAGCAAGGGGATCAACCCCAAGTAGGGTTGGCTCTGAGCACCTACAGTGAGAAGAGGAGCTCCCATGACATATGGCTTTGAAAATCAATATGGCTTAATCTAGGAGGACCAGAGGGCTATTGGAAACTGAGTCTCTGCTCTTAAAGGGCCAGCATGCTATATCACTTAGCCAGAGGCCCAGCACAGAAGCAGCAGTTTGAAAAGCACCTAGGGTATACATGAAGGAAATGTATTGACTAATTTTAGGACATATGCTGGAAGGGCAGGGATCTATAGGAGGATTCCCTGGGAAGAGAAGTGCTAGTGGGTGCCATTTTCTTGGTCTCCTTCAGCCTAACTAGCTGGACGCTTCTGGAACCAGCTCTGACACTCTCCATCTACCCTGCTGGCACTGCTTGCCCCACCATGCATTCCCCTTTGGGTCTACCCTACCCAAATGGCCTTTCTATCAGACACCCCTCCAAAGAAGCTCCAACCCCACCACATTCAGCTGGCAGCCCCAGCCACAGCAAGCACCTTCAAGAACAATTCCTTTCTGGAGTTTGGGGAAACTAGTCCCATCTACCAGTGCCTCCATAGTAGATACAGCGAGGCCTCTCATTCATCTGTGCCAGGAGCTAACCCTGCCCACCAGTGAGCACATAGCCGTTGCACTGGTCTTTACAGACAACCAGGCTGAGGGCCAGCCTTGCCAAGTGGGCATCCTTAACAGTTGTGGTTGACTCACAATAGGAGGGTGCATGTAGCTCACAAAGGGTACACCACTAGAGCACCTGGTTCTGGTGACCAGGGGGAAGGGTGACAATGTTACTGGGCACCAGAGGTCATAAGGCCACTCACTACTTTCAAGACCAAGAGACACAGCTATCTACCTAATAGATACTAACAAACACAAATGGTCAAACAAAACGATGAGACAGAGGAATATAATTTGAATAAGAGAACAAGACAAAACCACAGAAAAAAATAAGCAAAGCACAGATAAGCAATCAATCTAACAAAGACTTCAAAGTAATGGTCATAAAGGTAGTCACCAGACTTGAAAGAACGAATTAACTCAGTGAAAACTTCTACAGAGAGATAGAAAATGTAAAAAAGAGCTAGGCAGAACTGAAGGATACAATAACTTATATAAAAAATACACTAAAGGGAATCAACAGCAGATTAGAGAATGAAAAAAGAACACATCTGAGAGCTGGATGACACAGTAGTGAAAACCAAGCTGAAGAGAAAAAAAAAAAAAAGAATTTTTTTTTAGGCACCTCTGCAACACCATCAAGTGTACTAACATTCACTTTATAGGGATCCCACAAGGAGAGAGGAATAGGGTAAAAAACTTACTTGAAGAATAATAGCTGAAAATTTCCCTAACCTGGAGAAGGAAAAAGACATCTATGGTGAGGAAGCACAGAAAGCCCCAAACAAGATGAACCGAAAGAAGTCCACAATACACATAATAAAAATGTGAAAGATTAAAGGTAAGGAGAGAATGTGGAAAACGGCAACTAGTTACATACGATGGAAATCCCCTACGTGACTTAGCTGATTTTTCAGCAGAAACTTGGCAGACCAGAAGAAAGTGGCATAATATATTCAAAGTGCTCAGGGGGAAAATTTACAACCAAGAATACTTAACTTGGTAGGATTATCATTCAGAATTGAAGAAAACATAAAGAATTTCCTGTACAAACAAAAATCAAAGGTGTTCATCACCACAACACTGGCCCTAAAAGAAATGTTTAAGGGACTTCCATAAGCAGAAAAGAAAAGATCCTAACTATAACTCAGACAAGTATAAAAGGAAAAAACTTCACTGGTAAAATCAAACATACAGTAAAGGTAGTAGTAGATCAATCACTTATAAAGCTAGTATGAGGGTTAAAAGACAAAAGTGATAAAGTAAATTTTCTCTACAAAAATTAGTCAAGGGATATACCAAATAAAAAGATGTAGAATATGACATATATATAAAACATGGAGGAGAGAGTAAAAGTGTAGTGCTTTTAGAATATATTAAGTTGATGGTCATTTAGTACAAATATAGACTGCTATGTACACAGAATGTTATATATTAATTTCATGGTAACCACAAACCAAAAATCTATGATAGTTACACAAAAAATAAAAAGAAAGGAATCCAAACATAACACTAAACAAAGTCATGAGATCACAAGGGAAGTGAACAAGAGAAGAACACAGAACCACAAAAACAACCAGAATACAATCACTAAAATGGCCGTAAGTACATACCTATCAATTATTTCAAATGTAAATGGATTAAATGCTCCAGTCAAAACACAGAGGGTGAATGAATGCACAGAAAAACAAAACCCACCTAAAGACACATACAGACTCAAAGTGAAAAAAATGGGAAAAAACAGTCTACAAAAATTAATGAAAAAATAACAAAACTGGGTCAGCAGTACTCCTATCAGACAAAGTAGACTTTTAAAAACAGCCCTAACAAGAGACAAGGGTGTGACATAATAGTAAAAACAAGCCAATCCAATAAGAAACTATAACAATTGTAAATATCTACGCATCCAACATAGGAATGCTTAAATATATAAGGTAAATATTAACAGACATAAAGAGAGAAAATGACAGCAATACAATAACAGTGGGGACTTTAACACGTCACTTACATCAATGGATAGATAATCCAGACAAAAAATCAACAAGGAAACAGTAGCTTTGGGGGGCATATTAGACCATATGGCCCTAACAGATATATATAGAACATTCCATTCAAAAATAGCAGAAAACAGGGACACCTGGCTGGCTCAGAAGCATCTACTCTTGATCTCAGCATTGTGAGTTCAAGCCCCATCTTAGGGTGTAGAGATTACTTAAATGAATAAAACCTTAAAAGAAAGCAGAAACAATATTCTTTTTAAGTGCACATAGAACATTCTGCGGGATAGATCACAGGTTAAGCCACAAAACAAGTCTGAATAAATTTGAGAAGATTTAAATCTTATCAAGCATATTCTCTGACTGTAGTGTTATGAAATTAGAAATCAATTACAAGAAAAAAAACTGGGAAAAAAATAAACATGAGAAGCCTAAACAACATGCTACTAAACAACCAATGGGTCAAAGAAGAAATTAAAGAGAAAATTTAAAAATTCCTGATGACAAATGAAAACGGAAACACAAGAGTTCAAAAAGTTTGGGACATAGGAAAATCAGTTTTAAGAAGGAACTGTTTAGCTATACAGGCTAACCTCAAGCAACAACAAAAATCCCAAATAAACAATCTAACTTTACACCTAAGGAAATAAAAAAAGAAGAACAAATAAAGGCCAAAGTTAGTAAAAAGAAGCAAACAACAAAGATCAAAGCAAGAATAAATGACAAAGAGACTAAAAAACAATAGAAAAGATCCATGAAACTAAGAGGTGGTTCTTTGAAAAAATAAACAAAACTGACAAACCTTCAGCTGCATTCATCAAACAAAAAAGAGATGACTCAAATAAAATCACAAATCAAAGAGAAGTTTCAAATGACACCACAGGAAAACAAAGAATTATGAGAGACTAGTATGAAAGATTATATGCCAACATATTGGGCAACCTAGAAGAAATGGATAAATTCCTAGAAACATACAATCTTCCAAACCCAAATCAGGAAGAAACAGAAAATCTAAACAGACTGATTCCTACTACTGAAATTCAGTGAATAATGAAAATTTTCCAACAAATAAAAGTCCAGGACTAAAAAGCTTCACAGGTGAATTTTATCAGACATTTAAGGAAGAGTTAATACCTATCCTCTCAAACTATTCCAAAAAATAGAAGAGGAAGGGATGCTTCCAGATTCATTCTTTAAGGCCATTTTCACCCTGATACTAAACCCACACAAAGATACTACCAAAAAAATTACACACCAATATACCTGATGGACATAGATGCAAAAATCCTCAACAAAGTATTAGCAAACCACATGCAATAATACATTAACAGGACCATTCAACAAGACCAAGTAGTATTCATTTGGTGATGCAAGGATAGTTCAGTATCTGTAAATCAATCAACATGATATACCACATTAACAAAATGGATAAAAACCATAGGATCATCTCAATAGATGCAAAGAAAAAAAAAAACATTTGACAAAAATTCAACCTCTGTTTATGATAAAGCTCTCAACAAAGTCCATATATAGGGAACATACCTCAACATAATAAATGTCATATGTGAAAAATTCACAGCTAAAACCCTACTCAATGGTGAAACGCTGGCAGCTTTTGTTCTAAGATCCGCAACAAGACAAGGATGTCCCCCTCACCACTTTTATTCAACATATTACTGTAGGTCCTAACCACAACAATCAGAAAAGAAAAAAAATCATCCAAATTTGTAAGAAAGAAGTAAAATTGTCACTACTTGCAGATGACATGACACTATATATAGAAAACTCTAAAGACTACACCAAAAACTATTAAAACTAATAAATGAATTCAGTCAAGATGCTGGCTACAATAACAATATACAGAAATCCTTCAGATTTTTATACACTAATAATTAACTAGGAGAAAGAGAAATTAAGAAAACAATCCCATTTAAATAACATCAAAAAGAATAAAATACCTAGAAATAAATTTAACCAAGGTAGTGAAAAACCTGTACTCAGAAAATTTTGAGACACTGATGAAAGAAATTCACGACACAACTGGAAAGATACACTATGCTCACTGATTGGAAGAATTAAAATGTCCATACTACCCAAAGCAATCTACAGATTCAATGCAATCCCTATCAAAATACCAATAGTATTTTTCATAAAACTAGAACAAATAATCCTAAAATTTGTATGGAACCACAAAAAATGCTGAAGAGCCAAAGCAATCTTGAGAAAAAAGAACAAAACAGGAGGTATCAAATCTCATATTTTAAATTAAGCTATAGTAATCAAAAAAGTATGGTACTGGCACAAAAACATATACATAGATCAACAGAACAGAATAGAGATTCCAGAAATCAATCCACACTTATATGATCAATTAATTTATGACAAAGGAGGCAAGAATATACAATAGGGGTAAAGATAGTCTCTTCATAAATGGTGCGTGGAAAACTCAACAACTACATGCAAAACTGTGAAACTGGACCACTTCCTTACACAAAAATAAACTCAAAATGGACTAAAGACCCAAATGTAAGATGTGAAACCATAAAACTTCTAAAAGAAAACATAAACAGTAATCTCCTGGGCATTAGCCATAGCAATATTTTTCTGGATCTGTCTCCTCAGGAAAGAGAAACAAAAGCAAAAATAAACAATTGGGACTATATCAAACTAAAAAGCTCTTGCACAGTAAAGGAAATTATCAACAAAATGAAAAAGCAATCTACTGAATGGGAGAAAATATTTGCAAATCATCTGTCTCATAAGGGATTAATATCCAAAATATTTCAAGAACTCACACATCTCAAAACCATAAAAACAAACAAAAAACCCCCAAATAATCTAATTAAAAATGAGATGATCTGAATAGACAGTTTTCCAAAGACAACATAGAGATGCCCAAAAGACACATGAACAGGTGCTCAACATCACTAATCATCAAGGAAATGCCAATCAAAACCACAATGAGATATGGCTTCATACCTGTTAGAATGGCTAGAATCAACAAGAGAAGAAACAGTAAGTGTTGGCAAAAATGTAGAGAAAAATGAACCCACATGCGCTATTGGTGGGAATGTAAATTGGTGCAGCCAGTGTGGAAAACAGTGTAGAGTTTCCTCAAAAAATTAAAAATATAAATATCATAGAACCCAATAATTCACTTTGGGATATTTGCCCAAAGTAAATGAAAACTCTAGTTCAAAAAGGTACATGCACCTCTATGCTTATTGCAGCACTATTTATAAGAGCCAAGATATGGAAGCAACCTAAATGTCCATCAACAGATGATGGATAAAGAAGATGTGGTATATATACACAATGGAATGCTACTCAGCCATCAAAAAGAATGAAATCTTGCCATTTGTGACAGTCTTGGTAGACCTAGAGGTTATTAGGCTAGTGAAATAAGTCACACAGAGAAAGACAAATACCACATGATTTTACTTACATGTGGAATCTTAAAAAAAAAAAGGGGGGGGGAATAAACATCAACAACAACAAAGCCAGACTCATTCATACACAGAGAACAAATTTGTAGGTGCCAGAGAGAATGAGGTGGGGAGACAGGTGAAACAGTTTAAGGAGATTATGAGGTAAACTCGCAGTTATAAAACAATTAAATCACAGGAATAAAACGTCAGCACAGGAAATATAATCAATAATATTGTAATAACTTTGTACAGTGATGGATAGTAACTTGACTTATTGTGGTAAGATTTCATAACATATATAATTGTTTAATCACTATGTTGCAAACCTGAAACCAATGTATGTCAACTATATTTCAACTAGACATACAAAAAATTGGGTACCTGGCTGGTTCAGTTGATAGAGCATCTGACTTGATCTCGGAGTTGTGAGTTTGAGCTCCTTGTTGGGTGTAGAAATTATTAAAATTAATCAAATCCTCAAAATAAACATGCATTTTGGGGCACCTGGCTAGACCAGTCCACAGAGCATGTGACTCTTGATCTCCGGGTTCTGAGTTCAAGTCCCACATTGGGCATGGAGCTTACTTAAAAATAAATAAATAAAAATTTTAAAAATAACTTTAAAAAAAAGATACAATCTTTTTAAAGAATTGGAAATTCAAGAAAGAATAAAATACTTAGAAATAAATTTAACAAAAAAACGGAAGCCTTGTGCATCAAAATTTACAAAACATTGAGGAAAATTGGAGATCAAAGTGGAGAAGGACATTTCAGGTTCATAGATTTGAAGACTCAATATTATTAAAATGTCATTTCTCTCCAAACAGATCTATAGATTCAGTATAAACTGTATCAAAATCCCTGCAGGCTCTTTTGCAGAAACTGACAAGCTGATTCTGAAATTTCTATGGAACAGGAAAGGATTTAAACTGCCAAAAAAAATTTTTGACAAACAAGAACATTTATTTTTAGTTCACTGAACACATTTTCCTTTAATTCTAAGAATATATTTATAATAGTTGCTTTGAAGTCTTGGTCTGCTAAGTCAACATCTGGACCCATTTGAAGTCATTTTCTACTGAATCCCATTTTTCTGAGTATGAGTCACACCTTCCTGTTTCTTTGCATGTCTAGTAATATTTGGTTGGAAACTAGACATTATATAATGATGTTGTAGTGATTTCGAATTGTGTTGTGTTCATCTGTAGATTGTTGCCTTTTTGTTCTACTGGGTAGTTCACTTGCCTGGATTGAAACTGGAAACTTAGTCTTTCCTGGGTTATGCTGCTGCTGATATATCTGTTCTAATCTTACAGTTTGTAGTAATTGCTCTGTTAGCCTGTGGTACACCCTGTGCCTCAATGTTTTTGGAAGTTCTGGAAGTAATTTCACAGTCATCCAAAGATTTGGACAGACATTACACTCATATCTGAGAGATCACCCTAAAGTCTCCTTGCTTCTAGGCAACCCACCCTCCAACCAACTTCAAAATAATCTGCCATCCTCTGGCTCTGTCCTCCAGTTGGTTTTATCCTTAAATTTTCAAATTCATATTGCCCAAACTGCACACAATTGGAAAATGTACTTGCTTAAAAAAAAAAAAAAAAAGTGGCAGTAAATTCATGGCTGCCTTTTTAAGTTCTTTCAAGTCTCCTTTTTGCTATCATGCCTGGAATCCCCACACATGGGTAATTTGGCTGTCAGCCAGGAATTTAGGCAGCATTGATACGCAGATTTTGATCTTACTCTTTATTACTGTCCCACACAGAATTTCTCCTTGTACTTCCACCTAGTTTTTCAGTGATGGAGTGTGATCTGGCACCTTGAGCCAGTTTACATCTGTGGTTTTCTAACTCTGTTAGCTGTGGGGTTTAGGAATAAGGCCAAACCCTTCTCAAGCCAAATCACAACCTTGAAATTCTTAACTCTTCCATTTACGGTTTTTTAAGAGAAAACTGTCCTCTGGCTTCTATTTCAGATGCTCACAGTACTTTCCATCCATTGCATTTTAAAATATTTTATCCAGCTATTATTATAATCATTACCTGTACTTTGATTCCCATCATTACATGACTCAAAAGCCATTTACTAGAAGGTTCCCCTCCTCTCTTTTATTTTTAATTTCTCAATTTTTTTGGGAAGTTCTTTTAAATGCTATCAGGGCTCATCTTTAAAGGCATTATTAAACTTAACACTGATTTCTGTTAAAGGCAATGCTACACAATATATTTACTTCTCCCTGTTTGAGACCATTGCATAGGAGAGGATGGTCGGTGGGGACAGGCTGAATGGACTCAGGAAATTTAAATGGTTAAGAGATTTGGAAACAAGAATAAAACCAAGTTAAAGTTGGTCTGCTTTTTATTATTGCCATGCACTAGTAATTCTAAACAATATAACTGATTAAATACAGCTCCCCTCTCTTTTGGTATGAAGTATGCCATTGTTGTGATAAGCACATTTTAACTCCCATCTTCCTCCCCTCTAATTCTCAGTTTTTCCTAACAAGGTCTGAGATTTGAGGTCTAGATTATTATTGTGTTACTCTATTTATACCATATAAGTTCTTCAAAATAAATTAATATCAAGATGTATCACAAATGCTTACAAACTGCTTTGTTTGAGCTAGTTTCACTGCTCACACCCCCCCCCCTTTTTTTTTTTTGCTTGGGTATTTCTCAGCTTTGGTTAACAAAGTGTGTGAGGCTTGAGGTCTGTATTATTACCATTGTGTTATATTGACACCACACACTGCCTCTTTCAAGATTAGTTTTATAACTAGATCAATGGCAACTCATCATATTTAGCTTTGTTTTTTATACTTTCCCACTCTTGAGCTCTTCTGCTTTATCTATCAATAATTTTAGCAAGAAAAATAGGTTATTACATACAATAAAATATCCTTATTTCACTCTCAAATGTAAAAACTAGTTGGGTATAAAATTTGGAAAATACAATCTTTCCTCATTATTACTACAGACCTTATTCATTGTCTTCGGTACATAATATTGCAAAAGAATTCTGAGGTCAGCCTGATTTTTGTTACTTTGAATTAAAGTTTTTTGCTGTTGTTTTTTTTTTTTTACCTTTTACCTATATGATTTTTTTAGTCTAATATTACAAATATTTTACAAGCATATGTTTTGGGGTAGAAAACATTTTTACTAGAACGCAATGAATTTTTTTCAATCTGTACACTTAGATGAGGGATTTCAGATTAGCTTAGGGAGCACTAAAGAAGCTACTAAAATTTCAGTGGCAGAGTAAAAACTAGAAGAGGGAATTTACTTAGAAGGGGAGTTTAAGTTTGCCCAAGTGAATCTGATAATATAATAGGAGAAGAATTCATATTTCTAAATTTTAAACTTCAGGAAATTTATACTGCTAATTTTTTATTATTTGTACTATATTATTATCTGGTGACATCTGATGTGGGAATGTTGGGGTTCAGAGTGAACAGTCAAGAAAGAATTCTTGAGATGTCTTTGGTGCAAAAAGTTGGTTTTACTAAAGCACGGGGACAAGATCCACGGGCAGAAAAGGCTGCACTGGGGTCATGAGGAGTGGCTGATTATATACTTTCAAGTTGGGAGGGGGTCAGAGATAGGGTAAGTCTCCAAGGAAGCAAGGTTTCCAGGACCTTGAGGGGGCTAGCTGTTGAAAAAGGTCATTTATTGTCTAATAAAACCTTAATCATGACACCCTTCAGATGTATATTGGTGGGCCATATGCTTGGAGGATGATTGCCAAAATACATCTTAGGGGGTAGCGGTAAAGGAAGTTTCTGAAGGAATTTTTATATGTTAAAGGAGACTTACAGGATCCTGGAAGTCAGGATAATGTTAAGATTGCCTTTTACCCTTAGCAAAGTATCAGCATCGAGGCAGTTGATTTCCTAGAGGAAGGTCACTTTGCCTGTCTCAAGGATTTGTCAATGGGCTGTAAGCTGTAAGGAAATTTAATTTTTTTCTTTGGCCTTTGTTTCCTACATCAATATCCTTGTTTTGTAAGCACAGTTAGACAATGTTACTGACCATAAGTTCAGATAGGAAATAGAACTAGAGGTGAATTCTTGGCCTAGTGTTTAAGGAAGCCACAAATTACTTATTAGTTTTGATCATTTTAGAAATTTCAGAGGACAACCTTAATAGGAAGGAATAGTGGCAAAAACTGAGGCAGAAACCATACAAAGTTATGGAAAAGAATTCTCATATATTCCTTTGATCTCTTTCTCTCAAAGGAAATAAACCATACCTTTGATAAACCAATGGTCAGATTTCAAGCCTATTGGTTAAGACCCTCAAAAAAAGGGTCTTACCATTGGCCAGACATAGGGACATTTCATTGGCCACTTCTACTTGCTGGTGATAAACAGAGATGTGGACACTTTTACCATCTTTCATACTACCACGTGCATGGAATATTTAAAAGGCCTGCGCTGGCTCAGCCAACCTTCACCTTTTCTCTTGCTCTGCCTTTTTTAGACTCTCTGCCTCCCAAGACTGTGAAGAGTTCACAACTGGCTGGTACTTAATCCTTTGCCAGCTCTCTTTTACTGCCATGGTCTTGTAAAGGTTAGATGACAGCATCTAGAAGTTTTCCTCTCCGTATAATCACTGTTCTTCAGAGTGCCTACAATATGCACAAAGCTAGACATATGGTGAGCACTTTCTGATACCCTTTAAATAATATATGAATGAATAAGCCCATCATCACCTAGATTTTTATTTCAGACTCCTGAACCACTTGCGGCTTTTCCTTATCCTAAAACTACTTCCTTTTCTTTCTTCCATGTCCTGGATTTTTTTATATGTCTATGTATGTTATTCTAATGTTTCCCAACTCCTCTGAAAGGAAATAATAATCCTGGGCATATATCAGTTTATTGTGCTATACAGATCTACGCTATTACTGATTTTTTTAATGGATTGATCTATTAGTTATTGAGAAAGGTATGGTTACAATCACCCGTTATGATTGTGGGCTTGTCTCTTTCTCCTTTTAATTAAGTCAATCTTTGCTTTATATGTTTTGAGGTTGTTATCAGATAGATTCCTAGTAAAGTTTTTACTACCACAGAGTGATTATCGCACACTAATGCCTCTTATTTTTTTTTAATTTATTTATTGATTGCAGGGGAGGGGCAGAGAGAGTGGGAGAGAGAGAATCTCAAGCAGACTCCCTGTTGAGCAAGGAGCCTGACTCGGGGCTTGATCTCAGGACTCTAAGATCATGCCTGAGCCCAAATCAAAAGTCAGACACCTAACCGACTGAACCACCCAGGCACCCCAGTGCCTCTTATTTTAAAGTATATTTTTTCTGATATTAATACATCTATTAACTTAAATTTGGTTATTACTTGCATGGAATGTATTTTCTCTTTAACTTTCTATCTTTCCCCATCTTTATATTTAAATGTGTCTCTTACAAACAGCAATTTTTAATGATATTTTAGAATAATTATAGATTTATAGGAAGTTGAAAAGATATTGCAGGAAGAATTACAGATTTGTAGGCAATTTAAAAGATAGTATCTTCATTCAGTTTCCCCCCATGATTACATCTTACATAACCATAGTACAGTATCAAAACCAGGAAGTCAACATTGGTACATGTATGTAGAGATCTAGGTCATTTTATCTAGTTTTGCACAACTACCACTGTAATCAAGATACAGAACTGTTCTGTCATCACAAAGACCTGAACAGCCAAATAAACAAGATAACTTAGCCAACTAATGTTAGGTAGCCTTTGTCAGGGTCCCTCCCACTTGCCATGTGGTATGGTGGCCTCTAAATGAAGTGGCGTATTGCAGACATGAGGTAAAACTATATTCAGCAATGTCTGGTTCTAAGGATACCCAAATGATGTCATTAAGGCTCTGTCTCTGCCTCCCTCTGGGAGGACTGCCTTATCAGGTAGGTTCTCTCTATGTGATAGTAAAGAGGACTATAGGAAGCTTCTGTCTTCCATTATCTACACAGTGAGTGATTACAGAGAAAAGAGTTGGCCCTCTTTACCTTAGTCTCTAGGCTAAATCCTAAAAGGATAGAGAGTTTTGTCCCTACCTTTGGCCTAGTCATTACATCTAGGATACAGATGTTTGGATGGTCCAGATTCAGTTGTGACCCTCCCTTATGGTGGAGAAGTGGAACCCCATAACTGCATCCCCCCATCACCAAATCATACAAAGAGGGAGGCAGCTCCTAAAATGCAAAGAGGTCTCTGTTAGCAGAAGAGAGGGGCTGACAGAAATGACAGCTGCCACTGTACCAGTGACTTTGAGAGATGGCCTGGGTGGACAGTTGCTCTTCTACGCTTTCTCTCAGATAATTATTTATTCTCAGGCCCTAAACTTTCACTTCTACCAGGGGAATTCTCAGACACCCATCCCAGGCCCTCATCTCTTTACTGAATTTCAGACGTGGCATTTATAATGACCGGCAAGGCTTCTTCCTGAAGAAGTCTTATTATCACCACAACATAACACATTTAGATGCAGTCTAATTATTTTCCCACCAAACTAGCTTCTCCTCTGCGTTTTCCTATTTCGGGCAATGGTTGCATCATGATTCGGCCTCCTAAATGTAAAACGCTGGAGACACACCCCGCACTACCCTTCCCCATCTCTGTAGGTCCTCTCGAGAGTTCCTAGGTAACATCCGTCACAAATTCCCTTTCCTTCCCCACCACTGCTTGTGAATTCCAGCTTCCATTATCTTCTGGCATTAGTCTTTCTCATTCTAACCTCTACCTTCTCTATTCTATATACTGAAAGCAGATTAAAAGTCACAAAGTATTGCTGGCCTTCAACTCCCAAAGTAAAAAAAAATAATAATAAAATCAATTTTCTCTAGTGTTTATAGGCTACAGTCCAAAACACTTGGCCTGATATTTCAATATCTGCTATAAACTGGCTCCAACCCACTTTTCCAATCTACTTGATTATCATTTGCTTATGCAGACTCTCTGATCCAGCCAAACAGATGTACTTATCATTCCCCACACCTACTACATACATCGGAACCTTCTTATTATGCTTTTGTTCATACTGAGTCCCCTGTCTTGAAAGCTTTCATCATCATTTTCTCCTCATCCCAGTCCTCTGTTAAGACCCACCTCCAATTTCATTTCTTCCTGAAACCTTTCTTTACAACTTTCTTTACAACTTTACAACAATGTGCTGCCTCCCTCTTCCATGGCTAATCTGGCCCACTACTCATTTAGTAACAATATGTGAGGTCACATTCCTGAAGTCAGGTAAGTCACTCTGTGTGTCCTAAGCCGACTCAGCCTTTCACCCAGCTCCCCAGACGCTCCAAAGACAGGTCATGCACCACAATCTTCAGATCTAAAGTCAGTCTTGTTGGCAAAGGCCAGGTGCCTGGTGTGGGTGAGTTTATCTACCAGTGTGGTCACTGAATTGCAAAGTTTCTCTGTCCCCAAGAGTGTTGGCATGGCCTGTGGCACCAAACTTCTGTTTTAAATTTTTCTCCACCTCTCCAATTCCTTCTGGAAAACAGGACTCAGGTCTGTATTGCAGCCCATTCTCTGTGACCCTAAAATCTTTTTGAGCTCTTGTCAGCCTGCTTTCCTATTACCCTGTCTTCTGGAGATGCACTCCCACAGACGACTCTCACAGATGATACCCACCCTATAGACTGATCAGATTCAGATACTTCCTCCTGATGTACAGTACTTCCCAGTCTCCTCGCCTAAGAATTTTAATAATCTGCATTGCAATTATGACTACAAAGTAACAAGAACATTTTTATTTATAAAAAGGAGGGAGCTGGTAGCTCAATTTAATGCACACAAAAACACTGACAAACAATAAAATTAAGCCCTTTCCTTCTGAAAGTTCTGAATAAATCTACTTTTATTTGTCTTATTTCTTTTTTCTCTTTTTAGGCCTGAGGTAAAAGCCTATTGGTATACCTTTGTTCTTAACTAATATTGTCATGTAAGGTGAGAACTCCCTTGTATCTGTCATTTGGTTCATAAAGTCAACATAGATTACTAAAGCAGTCATTTAATTTTAAAAAGTAGTAGAGACTCAGTGTATTTGTGGGATATACCACAAAGGTCTAGTAAAGCTGCTTTTACTTTAATCAGGTTATCAGAGACCTTATTGCAGAGTTAGTTCCAATTATTTGGAAATAACAAAAATGAATGTGTGCTTTTTTTTAATATTATTTTTTTAAGATTTTATTTATTTATTTTACAGAGAGAGAGAGAGACAGTGAGAGCAGGAACACAAGCAGGGGGAGTAGGAGAGGGCGAAGCAGGGTTCCCGCGGAGCAGGGAGCCCGATGCGGGGCTCGATCCCAGGACCCTGGGATCATGACCTGAGCCGAAGGCAGACACTTAACGACTGAGCCACCCAGGCGCCCCTGAATGTGTGCCTCTTTGAGGGAAAGGTGAAGCAACAGAATTATTTTTGTCTGAAAGGAAAAAACCTGAAAGGTGACTTGCTATCCTTCTTTAAGGATGTAAGAGTTCCTGTAAAGGGACCAGTGGCCTCATTTTACCTGTGTGACAACTCGGAGAGCTGGTGATGGACTGGACACCGGCAGTTTTGAAAAAGCCAGAGGTACTGCAGCTGCATTTACTGCCAAACTGGAAGTCAGACACACTGTCCTTCTGCCAGGCTGCCAGAACAGAGACATCAGATAAGTCCTTCCAACTTCCAGAGAAGTGGAGAGAGGACAGAATGAGCCAGACGGGAGGGGCTGGAATCCATCCTAGGCTGATGCGGAAACTTCCATCTCCCACTGCCCCAAAAGGGCCGTCTTACTCCCGGATTCCTTTGTGGAGAAAAACCCCCAAATCCTCCATGCCTACAAGTTAAGAGACACTCTCCCAGCCTCACTCCTGTCCGTATTTCGGTCAGGGTTTAAAAGACTTCACTACACTATCATTTTCAAAAGTCAGTTTTGATTTTAACTCATCCAGCTCACTTCCAGTCTGGCTCTTTATTTCCTGTATTCACTAAGAAAGTGGAATTAAATTGCGTCAGGGAGAAATTTAGAACATACATAAAGAACGATGTCCCGACTGCAAAGTTTCCTTGGTCGAGAACAAGTTATTGAGAGATACTGTAGAATCTTCTCCCAGAACCAACCTTGGAGTGGAAACCCAAGCCCGCTTTCAGCTGGCCTCTCTCTCTCTCTCTCTGGTGGGAGAGGAATGTCCCTCACCACCCTCTGATGCTTCCGAATTTCAGTCATCAGGTTGCAAATTCAAGAGTTTGAATGCCTGAATCCCCGAAGCCAGCCAATGGTGTTATTTTGTGGCCCTTTATTGATATAGTCGATTGTTTTATTAGCATTACCTAAGACCTAGATACTTTAAATCTGGATTTTATTTTCATTATTGAATGGAGATCAACAACACTGAATTCCGATTAAGAACTCTTGGAAATATTGTCCACACTCTTCTCATTTCCAAAAACGTCAGTAGATTTCCATTCATTTGCATATTGGACCACATTCTTTCTTCTCTTCTCTAATGCCTTTTTTCTGTAATTATGCGTTTTTGTCAAAAACAACATGTAACTTTTGCTTATCCGCCGGTTCTTCCCTTCTTTTTCAAAAATGGGCTTTAAAGGCAAACATCAGAACCTACGATTCTGTATCAACTGTCCTGTCTCTGTCCTTACCCTCCTACTTACTGTCCCTGCCTCCTTCCCCTCTTTACCCTAATTGCTCGCTTACCGTTTGGATTTTGTTCCTTCCATTTATTAGATATACACAACTTTCCACAATGACCTCTCCTTGCCAAAAGGTATTTTTTCTATGTCCCTTTCCTCCTTAATATCTCTAGGACAACTTACAGCTCACTCCTTGAAAGGGACTCTGCCTTGTGCTTTGTGAGACTGCACTGAGTGATTCTTCGGTTTTCCTGGCAGCCCCTTCTCCATCCCTCTGCTGGCTCCGTGCCTTGTCCCACCTCTTGTGTGCTGACATGCCTCGGGGTGTCATCCCTCTGCCTGCTTTCCTTTCTACACTTACTCCTTCCTGGAAACAGAGCCGTTCTCAAGGCTTCGGTGACCACTTTTTGCTTCTGATTTCTAAACTTACATCTCCAGCCCTAACCTGCTACCGAGTCTAACATTTTCAGTTGCCCAATTCTATCAGGAAAAGCTCCATTTTCTCATCTCCAAGACTAGGTAATTTGAATTCATCTTTTACTCTTTTCTCTTATCCCCACCCTGCCTATTTTCCCTAATAGTGAGCCATCTGGAAGCCCAGTCTTTCAGAGATGGGCCGCACCCACTCAGGGCTACTCATGTGAGCAGGAGTCCTGGAGCCGGGATGAGTGGGAAAGCAGTGTGTGTTATGCGCACGCGCCTGTGTGTAGGGCATCATTACCACTCCAGACAGTCTACAAAGATTCTTTGCTAAGACGGCCTAAGTAAGTAGAACCCTAAGAAGAGAAACTAGAAGGCTGAGAGGTAAGAATATATGATCAATACAGAAAGTCCAATTGGCACAAATTTAAAAGTTTAATGATAGCAAACTGGTATGTGGGGAAACAGGCACTTTCGTAAGAAGCTTGTTATCTGATACAGCTGCTCGGGATACAAATTTCAGAGTGCCTCTTATAAAGGTAAATGCATGTACTCTATGACCCAGCAATTCCACTTCTTTATATATTCTTATAAAATGTCTGCCTTCATATGAAGAAAAGGGCATGCTTCAGAATTTCCTTGCCACATTGTTAATATTAAAATATTGGAAATAATCTAAATGTCCCAACTAGGGGATGGTTTAGTACACTGTGATGTATCTCTTACTCTGGAATAGGAGGTGTCAGTACAAGACTGAGGTAGATATGTACTGATACAGAACCTTCTCCAAAGACATGCTGTTGAGCAGAAGAAAGGTCCCAGAGTAACACATACAAGGTATCATTTCTATGAAAATATACACATACATAAACAACACTAAAAGACCACCTTCTTTCCAGGAAGATGTGAAGTAAACAACTGTGTAACAGGAGACCTACACAGCAAACGGCTAGGAAGGATTATTTCTAGGGAAACAAGATAGGACTGAGGCTGGGATGGTACTCAAAGGGGACTGTAGCCTTATCCGCACCATCAATTTCTTATGATAAGGAAAAGTTATGTTTCTATTAATTACTTAATTATTGGAGAGACAAGGACAGAGGGAAATGAAAAGGGAGAGGGAGAGGGAGGGAGAGCTAGAGGGAAAGAGAGAATGAGAGACAGCAAACAGGAACCAGGGAATGAAGCAAAGACAGGAAACGGAATAGCCAGAAATGAGCCAGGGCACAGGTGGATCAAAGGACAGTTAAGGAACTGGCTCTGCAGACACAGCCTGTCCACTGCAGTGTTCCTCTGACATGTGCTTCAGCACACTTGGCAGGCCCAGAAGTGTCCTCAAAGGAACCAAGTTGTGCTGGAAGGAGGGGTCACTGCAGACAGGGTTGGTGGGGCCTGCAGAGTGGTGGCTGATGCACATCTTGATACGAGCTGGTGCAGATCAGGTTTAGACCAGAGCCATGGTTGGCTAAAAAGAGGTCTTGTCGATGGGCAGGAGGTTCCAGAAGAATCCATAGACAAGGCAGGCTGAACTTTGGCCAAAGGGTACATGTCCTCTGTGCACAGAAGGCAGAAAGAGCTCTACAGACCGAAAGTTAGATGTACATTTCAGGGATAACTGTCAATGCGTTTTGTTTTTTCTGTGGAAGACTGAAATACCTGTTGCTTTTTACCTGGGATAGTTCATACTATTTTCTCGTCAGTTCTGTTCCGAGGTAATGCTCTCACCCTTAAAAGGTCTTAAATTTCTCCCCAGGTCTTAGTGACACAGTCAGATTCCTGATCCACTTGGATTATTCTAATAGCCTAACAAATGGCTTCACTCTCTCTTCATTACAATGCATCCTACCTACCACTACCAAATTAATGTTCTTAAAGTATCATTTGCCTCGTATCAATGCACGTCATCAAGAAACAGCAGTCATTCTCTTTTGCCCATAGTCTATCCCAACACAGTGTCAGGATCAAACTCCTCTGTTTTGCTCTACAAGTTCTTAGGAATGTGAAACCTGCTACACTTAGCTACCGTGAACTCCCTCTCTGCCCATAACCTGAATCTTCCTTAGATCACCGGAAGAGAGCCCCCAAGTCCACTCCTTCAAAAGTCTACAAAGTCACTGGGAGACCTCAGAGTAGTCCCTTAGTGTTTCTTCTTCCCAATGTGGCCTAAAATCATGCACATTACTGTCATTCAAAGAAAATCATTTCCTCTGCTTCTTACCTACTATTCTCCTTCCTTTCCTGAGCCAAAGGACCTGAGCCATTTATCCTGCCTCAGTGACCGGAACCCTATCACTCTCACACTAGGTAACATGGTGCCTTGTTCATGGTGAGTAACTACTATGATAGCATTAATTTGATGCATCATATACTTGAGCACACTTGTCCTTTATATATTATACTAATCAGAACTCTTTTGGCTGCATATTGTGGTAACTCCGATCAAAACAACTTAGTTTAAAAGGAATTTGGTTCACCTAACTGAAATTATAGGTGTAAATTAATTTAAGGCCAACTTAGATCCACCTGCTCATGTAATCTTAAAAATCAGTCTTTCTATAATGACATCAAAAAGAATAAAATACCTAGGAATAAATTCAACCAAGGAGGCTAAAGACGTGTACACTGAAAACTTTAAGAAATTAAAGAAATTGAAGACACAACCAAATGGAAAGATACTGTGCTCATAGATTAGAAGAATTAATACTGTTACAATGTCCATACTCTCCAAAGCAATCTACAGATTCAATGCAATCTCTATCAAAATTCCAAAAGCATTTTTCACAGAAAAAAACAAAAAACAAAAAACAAAGATACTCCCAATAACCCAGGCAATCTGGGGAAAGAAGAACAAAGCTGGAAACATCACACACCCTGATTTCAAACCATATTATACAGATATCCTAATCAAAACAGGATGGTATTGGCATAGAAAAGGGGTTCATAGATCAATGGAACACAGCAGAGAACCCATAAATTAGCGTACACATATCTGAACAATTTATTTGCAACAAAGGAGCCAAGAATATACAACGGGGAAGGGACAGTCTCTTCAATAAATAGTGTGAGGAAAAATGGACAGCCTCATGCAAAAGAATGAAACCAGACCCCTAACTTACACCATACTTAAAAATTAACTCAAAATGGATTAAAAATTTTAATGTAAGACCTAAAACCATAAAACTCCTTATAGAAAACATAGGCGACAAGCTCCTTGACATTGGTCTTAGCAATGATATTTTGGATTTGACACCAAAAGTAAAGGCAACAAAAGTGAAAACAAGTAGGACTACATCAAACTAAAAGGCTTCTGCATAGCAAAGGAAACCATCAACAAAATGAAAAGGCAACATAGTGAATGGGAGAAAATATTTGCTAATCATCTATGTGATAAGAGGTTATTATTCTATATATATATATATATATATATATATATATATATATATATATATATATAAAGAACTCCTACAACTCAATAGCCAAAGACAAAAAAATTGTATTAAAAAATGGGTAGAGGATCTAAATAGACATTTTTTCCAAAGAAGAGAGACAGATGGCCAAAAGGTACATGAAAAGGTGCTCAGTGTCACCAATCATCAGAGTAAATGCAAATCAAAACCACAAAGAGATACAACCCTCACACCTGCTGGAATGGGTAGTTTTCAAAAGACAAGAAATAACAAGTGTTGGTGAGGAAGTGGAGAAAGGGAACCCTCATGCGCTATTGGTAGGAACGTAAATTGGTGCAGCCACTGTGGAAAACAGTGGGGAGACTCCTCAAAAAATTAAAAACAGAACTCCTATACAATCCAGCAATTCCCTTCCAAGGAATTTCATTTTCTGAAGAAAATGCAAACACTAACTCAAAAAGATATATGCACTGGGGCGCCTGGCTGGCTCAGTCGTAACGCGTGTGACTCTTGACCTCAGGGTTTTGAGTTCAAGCTCCACACTGGGTGTAAAGCCTACTTTAAAAAAAATTTTTTTAATTAAATTTTAAAAAATAAATTAAAAAGATACAAAAACCCACATATTCACTACAGCATTCTTTACAATATCAAGATATACAAAGAACCTAAGTATCCATTGGTAGATGAATGAATAAAGAAAATGTGGTGTACATACACACACACACACACACACACACACACACACACACACACAGTGGAATATTATTTAGCCATAAAAAAAGAAATCTTGCCTTTTGCCACAACATGGAACATGGATGGGCCAAAAGGGCATTATGCTAAGTGAAGTGAGACAGAGAGACAAATGTGTGATCTCACTTACGTGTGGAATCCAAAAAGAGGTAAAGAAAAAAAACCGAGCTCAAAGATACAGAGAACAGATTGGTGGTTGCCAGAGGCATGGGATGGGAGTGGACAAAATGGGTGATGGGAGTCAAAAGGTGCAAAATCCCAGTTATAAAATAGATAAGTCATGCTGACACCAGGTCCAGCCTGGCAAATACAGTTAAAACTGCATGTGTGAAAGTTGATGAAAGGAAATCTCAGAAGTTCTCACCACGAGAAAAAGAGCCACTTATGCTGACAATATCAACTCTTACTATGGTGATCATTTTGCAATACAGTTGACCCTTGAACAACTCGGGGATTAGCGGGGCCTACCCCCATGCAGTCAAACAACCATGTATAACTCTGACCACCCCAAAACAACTACTAATAGCTACTATCGACCAGAAACCTTACTAATAACATAGTAGTCATTTATTTAGCACATAGTGTGTAAGTTGTATTGTTTACCATATTCTTACAAAGCTAGAGAAAAGAAAATACTAAGAAAATCGTAAGAGAAAATACATTGGCAGTATTATACTGCATTTACCCAAAAAATCCATGTGTAAGTGGACCCATGCAGGTCAAACTCGTCTTTTTCGATAGTCAATTGTTTATACAAATGGGGAATCAGTAAGCTGTATACCTGAACCTGATACAATGTTATATGTCAATCATCCCTCAAACAAACAAACAAACAAACAAACAAAAAAACACTCTTTCTGCATCTCTCCATTTTGTTTTTTTCTGAGTTGGCTCTCAGGCAGTCGGTTGACCCTGAGTGACAAAGGCTGCCACCAGAAACTCCAGGCTTTCATCTTATCACCCTAGAAACCCAAAAGAAAGAAAAAATATTAGGTTGAAATACATGAAATTACCACTGATGTAGATCAAAAACGGTTGAGTAATGGCAATTTCATATGTTTCAACCTAAGAGTTCCGGAGTCCCCAAGGCCTAAAGTTCATTGGCTCAGCTTCGATGTCATGCCCACTATTATCCAATCACTGTGGCCACTAGAATAGACCACTCTTTTTGACCGTGTCTAAGACATACGCCCATTCATGAGCCATGTCAGAAGAAATGAGGCAAGACTGATTCGTCAAAGAAAACTTAAGGAGCTATTATCAGAAAAGGGGGAATAAAAGCAGAGGAGGCCCATCAGATGCCCAGTGCATAAAATAGACATGAAATGTGTCCATTTACCATGAAGGTAATGAAGACTCGCTTTGGCAAACCTCACCTGCGCAGGCTTTTCCGATCTGCACGATGGTACAGCAACCGGTGCAAAATGTGTTTTATTTCATGTACAAAACAACGTGGCAGGACTCTTTTTCTTTAAAAGGGGGCCTCCAAATTATATAAGCTTTAGAACCGACAGAACATGGAAGTGCAACTAGTGAAAATACTCAAACATATTTTTGAAACTAGTATGTATTCCCAGTATATTGTACTTCCTTCTGCTTTTAGTGTAAATAAAGCATTTAGTAGGTAGTTTACTCACTAAATTCTTCTCAATAACTCAATCTCTTTTCACACTAACAGAAAATAACCTGATCATTCCCTTCAAATCTCCCCAACTTCTCAGAGCTCAGCATCTTCATGAATATTTCTTCACCTATGTCATAGACTAACACAAATAAGGTCCTTTTTCATTTTTGCCCCACCTTGAACTTCACTCCCGGATGAAACTTGCCTCCCAGTACCTCCGTTCATGAGAAGTCAGCCCCATTTGAAAGGTGCATCTCTGGGTCTCGCTGTGGTTCCTTATAGCACCAACTTGAAGAAACTTAACAGACACTCATATTCACTCCAAACTAACATTTATTTTTAAAAATTGCAAATCAAAATGAGTTCTCTGAAATAACGAAATAGAGAATGTGAAGTGTAAGGTGGATCTTATATTGGAGTGAATCTAGGATAGGAGATGGTGTCAAAGCAAATACACCTACAGAGGACCCATTATTAGGGCTGTGCCAAAATGGGTCTGGACAACCAGAAAATGTGCCTTTGTTATTGGGATTTCCAACTGTACTTTACCCTTCTATTGGACAGTCAGACAGCCCCAGGAATGTAAATTCATGCTGTTCTGGCTGTGGGGGAAGGTGAGGAAACTAAGCCTGCTTGCTGCTATTCTGATGGCAGCATTTGTCCCTGGGAGAGACAGCTCTGGTACTGATGTTACTCTTCTCCCCCCTCAGGAAAATGGCTTGGGCTGTGTATCGGGGAAGCCAACGGGCACCTACAATTTCCGCTTAATCTCCCAGCAGATTTCCAAACCTGTAGTCCTTCAGATGTGGCATTGAGTTTGAACCCATTTTTCCCCTCCCCCCCACCTCCTCCAAGAAATATGGCTAGAAACCGGGCAGCACGATTATGTTGCCTTTTTTCTTTGAATTTGTTGAAATTGTCTCTAGGCAGAAGAAGGGGGGAGTCGAAACCAGATGGTTGTAGTTGGAGTAGAAGCCTACTACTGAGGAGCTTTGAGACGCTCAAATCTGGTGGCGGCCACTACTGCCCTGCAGGGAAAGGGATGAGATAACAGACTGGCGGCAAAAGATTTCCGGAAGACTGACCTCAGTGTCCTGTTTTCTTTATCCTCTGACCACACACATGTAAAACGAGGTCTCCTTTCCTTTAATTCTCCAAAGCACTACCAACCTTGGGTTAAAGCAGACTTTAACTCTTGCGGAGGTGGGGAGGGTTAGTTACTTGTTAAGAAAGGAGTTTATATCACCGGGACTTAAACAGTTTATGAGTGAGTACTATCCATTCTTCTTAAGGCCCCTTAGCCTGCCTGTATCTTCTTCGTCAGCATCCCTCTACCACTCATCAAATGCTAGCAAATCTCACTGAATCATCAGATGTGTTCCTCAACTTCTCCCTACACACAGGAAGCACAGGGAAAATTGAGACTGAGGAAAGAATAGTCAGAGAGTTGGGTAAGAGTGAACTTCTTTTATCTCCCAATATTTGGGGAGACTCTGCTAACAGAATAGCTCCCCACCCTGCTCTCCAAATCATCCGAGAATCTGGAGGGAGGGGGAACACACCACGGTCAACCTGGGGGCTAATGCCTCCTCCTTCCCACTCTTGGGGAAAACTGATTCTCAATCTTTTGTCAAATACTAGGCAAATACAACTGAATATCCATTCAGATGTCCACCTGTTAGGGTTTGTTGTTCCCCCAACAGATGGTGTCTCCTTCACCACTACTTCAACTCTCCAGCACCAACTGGGTATTCTACAATTCCTCTCCATCCTGCCACTAACTGCCCGGAGTTAGCATCAGACTCCATGGTTTAAGGGCTCTGTTCCACAAGAATGCCCACACTTCAGAGACCAGTCACAAGTATCAAGTCTCTGGATTGCATCTGACACCCGTTCAGGGGTTCCCACAAACCCCCCTCAGATTGTATCATTTGTCAGGGTGACTCAAAGAACTTGGGAAAGGGCTTTAGGTACCAGTTTACTATAAAGAATGTGATGAAGGAAGAGGGCAAGGTATGAGAGGGGGGTTGTGGAGCTTGCCACCTTCCCAGCCCGTCCACACCTTCAACAACCCGGAAGCTCCCCGAAGCCCACTATGTAGTGGTTTTTATGGAGGTTTCATGATGTAGATACGATTGATAAAGTTACTGGCTATTCATGATTCATCGATCTCTAGCCCTTCTCCTCTTCAGGGAAGTTGGAGGTGGGACTAAGAGTTCCAAACTTCTAACCAATTCTTAGTCTTCCTGGTGACAAAAGACTTTTATCACCCTTATCACTCAGGAAATTCCAAGGGTTTTAGGAGCTCTGTGACAGGAACTGGGCACAAAGACCAACCATCATTCTTATCCAGCTCCATTACATTTACCTGTCTTGTTAAAAAAAAAGAAAAAAGAAAATCCTAGAGACACCCTCCTTAAGGTGTTAGTCTTCCTATTTCTGACTATCCCTCTGTGTGTACTCTCCATATCCCCTTAAGAGAGTGACCAGAAATGTCTAATTTGCTCTTCATGAGGCTTCTGGACACATAATTAGTTCCCCTGTGGTAGACCTCTTTATCGGTCCCCTCCAAATAAATCACTCATGAGAACAAACATTAGACCAGAATGCCAACTCCACCTCTTTTCTTCCCACAAGAATCTTAGGATGTCAGTGCTACAAGTGGACTTAAAATGGCCCAGCAACTCACTCCCACCCCCAACCCCCCTTTATGCAGTCATCCTCTCCACTTCCCTGGGCCAGCTCCACCAGCTTCTGGCTCACTGGTGTTCCATAAAGGAGAACTGGTCACTCTGAACGTCCAAGGAAGGGAGGCCTGGTGGCTCTTACTTGTTACGTCTCTAACAGGAAAAAGTCACACTCTGGAACAGGAGACCGGGAACTTTACTGGTGAAAACGAAAGGAGGACCAATTTGACTGAAGCCTGCTGTGCGTTCTGCCCTACCGGCTGCTAGTCCCCCTCCCTGCATGCCCAACAAAGACAAAAACAAAACAAAAACACAAGTACAGCAACAACACACTCAGGGAAACAAAGCTTTCCTTTTAGGTCATCAAAACATTTTCCTTTTGAATCAAAAACCTCGCTTGCTCCTAGGTTTGGGCTTTGATCATCTGTGGCCCCCAGATGGTCTCAGATGGTGAGGGCCTTCAACGCACACAGGTTGATTTGAAATCCATGTTTAGGTCCCAGCATGTGGCAATGTGCTCCACTCTGATGACACTTTTCGTTTCTAAGAATAGCGCAGATGAAGTAATATTGCAACTGACGTTCCCGGAGATTTGATTGGGTAAGTGCATAAACTGTGGAGGGAGAAGGGCGGCGGGGGGGGGGGGGGGGGCAGGGGTTCTCTGGACGGATCACATTAGTATTCCCGTCCTATCAATGTGCGGGGCAGCGCACCACGTCAGGCGGACCGATTGCCTGCGTCTGCCAGTCCCGCCACGGATTCATTTGGGATCCTCAAACAGATGAGCCCGTAGAGACGGGGGATCAAGGCAGCCTATTAGAGCCATTGCCTGCTTCGGGGACTGCCAGCCTTCCAGGCCCGGCGACGGGGGAGGGAGGGGAAAGACGAAGGAGCGCCGCTGCGGGAAGACACTGAGGCGAGAGCTACACTCATACCCGCCCCCCCCCCAACTCCCACCTTACAGCGCAGGCTTTGAAAGCTGCTCCCCCATCTGAATGGAAACTCAGAACCGCCTGGCGGCGCGTTCCTTCTCGCCCAGCGCTGCAATCCATGCCGAGGGGAAGGTAGTGCGAGCCCGCGCCAGCGCCCAGCTCCCGGGACAGGGCCGGCAATGCTGCTGAGCAGAACTTGACCGAGCCCCTTCCTCACTGCTCAGTGGAAGCGATGCTGCAGCGCACAGCCAGCGCTTCCCCGGCTCTCCTTCAAGCTGAAGGTTACCCACCCGCGCAGCCAGCCCCAACCCTGTGAGCGCCGCGCCTCGATTCCCGGCTCCGGCTGCTTGGCGGCGCGCAGGGCAACGACCGGGCCGCCCGCGCCGGGGCGCACTGCACCAGCGGCTTCGGCTTGGTGGATGTGTATGCATGAGTTCTGCACCGAATGGGCGCAAAAAGCGCCCCAGCCGGTCCACCCGCTCCTCGATCTTCCAGATCAGCAAGCCCCCGCTGCAGAGTGGGGATTGGGAGCGCAGGGGCAGCAACTCCGAGAGCGCCCACAAAACCCAACGAGCCCTGGACGACTGCAAGATGGTAGGTGAAAACTGCGCCTTTTTTTTTTTTTTTTCCTTTTTGGAGAAGAGGTGGGGGCATCTTGTATGTGAGTCGTTTGCTTGACTGCCAGCCACTCCCCCACCCTCAGCTCCTCCATGCCGATCACGTGCACATGCACTATTTTTAAATCTGCAGTCCCCAGATTCGGGGTGACACCCGGGTCGTAATGTCCCCGCAAAGAAGTGCCACGGCAAGGGTTTTAGGGTCAGCGGCTGTAAGTCATGCCTCTACCCCCTCAGAGAACGGTGGATGCAAAAGACACGGTGAAGTGGCTTGCTCACCAGGGAGGGAGGGGATGGGAAGGTGGGGGTGCTGCTTTGTGGGGAGACAGCAGCAAATAAACCCAAACAGAGCACACGGGGCGCTGCAGAGGGGACGAAGGTTCCAGCGCAGAGGCCGTGGCCGGTCTTCCCATCAGGCTCCTGAGCCAGTCTCTGGTTCAGTGGCCTGGCAGGAGGTGAACGGTTTCCCTCTCGCAACCTATCTTTGGCCTTTATCCCCACGCAACTTAAAATCCTTATCTTAGCTGTAGTACATTATATGTACTACTATAATGTAGAGCATTATATGTGAGAGTTCCCAACAGCAAGCTCTAGTGACCTGGGAGTGGCATATGCTCTTGCTCTTCAGAAACTGAGTCTAAGGGAAGAGGGGGGATGGTAGAGGGGGAGGGAGCAGGTCTGGAAATAGAGCTTCCACCACCGGACTTCCCGATGAAAATAAACACTTACCTTGGACAAAGAGAAACTTACCATCTTTGTGCCCTGATCTTTAAGCAGTCTGTAGGCTCCTTAGCTGGAGACTTGTGGAGTTGGCTGAGGGGTCACTGAAAACCCATGTTTGTATACACCCAAATAGGAAACGTTGGTGAAGGAAATTCAATTCTTTTTCAGCTTGTCCAAGAGTTCAACACGCAAGTGGCCCTGTACCGAGAGTTGGTCATTTCTATCGGGGACGTCTCCGTCAGCTGCCCCTCACTCCGGGCGGAAATGCACAAGACAAGAACCAAAGGCTGTGAAATGGCTCGTCAGGCACACCAAAAACTTGCTGCCATCTCGGGGTAGGAGATTCTTGGCATTATTTGGTCATTCATATACATGATGCATGGATGCTGACAGTTATTTATGGTGTTCAAGACCTCAGAAGCGATCTCTGCAAATCTGGGATTTTAACCAATCACCCTGAGATCAGGATTCTTTTGAGAGCTATAGACAAACTAGGTGCTAAATTACAATCTGAAGGTTGTGAGATTCTTGAATATACATATATTCAAGACTTGGGTCATTAAGTGATTTAAAAAAAAAATTAACTTGCACTATGCTGTCCACATATCCGGACTCGGGGCTTCAGAATTTTTTTGCAGAATGTTAGGCTGTCAAAATGAAGTTAAGTCATCACACCTCGAGATTATTTGTCATCTGCTGCTAAACAGCTACTGCACGAAAGTCCAGTTCAGTAGAGAGAAAAATCTTTGCTAAATCCTAGATTTACTAAACTATTTATACCATGAGATAAATTCCTGTGATACCATTTAAAATAAAATCCCTAAAATAAAGTCTTGGATATAAATTACTCTCCTCAGTGTAGTGTATGAAAGGAAAGTTTTAACAGAAGAAAATTTTGGTGAAGACTGTGGAAATTCACAAATCCATCTAAATCTAGGCTGTTCATGTGCCCCTCCCCATTATTTTTATTTCCTTTTATCACCCTTATGGATTATCAGTCCTACTTTAGGTGCTAATACAGTGAGCGAAAACTTCACTTTTGAGACCTCATCTACTTCCTGATCTCTCCATATCAGGAAAGAAGTTAGTCATGGATTTTGTCAAGTTACTATACTCAAATAAGAACATAGAGCAAGGAAACACAGGAATCCTTATAGAAATACATTAAGTGTTTGATTCCGTCTGGATAAAGCCTTTATCTGTTTATCTGTGTATGTCTGTATCATAATCGAAGTTCAAGTCTATTAGACTAACCTGATAATATTGCAGATTGATCATGTGTAGGAATTATATCTAATTTATTACTTGAAAGAATCACTCTTTGCCATCTTTAAGGCCAATAATATGTATAATGCCGGTAATACGTACAGTGACTATTGGTATACATAGATTAGAAAGCTCTATGTTGCCTTTCTCAGTAACTGCATTTAACAAGTGGCATTTTATATCATGAGAAAAGATGCACTATCTAATGTCCTTGAAATGAGACATAAAGTATATTACAAACCCATTTGGTAGAAATATTTAGAAACCTCATCCTTTTCTGTTTTAACTGTTACACTGTGCCTAACAGGATGTGAATCTGGAATTTCATCCAGAAGGTGGAAAGGGATTCAGTGTTTAAGGACTTTGGGGAAGAAATGCAGCTGTGATAAACCCCAGACAAGAAGGGAGGTAAAACAACTGGAAACACAAAGGAGAATAGTGGTGGAATAAAAACTGGAGAGAAACAATGATTCAGAAGGGGAAACAGATTTACAACAGGAAATGTTATGCCCAGAGCAAAAGAGTAGCATCTTTGTCAACTTTGTGTCCAAGACTGTACGATGGGGTTATATTCAGGACTCCTCAAAGGTGAAACTCAAATTGATGACATGTTCTAATCACAGAAGATAGACTGGAGAAAGAAACAAGGAGTTCAATTTAGTCTGTGCTGCTACACACATGAAATTCAAGTCCTTCCAAAGTTTCAGGAAAGAAGGAGTCTGAAACTACTGGCTCAAAGTTGAGTTTTGAGGATCTGAGATGGATTTTATATACTCGGGGGTTGGTAAGCCCCTTGCTACTTACTTTTATATTACCTGAGAGTTGATTTTATTGGGAGCAATTTTGTAAGACTTAGTGGGAAAATATGTTGTTCTTAGAGCCTTGCAAAGGTAAGGCCAACTCTATACAATGTTCTAGGATAGGACCTGAAACATTTCCTCCTTAAAATAATGAATACAATTTAACCTTCTTTCTAAAGAAATGACAGCATTATAACTGAAGGAAATCCCTTTAGCTTCTTACCATCCAGGTTTCATTAATGAAGGATGTGATGATTTTCCTTGGTGGAATTCTGTTCCTGACATTGCTAGTTATGTTGGCTCTCATGTCAAGTTTGATGTGAAAGCTGGTAGGGAGACTGTAGCATTCGCCTTAAAATCTGAAGCAGGGTTAAGAAAAGCAAAGCCTCCTAGGAAATGTAGAGACAAAGACTGGATTTCTTGAGCACCCATCACTTGCCAGCACAATCCAGTTAATTCATAGAATAGTCCTCTGAGGGAAAGATGATTATTATCCTTATTTTTACAAATGAGTCTCAAAAAGGTTAAGGAACTTGCCCAAAGTTACACAACTAAGAAGTGGCATGACTGTGATTTGGCCCCATGTTGCATACTTCTGAAATCCATGATCTTTTCCCTACACAATTCTGCCATTTAAAGAAGTATTATGTAAAAAGGAATGAAATACGAAAACATGCTAACATATGGATGAATCACAAGAAGAGTAAGCTAAATCAAAGACACCAGTCACCAAATGCCACATATTGTACGATTCCTTTTACATGAAACGCTCAGAAAAAGCACATCTATTTACATCAGAAAGTAGATTAGTGGTTGCCTAGATCTGGGAGTGGGAACAGGGAGTCCCTGCAAATGAGCTTGAGGTAACTTTTTGGGGTGATGGAAGTGTTCCAAAATTGAACTGTGGTGATGATTGTACAACTCTATAGCTACTAAAAATCACTGAATTGCACATTCAAAATGAGTGAAGTTTATGATGTGTGGAATATAACTCAATAAGTGTCTTGTAAAAAGGTATGATCACTATCACCATGAATAATAATACCTGGCCTTATTCTTTCCTACATACACAGCTTTTAGTGAAAGGGGTAGGAACTATAGGGATGGGGAAACAGAAAACTTGGCTCTCCATGCATTCATCAAGATGCCGGCCCAACAGCTATCACCTAAACTCCAAAGCTTTGCTCTGAGTAGAAACATAGGTGAGGCAAAAACAAGACTTGAAGGAGTAAATGAAATGACTTATTTCTTAACCAGCACAGAGCACTCCTTTCCTGTTTATCACCTGGCTTTGGGGCCAGAGGAGGGAGACTGGGTTGAAGGTAGACACGGTAAAAAGAGGATGAAGCAAGATAAACAAAAAAGAGGAGAAAAGCCAATGAGCCGGGATTAAGCCACGGATGCTTAGACCCCCTTCATCCCCAAATGACTCCCTCAAGGAACGGTGACCATAGACCGTGGTTCTCACTAGCTGGCCCTGGGTAAGAAGGCCATCATCACAGACGTCATCATGACACCTTCTCAAACCGTGTCTAGACCAGCGAACGTTGCAGTACATCCTTTTCTTTCAAAGGCAACGGATGTCTTCTGGACAGAGCCAGCCAGGTGAATCCCCAGTCTCTTCTGCCTGGTTTGAGTGACCACAGTTGCTGTCCCTTTACAGTGCTGATCCTCGTTGGTATTAAAGCTAAGAGAGGCCTCAGGGATCACTTGCTAGAATGGTCCCCAACTTGTTTTAGCAGCAGAATCTTCCTTCCATCTTAATGTAGAAAGTCAGACTTAGAAGGCAGGTTGAAAGTGGCATTGCTGTGCCCTGCATGGTGTGTGTGTGTGTGTGTGTGTGTGTGTGTGTGTACACGCGCACATGCGCACGCACACACACACACACATCAGGGGCAGGTGGCTACCAGGGCCGGTGACTTTGGACTTCCTTCCCAAAATGACTTCTAAGACACCTTTGAAGAATCCCTAGGGCTTCAGGGCAGAGTATACTGATAATAGCACAATTTCCTTGTTTTGTATTTGAGGAGATTTAGAGGATTTCAAGCGACTTTAGAGGCAACTTGGGCAAGTATACGTGAAGACTTAGCATTTAGGCAGACGTGGGTGGAGAACCATCTTCTGTGACCTTGACAGAACTACTTCACTGTCTGAATCTCAATTCCCTCCTCTGTCAACTCATTGTCATGGTCCCCATTGGGTAGTTGAGAGGATCTGTGGGGCCAAGTGCATGACTCCCAGCCTCTAGAGGATACTCTGCCAGTCCAAGGCTGCTCTAAGACCAGAACCCATGCCGATCATTCAGTGGTCTGGCACCAGTTCCATCGAACACACCATGCCCTGAGAACCAAGAGAAAAGAGCACAGCGCACTGGCTAGGAACGACCCAGAGGAGACAGTACCCTCCAGCAGACACCGGAGATGATGCTGTGGCTGGTGGGCTGGGCGTTGGGATCCCTTTTCCTCCATGGCTGCTGGGGTGCTTGTGCTGCCCTACATCTCCTTCACACCTCTGCCTTCTGGCAGTGGCTGCTGACAAAGTGAACGTGAGGTTTAAGTATGAAAATGTGAGAGGCAGTATCGAGTGATGGGAAAGAGCTCTGACTCTAAATCAGATTAGACTGGGATAAAATCCTGGCTTTACCACTTGCTGGGAATCCATGTGTATTGAGATGCATACTGCTTCGCAGGGTGCTAAAGGTCAGACTTTGCCTGTGTTCAAATCTCAGCCCTGCCCTTTTTACAAATGGTGTAACCTTGGATGAAGGTAGATACTGTCCCTCCCTGCCGCAGTTTTCTCATCAGAAAGTGGGGTTAATAGCTAATGACACTGAACCACACGGCATTATAAGGACTAAGTGAACATATATCAAGCACGCAGAAGATGGACTAGCACACGGTTACACTATTACGAAATTCAGATTAGTATTCGTATAATTATTCATAAGACATGCAAAATTCAGGATATCATGATACACCTATATGAAAAATAAATTTATCCATCCAATATTTTTCAAATAAATACCTTGGCTGAAATAAATGTTTATCTTAGTTCCTTATATTATGTTTGGAAGAATTTTCTAGGTTGAGGCTTCCCAGATGGTTATCAAAGACTTTTTTTTTTTTTTTTTTTGAGAGAGAGAGAGCCTGAGTAGGGGGAAGGGGCAGATGGAAAGAGAATCTCAAGCAGGCTTCATGCCCAGTGCAGAGTCCAACATGGGGCTCGATCTCACAACCCTGAGATCATGACCTGAGCCAAAACCAAGAGTAGGATGCCCAACTGACTGAGCCACCCAGGTGCCCTAAGGCTTCTTCATCAATACCTTAAAAGCAATATGGATATGTGAGGGTTCAAAAGTAGTTTAGGAAGATTTTCTTTGTATAAATCAAACTCTATTCCTAATAAATTATATCATATTTATAAAATCTTTTGGCCTAGCTCTGGTACAGGCTGTGTGACATTGGACAAAAAGTCTGTTAAATTCTCTGTACACCTCAATGAAAGGGCTGAACTGAATGACCCGAGTCTTCTGGCTTCATCACTCCAGGGTTCCAGGTTAATTCAGGAGGAATCATACAGACTTTGGCTACAGAACTAAACTATAAAAAATAAAATAGGCATCATGCATGAAGTTTGATGATTGAATTCCAGAGATAATTTGTTGAGATGTGAACACACTATGATCACAAGAAGAACCTTAATTTCCTAATGGATTCTGGGAATAATATAATGAATATCGTAGAGATTCATACCCCGAGATTTCAGATTTTTTCCCCCCAGCAAGTGGTTTCCTGACCAATCATGCCTAGTTTTCTCTTCTTTTCTGCTTCTCTCTCTCTCCTCCTGGTTTTTCCTTTTTGTGTGTGTGGTCTGTTTTAGTTTTGTTTGACTCCTATTTCACTCTTCTGCCCAATTTTTCCCAGCCCCACTTTTAGCTGGTTCTTATTTGTTCCTTATTCTGTTTGCTAGGAAGTCAGGAGAGCAGGGAGAGGGAGAACTCAGATTCGCAGCTCACTCGGTAATGCTTTTAGTACAAGAGGCCTGGTTGGCAAGCCTGCCAAGCCACCCACTCTGTCCTGTATGTTCCCTTTCTATTACAGGTGTTTTTGCTTTAAAAATGTTAACTCTCACTGGTCAAATAATGAAAGGGAAGAGATATATGCTATCCATCAAAGGGAAGGACGGGAGAACAATTCTATGTTAGTGTGCTAAGGGCTGCAATAACAAAGTACCACACAGTGGGTGGCTTAAACATCACAAAGTTCTTGTTTCACTGAAGGAGGCTACACATCCAAGATCAAGGTGTAGGGAGGGTTGTTTCCTTCTGAGGGTTGGGAGGAAGAATCGGCTCCTCTCTTCTAGCTTCTGGTGGGTTTGCTGACAATCCTGGTTGTTCCTTGACTTGTTGAAGCGTCTCTGTCTTCATCTTCATACATCCTTCTCCCTGTTTATGTGTGTGGGTCCAAATTTTGTCTTTTTATAAGGAAACCAGTCATATTGGATTAGGGGGCCTAACCTATTCCAGTATGGCCTCATACTAATGTAACTAATTACATCTGCAACAATGTATTTCCAAATAAGATCTCATTCTGAGGTAATAAGAGTTAGGACTTCAACGTAAGAATTCGGGGCTGAGGAGACATAATTCAACCCAGAGCAAATTCCTCTGGCCCATCTGTAGGAGAATGAAACTTTGGGTTGTTGGGCCCAGTGGGAATGGAGGTAGAGCTCAGCCTAGCACTTTGTACATTCTCTCAACCCTTCCACACAAAGACTTCCCAGTGCCCAGTGCTTTATCATTTGCAAGACTTTATTTAACTCATATTAAGGGTGGAGTTTGTGACCAAGGACTAGATTGTTTTCTGTATGAAATGAATGTGATCACAAAGGTACTGAATCCCCAATGTGGTCAGCCGCTGGCTCTAATCAATTTAACTACTAGTGTGTAAACATGGAACATAAAGGTGGAACAAAAATCCAGCTGTAGGAGAGAATATTTGGCTGGGGGGGAGGTGCGGTTGGGGGGCACGTGACAGTCCACATACACGGTGCTCACTTTCTCTCGTCCGCACGGCTAGAACTGGGGTAGGTGCTAGTGGTCCTTCAGCAGTACTAATACTGCTGCTTAAGAACCATAAGCAACTGACACAGTACTGACTCAGACCAAATTAAAGAACAGTGCTATTATTAGCCACAAAATGACAGGTGGTATGGAATCTAGACAAGGGCTCTCCAGTTGCCTATTGAAGTTCGTCTTTTTATGCTTTGAACAGATCTAATGACCTTCACCCTGCTAGAGCCTTCTTAACAAATGCTCCAGTCAGAGAGAAAATTAAACTAAAATGAACTTTAGGAAAATTTATTGTCACTTTATTATTTAGATGGTGAAGTACAAGAGAGCAAGGCTGTGTTTCATTTATGCCTGCACCCTGAGTGGCAAGTCAGTGAGGATATGTCCATTTTGTTCGTTCATTAACCTTCTTGGGATTGTAAAACCTATTCTGACAAAGACTTCAGTAAGAACTGATTGGTTAGATGAGCTCAATTTTATGACTTATCTATTACTTTCGACCATTATTTCTTTCTGATTTGTAACTATAAAACCAGTATGTCGTTTTTAAACAATAGAAGACTTAAAAAGCACACCTAAGGAGTGCCTGGGTGGCTCAGTCAGTTAAGCATCTGCCTTGGGCTCAGGCCCTGATCTCAGGGTCCTGAGATGGAGCCTCACATCGGGCTCCCTGCTCAGCGGGGAGTCTGCTTCTCCCTCTGCCCCTCCCCGCCCCATACTCTCTCGCGTGCTCTCTCCTTCTCTCTCAAATAAATAAATAAAATCTTAAAGAAGAAAAAAAAAGGCACACCTAAGAGCGATTTCTGAGGCATAGGTGTTCATTATTACAGGGGATCAGTGGGCAGGGTGTATTTTAAGATTACTTAAATTATGTTTCAAGTTATTTGATAAAATATCACCCTAATATCTATCTGCTCAGTGGATATTGAATAAATAATGATTTTCCATTAGGATCACTTTTAAAAGGAATTTTTAAAGTTTTTAGCCCTTGAAAGTTTAATTGTGTCTCTTCTAAAAGGATATCTACATAAAGCACAGCTCGAGAGAAGTAACCATATTCATTTATTTCCTCTGCTCTACAAGACATGACTTTAAGAAAAGCAGTCCTGTCAGCAGTCCAAATTCCACATTCCAGGCTAGAGGAAAGGATGAGGGGGGAAAGGGCCACACTTCCGAGCTTGGTCAGCTCTTTTTAAGTAAGCCCAAACAAAACTTCTTCCAGAACTGCATCATGTGGTCACACCTAACTACAGCGGAGACTGGGAAGCGTATTCTTCTCTGATTGGCACCTTAAATAGAAAGGAAAGGGAGAGGATGGATACTGGCCAACAACTAACTTTCTCAGCCACAGCACCCAACCTGTATTCCCGGGCTCTCCTCCTACCATCTGACTTGTAACTCAAACTGATCAGCTGCTTCTTCTCTAAAAGTATATAAAGGATGGTCCCATCCCTATTAGTCTACATCTACACCTAGTTCTCTCTATAAAAGCCTGCCCTTTGGTCATGATTTTTTTAAAGATTTTACTTATTTATTTGACACAGAGAGCGATAGAGAGAGACAGCAAGCACAAGCAGGGGGAGTGCGAGAGGGAGAGGCAGGCTTCCCGCGGAGCAGGGAGCCCGATGCGGGGCTCGATCCCAGGACCCGGGATCATGACCTGAGCCGAAGGCAGACGCTCAACCGACTGAGCCACCCAGGCGCCCCAACCCTTTAGCCATTAAAAGAGATCATTTACTCTTCTGAATGTCAAGGGCTTATGTGTAGTCTCCTCATAGCCCACCATACTCCTCACACGGAAATCCAAAAGAGAAGAGTCCCAAGGAGATTAACAAGCCTCTGCCACTTTTAAATGGACCTATGGAAAAGATAAGAGGTGCAGGAACCACTTGGGAGGGCAGGAAGTTAGGCAAGGTACCTTTGAAAGGGGTTGAGTATAATCTCCAGACAGGAGGTGAAAGGGGATAGGGCCTGCAGGGAATATAAGCAGTGGCACTCAAGAAATCAGTTCGAAAATACCTACTTGAGATTCAGCGAGACTCTTCTGGGAATAATTTTAAAACTTCCTTTAATAAATCAAAGAATTTCATCAAGGAGTTAAAATCTGATGAGCTATTAAGAATAAAAGGTAGAGAGGCAGTGCTTTCTAGATATAAGGATAAGCTGCAAGACGACCTAAGATCAAGATTACAGTAAGGTCATTAAGAAAAATTGAACTGGAAACTCATCTAAATTATGTTAGATACAGCAGTTAGGTCCTAAAATGCACTTAACCCATTGTTTCCGAAGGTATAAACCTATGCAACATAGGACAGTGTATTCTATGGGGACAGATATGCTTTTTGCAACTCTGGAAGTTTCCTCCCTGTCTGGGAAACTATTTATAGAGCACCCACCATATGCCACGTGCTTTTCTAGGTGCTGGAGATATAGCAGCTCTGAACAGAATAGAGAAGGTTCCTGCATTCTTAGTGAGGATGATCAAGAAGTGCTATGGGTCTGAATGTTTATGTTCCTGCACAATTCCTATGTTGAAAACCTAACACCCAAAGTTACAGTATTGGTAGGTAGGGCCTTCAGGTAAAGCTCAAGCCATGAGGGGGAAGCCTTCATAAATAGGATTAGGGCACTTATAAAAGGGGCTCCAAAAAGATCCCTCATTCCTTCCACCATGTGAGGGCATAGCAAGAAAGCACCAGCTATGGGGCGCCTGGGTGGCTCAGTTGGTTAAGCGACTGCCTTCGGCTCAGGTCATGATCCTGGAGTCCCGGGATCGAGTCCCGCATGGGGCTCCCTGCTCAGCAGGGAGTCTGCTTCTCCCTCTGACTCTCCTCCCTCTCATGCTCTCTGTCTCTCATTTGCTCTCTCTCAAATAAATAAATAAAATCTTAAAAAAAAAAAAAAGAAAGAAAGCACCAGCTATGGACCATGAAGAAAGTCCTCACCAAACATGACCATGTGGTGCCTCGGTCTCGGACTGCCCAGCTTCCAGACCGATGAGCAATACATTTCTGTTTTTGCAAGCCATCCAGTCAGTCCATGGTGTTTTGTTATAGCAGCCTGAATGCACTGAGAGAAAACTAACAGGCAAAAGAGAGTGCAATTCAGAGAGTGATAAATGCAGTGAAGAAAACAGAGTGATATGATTTAAAGAATGATGGGTGACTGTGGGTAGTTATTTTCAGATGGGGTCTTCAGAGAGCCCCTCCCCACCCCAGAAGGTGACATTCTAACCTAGTATCTGACCTTAAGAAGGGGTCAGTCAGGTGATGATCTGTGAGAAAAGCACTTCGGCCAGAGGGAAAAGCAAACATAAAAAGTCCAAACATAAACTGACCTAGTCATGTCTAAGGAAAAAAAAAAAAAAAAAAACTAGATTATCAGTTTGGAATTGTCTTCGGCTGCAAGTAACATAGATAGGATTTCAGTGACCCAAACACAGAAGAGTTTATTTTCTCACGTCATTAAAAACTCAAGGGTAGGGGATAGTAAGCACTGGTTCATGATTCAGAGATATCAGGTACGAGATGTGAGAGGTCCCAAGGTCCCAAGACTGCTGCTCCAGCTCTAGAAATTGTGTCTATGTTCCCAGCAGGGAGCAAGAGGCAAGGACATAAGATAAATTCATCCCTTTCTGAAGGACTTCCCAGAAGCCTCACACCGAACTTCTACGAACAGGTCACCGGCCAGGACCAAGTCATGTGGATCTCCTGATCACAAGTTTCATGATCTGACTCACATATATCTCTCACCATACTAACTGTCCAGTGAGGACCAAATCTCCCAAACTGTAAGCCAAAGCAATGCTTCCTAAGGCCCAGGATGGGATCTTTAGCAAGACTGGGGATGGGTAGGGAACTTGGACGTGAGACCTGGGGAAAGGGCTGCTACGGCGGGGAAAAAGAAGTGGGAGGCGATCCCTCAACATCTACCTGCTCCTTTCTGCCCATTTTCCTCTTGGCTTGTTTGTTCATTCATTTATCCACGAAATACTGAACACCTACTCTGGACCAGGCACAGTGCTAGGTTCTGGAAATGTAAAGATAAAGGCAACACCACTCTGCTTTTGTGGAACTTGGGGGCTAGCATCTGTGTAGAGACACATTCACTGCAGAACAGGGTCACGGGGGATGCTATAGAAAGAAGCAAATGATACAGGACAGACATAAAGGAGGCAGCAATCAGCTCTGCTCGAGTGACTGTAGCCAGGAAACAAGACTTCAAAAAGGGGATGGTGGCGCTTGGACCCAACTTTGAAGAACAAGTGGCAATGTCCTTTCTCTTTGTGTGGCCGCAGGCTTCCTGCAACGAGTGAACATTTCTGTCTTGAACCATGGGAAAGGAGAAATAGCAATCAATGTGCTGAGAACCAGCTATGTGCTGGACCCTTTCGTGAATACATGAGTTCATCTGAAATAGTATATGTACTTAGTCCAGTGAGAGGTTTTCAAGTCTGGTATTTTGGCTAAGAAATGCATGTACCACAAAGTAGCAGAGATCAGACTACAGGGGTCCAATCACAGAGCCAACTATGTAGGTAGGTGGGAGCTGGGTTACCTCAGTAGTTGGATCACAGGAGGACTATGGTCTTTGGGATTCTTTGTTTTCATTTTTCAGATTTTTTAAAAGATTTATTTATTTGAGAGAGAGAGTGTGTGTGTCAGCACGCATACAGGGGGGAGGGGCAGAGGGAGAGAGAGAGTCTCAAGCAGATTCCATGCTGAATGCAGAGCCCGACGTGGGGCTGGATCGCACGATCCTGAACGGAAACCAAGAGTCAGATGCTTAACCGACTGTGCCACCCAGGCAACCCCGGTCTTTGGGATTCTTTGCACTTTTCCCTCATGCCTCCACTATAGTGGTCCCATCCAGAGCCAGTGAGGCTTCAGGACTCCTTCTTGAATCCAGATGAGGCATACCTGCAGGCTTTCCAGAGCACCCAGAATGATAGATATTTTTCTAATTTTCATTTTGTAGTAGTTTAGGTTGAGAAAGTTGAGATATTTGGTTAATTGGTGGGGCTGGGGTTTGAACACTGGTCTCTGTAGCAGCAGAGTCTTTATTCTTGACACTATGCCAGGATATTCCTCAGACAGCTCCTTTCTTTCTTGGAATGGCCCCAAAATTGGCCTACCTGCTTTCCTTCCCTTTCTTTGCCACTAAATACTATTTCCGCTCAAAGCCTCTCCCCACCCCTGGACACACTTCAGGACAAGGACCTCTTCAGCTGGTACAAAGCTGATTTGAAGGCATTTAAGGTGTACTCAGCTAGTAAGAAGAGAAAACAAGCAGGAAGGGAAAAAAAAAAAAAAACACAATTATGGTCTTTCTGAAGCTGCCAGTGGAGAGTGAAGGGACCTCGGCTCTGCATTCTGGAAGCCTCAGCACTTCTCTCTGAGCCCCAACTATTTCAGACTTTCTTCCTCCACGTTAGGTCTACTCATTTCCTTCCATCCTTTGGCACCTTCTTTCCTGCTTGCCCATGCAAGTCCTAAAAATGAGCATGTGCCATCAGACTTTAGGCTGAATTAGGGGTTTCAGGAAGCAATGTGCTTCTTCCCAGCAAAGGACATGTGAGCAGGCCTGGGACACCCTGTGACCACAGTGACACTGGCCATCTAAGGCGTCAGTGAGTACAGGGGTGAAGAGAGAAACGGAAGTGAATGCTACCAAGTGTGCAGGGTCTCAAAGGACAGAAAACTTCCCACTGAGGTGATGGGTACACCCACGAAAGTAACATTCAAGATGGAGAAAAATATGGGAAGAACTCATAGGAATACAAATGGGAAGAGATCGTCAGACCACTCTCAAAACACCACTTCTTAAGATAACCCAATCCTTGGTCAATGAACCCACAAGAGCCCCTGTTTGCCAAGAAAATGGAGTTTAAAATCACCATAGTTATGATCTACCTTGCCCCCCTCAACAGAGTTCCAGTTTTTAACCAGAATGACAGCTTGTTAGAGCTTCAGGCTCTGAATCTTGGACTCTTTTCTTCCCTTAGTGGGTCTAATTTGGAAGCATTTCAATTTGACTTGGAATTCCTATTTCCATTCTTGCCATCTACATACCGAGCTAAGGAATTAGGGGAAGCTGATTTTTTTTCCTTTTTCAGATATTCATGATGCATCAACAGACCATTTCTGATTTTTCATTTTTCATCCTACCAATTTCATCACTGTGGAAATTCCTATTTATCTTAGATGAATAAACCACTCCCTCCTCACCCACATGGGCATATTTCTGATGCAGGTTTCTGATGGGTCGACTTATTAGGTAGAAGTAGAGTTCCTAAAATTGTTGCTGGTATATAGTAAGCACTTCATGCTTCTTGAATTCTGTACCTCAAACATTTTGGGTTTTATGTCATTATTTTTGTTCAAATATGTTTTTTTTCCCCTACAGTATCCCATGTCTGTCTGTACTTATTCGACTATAACAAGCAGCAGGTGGAATAAGAAATGAATAATGGGAAAGCTAGTCAAGGATAAATCTTAAGATTATTGTTCTTACTAGCACTTCATTAACTTTCATAAAAATCTATTCATTTTGATTGCATAATAATCCTTATCTGGGTCCTACTTAAAAACAGTGGCTGGTATACAAAGACCTTCCCTATGAGGACCACTAAAGAATTTTTCACCCCCAAATGAACTAGATAAGCAAATATAAAGCATCAGAATCCTGTGGTTGTGCTTTGAGCATGTGTGATTTAAGTATAATTGTCCCCTCCACGGAACAGAGAAATATCCTACTTGGAGGTGAGTGGAAGATACCTTCTAAAGTGGGTGTGTTAGCATTCTTCAGAGAAGGAGAACCAACAGGATATATGGGGTGTGTGTGTGTGTGTGTGTGCAAAATGGAGAAATGGCTCACCTAGTTTTGGATGCTGAGCAATCCCAGTTTGCTCTCTGCAAGCTGGAGACTCAAGAAAGGAGGTGGTATAGTTCAGTCAGAGTCTAGAGGCCTGAGAACCAGGGGAGTCAGTGGTTTAAGTCACAGTCCAAGGGCAGGAGAAGACTGATGTCCCAGCTCCATAGCCAGGCAGCGAGAACTCAATCTCCCTTAACTTTTTGTTCTATTCAGGCCCTCAGTGGATTGGACAAGGCCCACACATATTAGGGAGAGCCATGTGCTTTACTCAGTTTACCAATTCAAACACTAATCTCTTCCAGAAACACCCTCACAGACATACACAGAAATAATATTTAACCAAGTATCTGGGCATCCTGTGGCTCCATCAAATTGACACATAAAATGAACCATCACACTGGGTCCATTCCCTGATCCCCGCAGATGGCTAAAAACCCCATAACCCAAAATTCTTAGAGCAGAGCTGTGGGGAGATCACCTGTGGACACTGGAGAGGCCTTCTCTATGTGCACAGTGGAGGAGAGACCGGAGAAAGCCCCTACCAGTCAGCATACAGTCAGGAATGAGGACATCATTCATCCCTCACCAGGGAGTAACTACATGGCAAACAGTAGGTTCTGAAGGAGATGGCTGGATCTTCCCAACTGGGGGACTCCCATGAACATCTTTCACCAAGAAGTCATGTCTTCTTACTATTTGAGCTCAAATGGCTGCATCTGTTTTAGTACTGTACCATCACTGAATAATGAGGAAACTGCTCAGATTATTTTAGGCCACAGCATGCACCATAATGCAAAATCACTCGGCAAATGTTCTCTCCATAAAACAAGCCTTATCAACCGTTTTTATATTCATAGATTCAATCTTTTGTTTTCTGAGGATGAAATATGTTTTAAGTTACCAAGTCTGTTCAGACTCAGAGTGCCTTTAAATTATGCTCTGAATTTCAGTATTGGGTTATGGTACAGACTGTACCATAGGTCACTGTAGACCTGACGTGAAAAAGTGAAATGATTTCAGGTATCTATTTAGGTGTCATCTTTGCAAAAGAAAGGTCATCACGGTCATTCTGGGACTGTCTTTTCTTCCCACTTCAGCATTATAAAGGCATTCCCCATGTTCAGACAAGGAAATTCTGTGGATCAGGAAGGGGAAAGATACAGGAAAGGGGAACGATTTATCTGGAAAAGAGGAAAGAAAGAAAGTGGGGAAGGAAGAATGAATTTGTTCTTTGGGAAATGGGCTGGTTAAGGAGCTGGTGTGGCCAAGAGATAAAGGAATGAAGTGAAGAGAAAATCAAGGGAAATAGACAGTCATGGGTCAGAGGAAGTTCAAGCTTTCCAAACCCAGGCCCACCACAGGCCCAAAAGACAACGTGAAGAAGTGAAGTGGGCCAGGCACGGTGGTGTGGGAGAGAGCATGCGCCTGCGTGTCTGAAGGAGGCAGTTGCTACCCAGGTTTCATTGATTGCTGGTTCCCGTGTGGAGAGGTGGGCCAAATGTGCCATATTTGTGGCTTTTTTGTTTAAGAGAATCCATGAATCCATGCTTGTGTGTCAAATAACTCGATTTTAAAATGTTGGCCAAGAGAAAAACGCTACAGACTACAAGTGGCCCTCAGCCATTAGTGTCTACCTCTGTTAATTATCACCAGCTTCTTGCTCGGAGTATTTGCAGACTGTCGGATGTGAACAATAAGAAACACCAGGAGGTCTTCTCATTTTGGTTGGCATTAGTAACTCTGACCTGTATTACCTTCTCATTTTTTTTTGCTGCTTTCAGAATGGCACCTTGGGGACTTAAAACTTGTCAGTATCTGTCACCTCGTTAAAAAAATAACCAAATACAGAAATACATGTGCATATTTTTAGCCTTGAATTGTTAGGTAAGTAAGGCCAAATACTTAATTAGCCTTAGGAACATGTTAAACATTTCTGGAACTGAATCTAAGGAGAGAAAATAGAATATTTGTATATTTGCCCTGAAGTCAAATTCCTTGAAAGACCCTTTCTCCTTTGATAAGAGGACAATTATTTAAATTATCATACAGCTGACACATTACTTTCTCATATCAAACTGGAGCCATTGATCTTATTATGATCAAGATCAAGACAAATAGCCTGTCAGATATGTAACAGAGTCTGAGGTCCACGTGAATGCTGAATAGGGAGCAATTTTTCTAAATAAATGAAATGCTAAGGGGAGGGGCAAGAGTCAACCTGATTTCTTGTTATTTTTATCATTTGGCAGCTGATAGGATTTCACCAAAAGAAGGTACTCTATACAAAGTACTGACAAATGCCCATTCGCACAAGAGTCATGACCATTTCTAAATAGCTATTTCTGAATTCCCAGCAAAAGGTATTCATTCCATGACCTGTTTTTTCTGCTTACAAGTGTGGAACCTACATCAAAGCTTTCCTTTCAGTCCTCAATGTGTCCCTATCTAAGATTCAAGACTTAGTGTAGCCCAGTGGATTATCCATTCATCTCTTGCCCTTCCCCCTGCTTATCACACCCCACTCCCTCAATAACCCACAGATCTTCCTCAGCCTACAATAGGGTGACGTCCTGATAAAGCCACTGTAAATCGAAAATATTCTAGGAAGAAAAGCTTTTAATACACCTAAGCTACTGAACATCATAGCTTTGCCTGGCCTCCCTTCAAGGTGCTTGAAACACTCACATTGGGCCATAGGTGGTAAGATCATCGAACACCAAGCCTGTTTTATAATCAAGTGGTGAATAGCTCATGTCATGTACTGACTACTAACCTGACAGTGAGACCCAGAGTGGTTACCAGTGTATGTCGTGTGTGCCCTCACGCACGCGTGGCCAACTGCGAGCCAAGGCTCCCTGTCAGTGCCCAGCGTCCCGAGAACGCATCGTACTGTACTTTGCTAGTCTGGGAAAAGGGCAAAATTTAGAAGCGAAAATAGTTTCTACTCAATGTGTCTTGCTTTCTCACCATCGTCAAGTTTAAAAATCCTAAATCAGACCATCCTGAGACCAGGACCATCAGCACACAGGTAAAGGAAGGTGAAGGTACAGGGGATCGGGGCTTGAAAGGCACAGGTGGCCCCAGCAGAGGGACAGAGGTTTGGAGGAGAAACTTAAGTATTTTGCAGAGAAGCTGGATCAAAGGGCTGACCTGTAAGTTCAAGAAAACGCTAAAGGCTGGGATTCTATGGCAATTTAACTTTTTCTTAATAGTTTGTTCTAATTATAGATTCAGGGTCTGTATCTATGATTCAACATCAACATTTGAAACATCAATGTTTTATTACTGATACCATTATACCTTCGGGGATTTTGAGGTCAGTAAGGTCCCCAGTTTCTGAACTTTCAAAGTGCTTTAGAATTTTTTATTATTATTATACTAAGCCCCAGAGAGACAGCCCACAGGAGCCCACTAATGTGTCTGTCATCGCAGGCCCCATGCTCTTTCAGCCCTGCTCCCTCTGTCCTACTTCAGCCTCTGCCCTCTGCCCCCAAAGCCCCTTAACATCCTGAGGAATCGTGCCCCTCAACTCTCCCTAGCCCAGGCCCTGAGATGTAATCTGTGGTTTTGAACTGAAAGCTGAATCACTAAATGCTAGAGCTCTGCAGTCCAATTAACTTTACTTCCCGAAGCTTCTTCAGGTAAACGGACGACATGGCAGTCTTTCTAACTTGCAGCCTCTGCCCTCGAGGAGTGGTGGGTAAGCTCCACTTCACTCAGCCTTGGGGTACAATTTCCAGCTCCACTGTAGCCAGGAAGGGACAATGGCAGTGATGGACAGTTCTAGCGCAATTGGCACCTCTCTGGGAACAGTTGGGGCCTGAGGCTGCAGAGGAGCAGGCTAGCTAACTGTGGCAGTGAGCAACAAAAGACATTGTTTAGACGCCTACCAATATTTTACAGAAATCACCCCAGGGTTCTTGGAGATGCCTGGGGGAGGCTGGCTGCCGCCAAGCAGCTGGAGGCCTGTGGAGGCCTGAGGGCTAATGCGAAGGGGTCTTGTAGCTGTGGGGGCAGGTGGTGGCCGCCCTCAAGCTGCAGCTCCTCATTGCCCTGCTGCCCTTCCACTGTACCAGCTCTAAAGCAAACATTCAAAGCCCTCGAAAAACTTAGTTACAAGAATACGCATTCCTCTTCCCACTTTCAGGAGCAAAGACCCATGAAAATTAACTATGAAGTCACCCAAGTAATATACTCAGGTGCTGGTAGCTCCAGAAAGAATAATTGTAAGATGTTTTTAGCTCCACTGTTAATTTGCACAAGTGAGTGCCAGGAGGACCACCTCTCTGTGAGCTCGTGGTTCCAGAAGCTGCGCGGCATAAGCAGTCGTCCTAACCCTGCTGCACATTCTAGTTCTTGGACGAGTTTTTTTAAGACATTCTTATCAGGGCTCCCTCCCTAGATCCATTAAATCAGAATGCCCAGGCTGAGGCCCGGACGCCGTATTTATTTAAAAAACAAAAAACAAACTTCTACAAGTATTTTGCAAACCTACAGCAGGGTCTGAAAACCACTGAGAAGTTGAAAGGAAAGAGGACAAGACTGATAACCAAAGGACCCTATTTCGAGTTACGGCCATACTTGCAACTGGGTTATTTCATTCAATCCCCTTGATTACACTGGGCTGTAGATACACATTTCCTTGAGCTGCACAAACATGTGTGCACATTATAACATGCCTTTTAACAGAAAAAAAAAAAGGGGAAATGATTTAAATATCCAATAGAGGATTAATTAATATAGCCAGGTGCTAAGATACTGTGCAACTGTGCAAACATTTAAAATGACATTAAGTGGGGGCGCCTGGGTGGCTCAGTCGTTGAGCGTCTGCCTTCGGCTCAGGTCATGGTCCCAGGGCCCTGGGATCGAGCCCCGCGTCGGGCTCCCTACTCCGCGGGAAGCCTGCTTCTCCCTCTCCCACTCCCCCTGCTTGTGTTCCCTCTCTCACTGTCTCTCTCTCTCTCTCTGTCAAATAAATAAATAAAATCTTTAAAAAAATAAATAAAATAAAATGACATTAAGTGAAAAAAAGCATATTATAAAACAGTTTTACATAACGACATTTTTGAACCAAAATGAAAATTATATAACTAGATATAATTGCAAGGATATACACCCAGATTTTTACTTTCTAGATAAATGACTTCCATCTTCTTTTTACACATCTGTGTTTTCTAAATATTCTGTATTAAATGTTAAGGAGCAAAATCTACTCACACATGTCAAGCCTTGAATATCAGTTTTGAATATAAGTGGAGAAAATATGAAAAATAATTATTTATTTATATAGGTAAAGTTCTAGTTCTTGTATTTATAACACAGGTAGATGCAAAAACCTGATGCTCTGCTTCTCCTCTAAGTTACTTATAAAAAAGGTACGAGCCTTAAACTTCTTCATCTTCCTTATTAGGAACTAAAGTTCCAGAGGCAAAAAAAAAAAAAAAAAAAAAGAGAGACAAATGAACTCTCCTACAGTATTTGTTCTGGGTACCGGTGGGTCTGCCCCCATTTGCTTAGAGAAAATAATTAGACAGGAAGCTAGAGTGAGAAAGTCAGGAGGCCAGAGAGCCAGGGGAGAAGGCTTTTGATCTCTTTTCTAGAACATTCTGTCACATTTTTTGCCTGGTATGTTGATGGTTATGACGATAAAATGAGAACATCAGTGAAAGGACTGAGCACACCTTTAGCACACCAATGCTCAACAAATTCCCATTCATTCATGCATGTTTCTGGGAAGGGAATAACTTAGCTACTTACCCAAGGTGTGATCTCAAAGTGTTCTCATCTCCGTCATGTCTGTTTCCATCCCTAAAAAAGAAAGGAAAATAATATCACCCATCCTCCCTGGTTGCTCTGAGACTCAAATGAGGTGATGTAGGTAAAGCACTAAGCAAAACATTGAACACATAATAAGCATTCAATACATACCAGTTACTATTAATATTACAACTTAGTCCAGTATTCCTTAACCAAAAACACCTTGCAGTATTGATAAGATTTTCACTGTAATCCAGAGAAAGAATTGTACAAGTGCATAGCTCTAACAGTTTGGGATGAGAGTGATAAAAATAGTTTGGAAGATTATATTTTGATTAGAAAAACGTACTTTTTTTCACCATTTCAGTACTAAAAAAAGATTATTATTTCAAGTGCTCAAGAATAATCCCTCTGTGGTTTAGCACCAAGAATAGAATATTTCATTTCAGAAAGAATGCCTAAGAGAAATGATGAGCACCGATAAAGGTTATTACACTACAAAATGACTTTGGGTTTAAGGCAAATATTTTTGTGTTATAAAAGTGATTAGGCCTTTAGAAATGTTTTCAAAACAACACAGTGTGTGCCTATAATATAATGAATGTATAATGACTTTCATTGTTGGGCCTGAGGTTTCAAGAGGACCAGAACTTGGTAGAGGAACGGGGGGAAAAGAAACGTGGACATTGATGGTTTCAATTCACAAGCTTTATTGAAATATATAGGGTGTGAGAACAGAGCAGCGGTGTGATGCCATGGAAGTCACCTGGGGAGCTTCAAAAAACTCTAGAGCCAGGGTCTCACCCTCAGAGATTCTGATTTACATGGTGTGGGGCATGACCTGGGCTCCAGAATTTATTAATTGTCTCCAGTGATTGTGATGCATGAACAAGTCTGAGAGCCAGAGACAAAGGATCTGTCCGAGCAAACGGCCCCGAGGTGCCTCCCTTCCTCTGTTCCTCAAGGGGGTGTTCCCAGGGCATGGCATGGAGAGCAGCACACACTGGGGACCCTCTTTGCTTTCCCCGTTTTGCCCTGCCCTGTGCTGGAAGAGTTACATCAACTGCCCAGAAACAATTTGGGTTGCATCATCCAAGTCCAATGATCAGATTTCAGACTGTAATTCATGCTGGGTCAGCATCACGTCACCTCCCTTTCTCTGCATCTCCATCTCAGCTCTGACACCCTTCCTTTAGCTGTGTCACAAAACCAGAACATTTCCATTTCTAGCCACCAAAGAGCCTCCATGGGCAGGACTTTAATTCTGTACTCGATATGAATAAAATGAGAAACCATGTTTCAACCATTCATTTTAGATGGAAGCCAAAGTTCAGATGGTAGCTTTGAAGGATCTGGTGAGCCACAGGCAAAAGCCCCGTGGTTTGGGCTCTGCGCTGTGTGCGTGTGTCTGTCTGTCTGGGATTGAGCTAAGTTGGGTCAAACATAAACTTAGCTTTTGAACTGAGAAAGAACCAAGTCATCTACTCACCTTTTTAACAGAGTTTAAGCTTTACTGCCTACATGTGAAGTAATGATATAAGGTACTTTTAGAACTAAAATTTGAAGGCCCAAGTATTTTACCTCCCTGGCAATATCCAAAAAGGAAACTAGGAAATATGTAACAGATGTGGATTATGTACAAAATGAAATTATAGAGAAGAAATTTTGTTGGCCTGGAATGATTAAAATAGCTTGAAATTTTAAAAGTGCTTTCATGATAAAAATAATCTCATCTTGTCCTGAGAATATACCTGTGTTATATTTTTATTCTTGTGCTCCAGTTGAGGAAATGGAGGCTGACAAAGTGTCTTGCCCAAGGTCACATGGTCAATAAATAGGGTCAGTACTCAAACTCATGACCTCTTCATTCCAAGGCCACTAGACTTTCCACTGTGCCACAACAAGAATGCAAGTATGGCTGACTACGACTCAAATTTATTAGATAATTTCTAACTTTTTGCTTTTCCCTTCATGTTCTTTACAAATGCCAGGAATAGGCTTAGCTCTGTTACTGATCAGTAATTGAGGTGATATATTAGGATTTTTTTTGCAAGGAAGAGCAGGTTCCTCTGAATACCTTAAGTAGGAGGGTTCATTGGGAGGTTATATAGTTCTGCGGGGATCACACAATCAAAAGGGCAGCATGAGGGAGGGTTTGGGAAATGGACACGAACCAAAGAGATTGCACAGACTACGTAATGGAGACAGGCTGGCTAAAATGTTGTCCTAGCCAATGCCAATGCTCGACGCTGCTGCCTCAGATAAGTCGGAACCATCCCTTCCTCTTAGGTCACAAATTATAGATTGAAAGCCCTAGTTGGGATGCCTAGTTGGTCAGGCACCAGGAGAAAGGCCCTCTTGCTTTCAGCTTCCACAGTGGGAAGGAGGACACTGGGACCCCTCAACACCACGGATAATAGGGAATCTCCCAACAGAATGAAGGGTTAGATGTTGGGACAGCCAAAGAAATGACAGTTATCTCCTGCAGAACGACACTGATTTAAAAGGACATATCTATATTTTTCTATTTTCCTGCAGTATTAGACCTTTTTTTTTTTTTAAAGATTTTATTTGAGAGAGAGAGCGAGAGAGCATGAGCATGAGCAGGGGCTAGGGGCAGAGGCAGAGGGAGAAGCAGGCTTCCCGCTGAGCAAGGAGCCCAATGCGGGACTCAATCCCAGGACCCTGGGATCATGACCTGAGCCGAAGGCAGACGCTTAACCACCTGAGCCACCCAGGCGCCCCAATATTAGAAGACCGTTAAGAAAAGTTTCTAAGGAAAATTATAAGCTACTATAAAAAGTATCTTTATTCTTTTCATTATAAAAAAAAATCTGTGGTTAATAACTCAAAGTCACTGGCGCCATTAGCTTGCACAATGAGAAAACAAAACTCTGTCCCTGGGGAGTGTGCTAGGAGGCCTGTGGAGTTACCCTCTCATTAGCTTTCTTTTTTTTTTTTTAAGATTTTATTTATTTATTTGAGAGAGAGAATGAGAGAGAGACAGAGAGCACATGAGAGGTGGGAGGGTTAGAGGGAGAAGCAGACTCCCCGCTGAGCAGGGAGCCCGATGCGGGACTGGATCCTGGAACTCCAGGATCATGACCTGAGCCGAAGGCAGTCGCTTAACCAACTGAGCCACCCAGGCGCCTTCTCATTAGCTTTCTAACAACCCAGTTGCGGTCCATGAAAAAAATTGCCCCATACAACAGGGTCACATCTGCTATAAGCCAATCTGCAAATACACTGCTTGTCCATTCATTCACTCAGCCTACATTTATTATGCACTCTTCTATGTGCTAGGCATTGAGGTTTTCAGTACCTGGTACCAGGAATACAAAGATAAAAATTCAGAGATCCTGGAAAAACATCTTGTCTGTGCCTGTATGTGCTGAGCCTGTCTCTGCAGGTATGAATCTTGAGTTTGTGTATGTTGCAATGCAAGAATTAGAGATAATCTAATTTTTCAAACCACATAGGGGATTTAGGTAATCTGCTACTAGAGTAACAGAGAGACTAAAATGTTTAGACCTTATCAAAATTTATCATCTTGGAAATTCACCTCCTGCTGGATCCTCTAGTCTCCTACCTGCCAGATTTCCCTTTTTTGGCTATGTGCATACATACTCAACTAAAAAATAAAAATTCCTTATTGCTAAGAGCTATTTTTAGAGAGAATCTGAGGTCTTGCAAGATTTTGCTCCATAAATCTGTTCAGCAGGCTGTCTTTCAGAAAAATAAAAAGGAGGGAGCTCACCAAAGACAGGTTTATACTTACAGTCAGGCTAATTTAAGGGATAAAAACGGAGCTGGAGCCCATATATGGGAAGAGCTCAACAAGCACTTCATGTTATCAGACTTTAAATCTCTTTCGAAACAGTGCAAGCTCCACCACAGTTTGGGTGATATCCTTTCTTTCCTGAAGCTGTACCTGGGCTGTATCAGCTCAGTGTCTGTTTTCATAAACCAAAACAGAAAGAGCTCCCTAGAACAATGAGGCTTAATCTGCAAAACACAGAGAGGCAGAATGGGCTTTCTAAAGAGCATTTACTCTTAGGAGAAATTGTGTAAATACCTTTTCAAGTGTCAAAATAATCACCTTTTATTTCTGGAAGTTGAATGTTAGAGCATCTGTGTTTGCTTTTCTAGGTATTTAGAAGGCCATTTCCATTTAAAAACATGAGGTAAAAAAAACTGAGGATGATCTCCTCTCCCGCTTCACAGAGAAAGTAAAAGCATCAGCTACTGGAATACCTCTATAAATAATAAAACAAAGTTTCTCCCCTTTGGACTACTCTTATCTTTAGTGGCCCTCCCACATCCTTCAGGGAGTCCAGTGCTCCCCACACTCCCAGGCAAGGCCATTCTGCTCCCATGCATTTGGGTAGCAGGGGGCCCGTCCTACACTCGCTGCGGAGTCAGCCCCCGCTGCAGCCTGAATCGCCCATATTACCAGACTAACCCCTTGGTATTGCTCTTGCCTCTTGAGTCTCTGGCTCTTTCCTCACAGCTTTAACCCATACACACACTGATGGGACTTTGGCTCACCACTCTTGTGCCATCATTTCCCAAGGAAACGCTAACATAAAGCTGCTGTTACCAATTAACCTCTCCCCCTGCACTAGCATCCCCTGGATGCCATCCCTGAGAATTCTTCCATGTCTTGATATGATCCAGGTGAGAACCACTGAATCACACAGGCAGCCCCTTCACTTCTTTCCTCTTGAGTGAAACATCATTCCCGACCTGCATTCAATTCTCTTATCTTGGCTTCTGGAAAGTCTTGGCCTTTGTGTTGCCTTCCTGGCTTTAGAGGGACCGATGTGGTTGGTGGTACCCAAACTCAGCCAGGATAAGGAAGGCTTTTTCAGGCCAACCCTGGTCATAGTAAAAACCTCTAATACTAGGTTCTAAGACAAATGGCTCTACTTTCCATTTTATGGGCTTTGGAAAGTATATTTCATGAGATCCAAAAATATCCTCTAGGACAAGTGTTCTCAACTTTGGATGCATATAGAATCACCCAGAAAGATCTTACAACCCCTCATGGCCAGGCCACAACCCATATCAAATTACATCAGCATCTCTGGTGGTGAGACCCAAGCTACTCAGCTGATTCCAAAGGTCAACCGAAGTTGAGAACCATTGCCCTCAAAAGTGCCAGGTGGAGGAATTCAACATAAATATCATCACCCGATATTTTTTCTTCATAGACTAACTTGAATATCTACAAGACACCTGGATTTTAAGACCAATTTCACACCCTTCCAAAGCTTTGTGTCTCTTTGTAATTATTTATACACACTGAAGTAAAAATGTGTTACAAGTAAAGTTTGAGGTTACTCCAACTTTTTTTCCTCACGTCTGTTTCTGAGCTACATTACTCTTTCAGCAAAGATTGACTGAACACCTACTATTTACCAGGCACTGAGGGTGACCCAGGAAATAAAGCAGACATGATACACCCTCCTGGAATTTATATCTGATAGAGGACACACACAATAAATAAGAAAACAAATAAGATTATTACAAGTGTGGTACATGGACGAAGAGTCTAATATGAAAGCGTAATGTGGCAGCAAGTGTGTCACTTCCAGGGACAGGGAAAGGGCAGCTGGTTTAAGGGCCAGGTAGGTCCTCTCTGAGAGAGTGACATTTGAGATGAGACCTGAATGGTAAAGAACCAGCCAGGTGAAGATCGGGGGCACAGCATTCCAGGCAGAAGGAGAGGTGAGTGCCAAGACCCTGAGGCAGGAACAAACTTGGCCAGTTCCAGATTCTGACAAACTGGAATGTGGTGACAGGGTGGGAGAGAAGGACAAGACAAGGTCAAGGAAGGAGTCAGAAGCTACGCACACTTGTTAAGTCACAGGGAAGAGGGGATGGGGTTCAAAATGTGTGAAGCCACTGGCGGAGGAGATTCATGTTTTTTAAATGTGTGGGGAATGATGATTGAGGGCAAGAGAGAAATCAGTTGCTCTGGTGATAGTGGCTCATTGTATTGTTTTAGAGATAAGGCCAGAAGGACTTCCAGATGGATTGAGGGTTGGAGGGGGTGCCGTGGGGAGGGATGAGGGAAAGGGAAGACTCAAAAATGAGTCCTCTGCTTTTGGCCTGAGCAACTGGAAACACGGTACTGCCGTGTCATGAAACAGGGAGGTCTCGGTGAGGAGCATTTTGAGAGATGAGAGAGCAAAAATCAACGGCTTTCTTTGGACATAATAACTTGGAGATTCCTTTAGGCATTCATTAAGATCCATTAGAAGCCAGTGTCCATTAGGGTAAGTCTGGAGCTCAGAGGAAAGGTCAGGGCTGTACATTTAAATTTGAAGGTCATTGACATGGAAGTGGTATTTAAAACCCTGGGACTGGAAGAGTTTGCTTAGAGAGAAAATGTAGACAGAAACCAGAAGAGAGCAAAGGCCTGAGCACTGAGTTACTCTTAATGTTCATGAAGAAAAGTGAGATCCAGTTAAGGAGACTGAGGAGGGGCCAGGCCAGGGATTTCGAGTTATAGGGCCCTGGACGTCCAGAGAAAAAGTGTCTCAAGATGGAAGGTATAATGGTTGTGCCAAAGACTATGGAAATGTCAGAAATGCCTAATAAGAGGAGGACAGAGGGACTATGGATTCTGTGAGATGTTCTTTGCGACCTTGACATGAGCAGACAGTGAGGCCATGGGGACAGAAGTCCAGACAGGAGGGGTGAAAAAACAGTGGCAGGTGAGGAAGGCCATGGGTGGTGGCCGCTGACACACGTACCAACAAACTTTGCTGTGCTGGAAGAATATGCTCCTCTGCATCCTGACTTACACTGTGAGCAGAAAGACACAGGACAAATGTGCACACTGCTCCTGTCAGGACCCCGGGGGATGCATTAGATGCCTGCCCCCAGTTTGCACGCCATATATTCAGTGTATCACCTGGTTGGAATAATGGCCACAAGAAACACAAATGAATGTTTGGGGTAGGATTGATTCTGCCCTTACCCTGTGCATTTTCCCTATGAAAATGTGCTCCCTACAAGGCCCACCTCTCCAGCTAACCACCATGATCAAAGAGCAAAATATACGGTCAGCTTAAAAAGCTATAAATGGATTTGTTGATTGTCAAATGACACAAAAAGTTAATATAGCTTCAACCTTAAGTCGCATGAAATAACACTTCTTCACATTCTTGTATCTTTTCACATAAAACTTGAATAAATTCCTATGGCTTTTAGGTGCGCTAGATTTTCACTTTCTTCCACACTAGACGGGAAGCTGTATATCCTCCTTTACAGAGATTAAATGGTCCTGCCGACACCGTTTAGGTCTTGGCCTCAAGAAGTAGGTTCATGTGTTTGGACAGTAACTGTCAGTGAAACAGCTTAATGTCAGTTTTTTGTCTTTTTGTTTTTTAAGGCAAAAATCTAGTTTTTTGGAAGAGAGACCTGGAAATCAAAATGGATATAACACAAAAAAGATTCAAAGAGACTTAGTTGTCTGGGTGTCCACACAGACGAACCCTTGGGGTATGGTCATGACTGACATAAATTACTATTAGAGGTGCCAATTTAAGTCTCTGTTTTGCAGAGAAGGATAGTTTGCAACTTCACAAGTCAACATAGTCTTGCTCTGCATAACAGGCTTTCCGAGCTGGAGTCCGCAAGTCTCTTTGGATAGGTGATGTCTTCGGTAGACATCAAGGAACAGCTAAAAAAGTGGCCCATAATCTTGGAGCAGGGCCAAGTTCAAAGACAGAAGCCTGTAGCCATAGCAGTAAAAGGAAGTTCATTCTGATTTTCGTGGGCAAACCTCAAAAGGGAGCAAGAGGTGGGGATCATGGTGAAGAAATTAGAGAAATACAGAAAATCCTGAGAGAAACCATGTGAGGAATTCAGTGGGCATCAGGGAGAGCAAGGAGAAAAAGGAAATGTTTTATAACCAGGTGATTATGTTCCTTCTGGTGTTGATTGCTATGTACATTCACGTTAAAGAAATCCAGATGTGTTTATAAGTAGTAGTAGTAGTTGTAGGATGAAAATCTTGACCCTATTTGCACTTACTCCTGCAACTCATCTTTGTGCAGAGGGGGGTTGATTTCTAATCAAGGCAAGGAAGACATACCACACACTTTACTTTTCAAAACAAAATGTACATAAAGCATGCATGTAGCATGTCAGTCGACAACACAGAATGTCTACATTTCAAGTACGATAGGTATTATTTTACCTGACCTTCACTTACTTGAATCACTGGATTAAGGGAAGTTCCCCATTCCCTCTGTAAAACCAACTGATTGATACTCATGTTAGCAAGCATCTTCTAAACCTGCCTTAGACTTCTGCCCCACCAGCCAAGTCGTAAGCTTATCAAGAGTCAAGTTATATTGGTTTCCAAACCTGTTTATATTTATGCTTTAATTTTGATTTGGTAACATGACATAGGAGGGACAAAAAGAGAGCTGCTATAGGGGCACCTGGTGGTGATCTCAGGGTCATGAAATTGAGCCCTGCATCAGGCTCCACCCTCAGCATGGAATCTGCTTGAGATTCTCTCCCTCTCCCTCTGCCCCTCCCGCTTATGTGCTCTCTCTCTCAAAGAAATAAATAAATCTTGAAAAAGAGAGAGAGAGAGAGAGATGCTGGTATAAAAACTAAGTAGTTGAATAACTTTAGAAAGTAACCATAAAAGTGAGCTGATAAGAAAAAATATCAAATAATGATATCAAAACTTAATATCAAGATAATGATAAAAGGCTATGAACAATAATCATAAAATTCTAGGAAGATTCTACACTCAGTGTGCATCATGAGTGTCTTTAAGTTCTGGTACACTTAAAAAAAAAAAAAACCGTAAAGGGAAATTGGAGATGACGTATTGTGAGTGTGGTTTTTGCCAGATGGAGAGCTCCACACTCAAAGAGAAGTCCTTAGCTTTTCACCAGAAGACTGCTGGAGGAGTATGTAATTGCATCTCAGCTTAAAATAGCAGTTTAAGATATAGAGTTATAGCCAACCTATTAACCACCAAATTGCCAGTCTAAGTGACACTGGGTGAGTTTCGACTGTACCTGTAGGGATATACACTTTGGAGCCTCTGAGCTTTCCTTCTCACTAGAAGCTTGGCTAAAATCATTTATACTCAAGAGAAATATCCTAGAAATATATTAGCCATGAGTTTCTCTAAGCTCTATCTCCGGATCAGGTCAGATCCCCCAAAAGTTATATTGCAAACCATCGTGCTCTAGACAATGATGGAAATTCCTTCACAGAAATATGATTTTAGTGTTAGACTCCTGACTTTTATGAAGGACCCATAAAAGAAATGATCATGGGAAGAACATCTCTGCCTAGTTTGTCAAACTGATATTTAAGCTAATATACCATTGAAAGCCTGGTACATACATGAAGAATTGCATTATAAACTTTACTCTGTTAAATGCCTGAATGCATCCATGTGGGAAGAGTGGGAAAGAAGAAAGAAATCGGAGAGAAATCATAGTCTTATACATAACTGACCCAACCAATTAATTACAAAGCTCCTTTTTCCTTCTGCTTTAACATGTTTTCTTGTGGATTTATGAATTTTAAAAGTTGATAAACCTAATAACTATGCATTATTTTACCTACTTAACCTAAACCGTATGTCTAATTAATTCTTTCTCTCTGTTTTTTTTAAATTGAAGTATAGTTGACACACAATATTATATTAGTTTCAGGTGTACAACATAATGATTTGACAAATCTCTGTTATGCTATGCTCACCAGAAATATAGCTACCATCTGCCACCATATAACACCATGACAATACCACTGACTATATTCCATAGGCTGTACCTTTCATCCCCATGATTTATTGTTTCCATAAATGGAAGCCTAGATCTCTCACTGAACTTCACCCATTCTGCCCATCCCCCCATCCCCTCTCCTCTGGCAACCACCAGTTTGTTCTCTGTGTTTATGAGTCTGTTTCTGCTTTTTCTGTTCGTTTGTCTTGTCTTATAAATTCCACATAGTAAGTGAAATCATGTGGTATTTGTCTTTCTCTGTCTGACTTATTTCACTAGCGTAATACCCTCTAGCCCCATCCATGTTGTCACAAATGGCAAGATCTTTCTTTTTTATGGGTGAATAATATCCTATTGTATATATCTTCTTTATCCATTCATTTATTGATGGACACATAGGTTGCTTCCATATCTTGATATTGTAACTAATGCTATAGTCAATATAGGGGTGCATATATATTTTCAAATTAGTGTTTTGGGGTTTTGGGGGGTAAATACCCAATAGTGGAATTACTGGATTGTATGCTATGTCTATTTTTCATTTTTTGAGGAACCTCCTTGCTGCTTTCCACAGTGGCTGCACCAATTCACATCCCCACCAAACAGTGCACAAGGGTTCCTTTTTTTCCACATCCTTTGCCAAAACTTATTATTTCTTTATCTTTTTGATACTGGCCATTCTGGCAGGTGTAAGTGATACGCCATTGTGGCCTTGGTTTGCATTTCCCTGATGATTAGTGGTGTTGCACATCCTTTCATGTGTCTGTTGGCCCTCTGGATGTCTTCTCTGGAAAAATGTATATTCAGTTTCTCTGCACATTTTTAATTGGATTGTTTTTTTAGTGTTGAGTTGTATAAGTTCTTTATATATTTTGGATATTAACCCCATATCAGATATATCATTTGCAAATATCTTCTCCCATTCAGTAGGTTCCCTTTTCATCTTGTTGATGGTTTCCTTGTCTGTGCGAAAGCTTTTTTATTTTGCTGTGTTCCAGTAGTTTAGTTTTGCTTTTGTTTCCCTTGCCTCAAGAGCTCTATCTAGAAAAATGTTGCTAAGGCCAATGCCAGAGATTGCTGCCTATGTTTTCTTCTAGAAGTGGTATGACTTCTAGAAGAAAGGTCTTACATTTAGGTCTTTACTCCATTTTGAGTTTATTTTCATGTATGGTATGAGAAAGTGGTCCAGTTCCACTCTTTTGCATGTAGCTGTATATCCCTACACCATTTATTGAAAAGACTGTCTTTTCCCCATTGTATATTCTAGCCACCTTTGTCATAGATTAATTGACCATATAAGCATGGGTTCATTTCTGGGCTCTCTATTCTGTTCTTTTGATCTATGTGTCCATTTCTGTGCCAATACCATACTGTTTTGATTCCTGTAGCTTTGTAGTGTATTTTAAAATCTGGGGTTCTTATACCTCCAGTTTTATACTCCTTTCTCAAGATTGCTCTGATAATTTGGCGTCTTTTGTGGTTCTACACAAATTTTAGCATTATTTGTTCTAATTCTGTGAACAATCCTATTGGTATTTTGACAGGGATTGCACTGAATCTGTAGATTGCTTTGGGTAGTATGGACATTTTAACAGTATTAATTCTTCCAATCCACGAGCATGAGCTATCTTTCCATTTCTTTGTGTCATCTTAAATTTCTTTCATCAATGTTTTATACTTTTTAGAGTACAGATCTTTCACCTGCTTCATTAAGTTTATTCCTGGGTATTTATTCATTTTGGTGCAATTATAAATGGAATTGTTTTCTTAATTTCTCTTTCTACTACTCTGTTATTAGTGTACAGAAATTACAATTTTTTATATTAACTTTGTATCCTTCAACTTCACTGAATTCATTTATTACTTCCAGTAGTTTTTTGGTGTAGTCTTAAAATTTTCTCTCTACAATATCATGCCATCTGCATATAGTGACAGTTTAACTTCTTCCTTACCTATTTGGATTCCTTTTATTTCTTTTTCTTGTCTGGCTGCTGTACCTAGGGGTTCCACTACTATGTTGAATAAAAGTGGGGAGAGGACACATCCTTGTCTTGTTCCTGGCCTTAGTGGAAGACCTCTCAGTTTGTCATCACTAAGTAAGATGTTAGCTGCAGGTTTGTTACATATGGCCTTTATTATGGTGAGATATGTTCCCTCTAAACCCACTCTGTTGGGAGAGTTTATCATGAATGGATGTGGAACCATGTCAAATGCCTTTTCTGCATCTACTGAGATGATCATATGATTTTTATCCTTTGTTTTGTTCATGTGGTGTATCACATTGACTGATTTGCAGATACTGAAACATTCTTGCATCTCCAGAATAAAAATGATGTTTTTAATGTACTGTTGAATGCAGTTTGCTTATACTTGGCTGAGAATTTCTGCCTCTTTGTTCATCAGGGATTTGGCCTGTAGTTTTCTTTTCTTGTGGTATCTTTGTCTGATTTTGGCACCAGGGTAATGCTGGCCTCGTGGAGGCTTTCCATCTCTTCTGTTTTCTTTTAATAGATTGAGGAGAGTAAGTAATAACTCTTCTTTTAATGTTTGGTAGAATTTACCTGTGTATCCATCTGGTCCTGGATTTTGTTTTGTTGGGAGTTTTTTGATTACCAAATGAATTTTGTTACTAGTAATTGGTCTGTTCATATTTTCTATTTCTTCATGATTCAGATTTAGCAGACTGTATTTTTCTAGGAATTTTATCAATTTCTTCTAGGTTGTCTGATTCGTTGGCATACAATTTTTGTAGTAGTCTCTTATAATCCTTTGTATTTCTATGGTATCAATTATTTCCCTTTTTTTGTTTCTATTTATTTAAGTCCTCTTTATTTTTTTCTTGATGAACCTAGCTAGAGGTTTCTCAATTTTGTCTATCTTTTCAAAGAACCAGCTCTTGGTTTTATTGATCTCTACTGTATGTTGCCTAAAAGAGACCCATGTCAGACCTAAAAACACACACAGACTGAAGGTGAAGGGATGGAAAAAGATATTCCCTGCAAATAGAAGTTTAAAAAAAAAAAACTGCATGGCAATACTTACCAGACAAAATAGACTTTAAAACAAAGACTATAACAGGAGACAAAGGACATTGCATAATGATAAAGAGATCAATCCAACAAGAGGATATAACAACTGTAAATACCTAGGCACCCAACACTGGAGCATCTAAGTACATAAGGCAAATATTAACAGATAGAAAGGTGAATATAGGTTTTTAGTTCTCTTGGGCAAATGCCTAGGAGTAAAATGCTGGATCATAGGATAGATATGTATTTAGCCTGAGTAAATATAGCCACAGTTTTTTTTAAAGGGGCAGTACCTATTACCCTCCGCAACTCAATCTATAGAAATTCTTCTCACCAAAGCTTGGTGTTATTTTTCTTTTTCATTTTGGCTTTCCGGTAAGCAGACATTTTGAAAGTCAGGTTTTCTGAGATCATAAACCACAGCCTCTCAGTTGGCCCAAATACAAATTTCAAAGCTTTCTACCCTAAGCACTTCCCACCATTGGCAATTGCCCTTCAGTAATCTAAATCTAATATTAAAAACATGTAAACAAATTCAAGATGTTCCATCATAGAGAGATAATTTAATTCTCCTTTAAAGTTAGCTAAATTTAACATAATGATCAGGAAAATCCTGTCAGAAAGAGTCTCACCATGAAATATGAAGATGTAGGAAGTATTCTCATCCAATGTACTAGTAAGAATCGAGTAACTTACATGGTGATGGAAATTCTTCATTGATATATCTATTCCAATTTGCATTCCATATAAGCAGTGAGTTTGGAGATGATGGTTCGGTTTCCTCTTCTCATTTTCGTTTTAATGAACTATATTTGAAATCATCATTCACTACGGTAAGAATTATAAACTACTATTTTGAAAAAAGCTAACGAGTCTTTTGGGGGAAAATAATGAAATAGAATAAACTACTCACTTACAATTAAGTACTGATTATTTTGTATTTGACTCACAGTTTCCCTCTCTTTGATGCAGTTTCTGTTTGATGCAATATCCGAAACTGGACAAAGAAAGCAAATATAGGACACTCAAATAATGTTATCTCTATAATTGACTGTTGCATTAAATATTTATTCATGTTAATATTACAAACAAAATTGGTTGTCAACACCATCAGCTAATAATTTATTTAATTCTTACATGTATCATGGTAAACCTGTTACGAAATCAGTTTGCACATTCACCATAATAGGATGGGTAAGAGATTTAGTTTTAAAATCCAAAGCAATAAAAGTACTGCAAATAATAGAGATACACACACATTTACATAATTAAGTTTGGGAAGGGCCTTTCTCAAAATGAACCCAAGGCGCCTGGGTGGCTCAGTCGTTAAGCCTCTGCCTTCCGCTAAGGTCATGATCCCAGGGTCCTGGGATGGAGCCCCGCATCGGGCTCCCTGCTCTGCGGGAAACTGTTCTCCTTCTCCCACTCCCCCTGCTTGTGTTCCTGCTCTATCTCTTTCTCTCTGTCAAATAAATAAATAAAATCTTTAAAACAATAAAAATAAAAATGAACCCAAGCCAGTGATCATAAATAAAATGTTAGATATGTTTGAGTATGTAAAAATTTTAAATTTGCATATGCAAATAAAATAACACCACATAGAAACAGATAAATTCAGAATGCAAACCATTTTACTGGACAAGTGACCCAGGCTCTTCAAAAAAAAAAAAAAAAAAGCCAATGTCATGGGGGAAAAAAGGTAAGGTACTCTCATAGATTAAGAAGAGATGAAAGAGACTTCACACCTTGTGTGAGCCTTCATTGATTTGGGGTTTGAAAAATTTAAAAAGATATTTAGCAACTATTGAGAAAATTTGAAAACAGTATTAAACATGTTTTCTGTATTAAATGATTTCATATCTAATGTATTTATCAATTAATTTCTGTAGCTATTTATTTAGCAATTGAAGGGAAAACATACAAAGAAAGATATTTCAACAAGTGTTTCAGAAAGAAGTTAATAACTTACCTTTAAAACTTTTACACATTAGTAGAAGACAAACACTTCATGAGTAAAATAAGCCAAGGACATGAAATCCAAAATCATGAAAAAAGAAATACAAGGAGCAGAAAGCTTATGGAAATTTTTCCTAGTTTGCTGGTAAGCAAAGAAATGCAAATTAGATTGCTAAGGATTGAAAAAAGTTAGGAAATCTATATATTCTCAGAAATGGCTGGTACAGGACATAAATTATTCTACACTTGATGGGTGACTCCTCAGCAACATTTATCAAAAGCCTGAAACTGATTCCTCCCTTTCATGTACCTATTGGCTATTTGTACATCTCCTTTTGAGAAATGTCTCAACATCATTAGTCATCAGGGACATGCAAATCCAAATCACAATCAGATATTACCTCATACCTGTTAGGATGCCTATTAACAAAAAGACAAAAAGTAACAAGTGTTGATGAGGATATGGACAAGAAAACCCTCTGCACTGTTGGTGTGAATGTAAATAGGTGCTTCGTTATGGAAAACAGTATGGAGGTTCCGCAAAAAACTAAAAATACAGCTACCGTATGATCCAGCAGCCCCACTTCTGGGTACATATCCAAAAGAAATGAAATCAGGATCTCAAAGAGATATCTGCAGTCCGTTCACTGCAGCATTACTCATAATAGCTGAGATAGGGAAACAAGTAAAGTATCTTTCGATGGGTGAATGGATAAAGAAAAGATGGTATACATATAAAATAGAATATTATTCAGCTTTAAAAAGAAGAAAATCATGTCATTTGCAACAACATGGATGAACCTAGAGGACATTATGCTAAGTAAAGTAAACCTCACACAGAAAGACAATACTCACATGATCTCATTTACATGTGGGATCTAAAAAAGTCAAATTCATAAAAGGAGAGAATAGAATGGTGGTTGCCAGGGGTTGAGGTTGGGGAAATGGGGAGATGTTGGTCAAAGGGTGTGAAGCTGCATGCAGGATGAATAAGTTCAGAAGAGCTCATGCACAGCATGGTGACTACAGTTAATAATACTGTATTATATACTTGAAATTTGCCAAGAGAGTAGATCTTCCCATCACACACACACACACACACACACACACACACACACACACACACAAATGGTAACTATATGAGGTAATGGATATGTTAGTTAGCTTCATTTCACAAATATATACATATATCAAAACATCACATTGGACACCTTAAATATATACAATATTTGTCAATTATACCTCAATAAAGCTTATTAAAAAGACTCCAACCTTGAATGAGAAATCCCAATTGTAGTAATTTATCCTAAGGAAACAATCCTGCATTTTGCAAGTATGCATGAATAAGTTTTCCAAAAATGGAGTTCTGTAGGTGTACTAACATGGAAAAATTCACAATGTAGCATTATTCTAAAAGCAGGTTACAAAATACTGTTTATGACATGATCCCACTCATTCTAAACTTGTGGGGTTTATATATTATACATTTACCTAAGAAAACACCTGAAAAACACATGAAAGTCAATTATTACTAGGGAATTATGGGTAACTTTTTTGCCTTCTTTATTCTAAAGTGACTTGCCAAAGATTTTATGATGAGCATGTATTCGTTCCTTATTAAGGGAGAGAAAATGTTACCTTTAAAACAAAGCAATCTCTTTGGAGATTTGCTGGTCTTTGGAGAAGATTTTTTTTCCACTTCCTTTTGCCACAAAGAAAAGTGTTCAGAACCAACTTGATTGGAGCCCCGGCTTTATTTTTGTCTGATTTAAATTGGTATCTGGAAATATGAAGTGCTTTCCCACATTTTACCCACACAAAACCCCAAGATGGCATTTGAACTAAGTCTGATCTCTTGCTTTTATAATTAAGCAAAGAGAAGGTCACAGTGATGAGGTGGATCTTTTCCCTCAGTCAGTGGGGAAAGGTAGTGAGTGGGGAGCCAGGTCTCCTAACTTTTTCCATAGACCCTCAGGAGTCATTTTTTAAACACCTGTCCCTGAAGACATCATGCTAACAAAGCCAACTGTACCTGATTTATTTTCTCGGGGATTGACACCATTTACTGAAAACCTCCCCGAATCAAACCTAAATATTGCTTTTTAAGTGAATCTCAAAATAAAATATTTTTTGTTAATTTTTTTCTTTAGAAATAATTTCAGACTTACAAAAAAGTTGCAGAAATAAAGATTGTGCCAGTATCTGCATACCTGTCATAAATATTTTAATCACTTATTATAAATATTTCACTCCATTTGCTTTATCATTTGCTATATATATGTATCACTAAATATATGACTATTTTCTGAATCATTAAAGGGTAAGCTGACTATTATCATGGCTCTTGACACCTAAATATTTCAGTGGATATTTCCTAAGGATAGGGATATTGTCTTCTATAACCCTAGTACAGTTAGCAACATCATAAATGTACATTGAAATAATAATGATGTAATCTACTGTCTACATTCCATATTTGTCAGTTGACCTTAATAACTGTTGTTTTTTTCCTCAAATTTCCAGTACAGGCTTTACTTTAGGTCAGGCATTGCATTTAGGTGTTATGACTCTTTAGCTTCTGTTAGTCTGGGGTATTTCTAAAGATTTATTTATTTTTTTAATCTTATCACATTTTTGAAAAAAAGAGCCCTCCCTTTTTAATAGAACTCTCAGTTCACATTGAGGTTTTGGTTTGGATTTCCCTGATGCCAAGTGATGTTGAGCACTTTTTCATGTGTCTGTTGACTATTTGGATGTCTTCTTTGGAAAAATGTCTGTTCATGTCTTCTGCCCATTTCTTCATTGGATTATTTGTTCTTTGGGTGTTGAGTTTGGTAAATTCTTTATAGATTTTGGATACTAGCCCTTTATCTGATATGTCCTCAAAAAGTTGAAAATAGAGCTACCTTATGTCCCAGCAATTGCAGTACTGGGTATTTACCCCAAAGATACAAATGTAGTGATCTGAAGGGATACATGCACCCCAATATTTGTAGCAGCAATGTCCACAATAGCCAAACTATGGAAAGAACCAAGATGTCCATCAACAGATGAATGGATAAAGAAGATGTGGTATACATATACATACAATGGAATATTATGCAGCCATCAAAAAAAAAAAAACCACCAAATCTTGCCATTTGCAACATAGTTCACTCTGGCTGCAGTAACAAGGTATCATAGACAGGGTGCGGAAACAAAAAATTGATCTTCTCACAGTTCTGGATTCTGGAAGTCCAAGATCAAAGTACCAGGATGGTCGGGTACTGGTGAGGGCTCCCTCCCTGGCCAGCGTATAGCTCCCTTCTCACTATGTCATTACATGGCAGAGAGAAAGAAAACAAGCTCTTTGCTGGCTTTTCATTTAAGGGCATTAATATCAGACCAAAGCACTGCCCTCGTGGCCTCATCTAATTTGACTCACTCCCCAAAGGCCACATCTTCAAACACCACCACACTGGGGCTTAAGGCTTCAACATACCAATTTTGAGGGGGATACATTCAGTCCACAATATAGAACATTCCTCATTTTGTAAAACAAATGCATCTTTAGATAGATTAGAAATGAAATGGTCTAAACCCGTAAGATAGTATTTTCTAAAGCCACTAAGCCAGAATAAAATCATAGCAATTTCCCAAACTGAGTGCTCACAGAGCTGATATTTTATTGTGTTGAAACCCCAGTCATTACCAGCTAGTCTCTGTATTGGGCTTTCTATTTATGTGTCACCCTCGTTCAAGAATGTGCCCCCTTCTGCCAACACAGTATTAAAATAGAAAAAGATTACTCTCTACAGAAACACACTGTGTCTCAAGGATTTTTATGGAAGCCAGCCTATATCAGAACCATAGAATGTACTTCAATTCATTTTTAGACATGAAGTATTCAGAAAAAGTATATCAAATCAGCACTTGGTTAGTAAGAACAAAGGGATTTTTTTCATGCAACTCCCGATCTTCTTTTTATTTATTTATTTGAAAGAGAGAGAGAGCATGTGCACACAAGGCAGGGGACGGGGTGGTAGCAGGGGAAGGACAGAGGGAGAGGGAGAGAGAAACCCAAGCAGACTCTACACTGAGCATGGAGCTGTCATGGGGCTCAGTCTCACAACCCTGAAATCAGACCTGCACCGAAACCAAGAGTCCGTTGCTTAACCGACCGAGCCACCCAGGAACCCCCCCCGATCTTTTTTTAAGTCATTACAATACAGTATATTTTTCTGTACTTTGTTGAAATATTGCATCTTTATTTCCTTTCACTATGTGTTAAGCAGTTATTAATATTGAATCAATTGTCCATTACATATTAGTATACTGTTTACTGTTCTTTACTGTTAATCTAAAATCCTTTACTTTTCAAATTTGAAGACAATTTTTCAATTGTTCCAATTAGGTATCACCTGGTTCAAATAGTTTCTTTTTATTTTTTTGTTTTGTTTTTAGAGAGACAGAGAGAGAGTGCACAAGTGGGGTGTGGGGGTGGAAGGGTAGGAGCTGGGGCAGAGGGAGAGGGAGAGAATCTTAATCAGCCTCCACATTCAGTGGGGAGACCCACTCAGGGCTTGATCTCACCATACTGAGATTATGACCTGAGCTGAAATAAAGTCAGAAGCGTAACCAACTGAGCAACCCAAGCACCCCAAATGTAGTTTCTTTTTAAAATATATTTGTTAACCTGACATCCTTATATTAAGTTTACTAGTGGACAGTACCCAACTCCATGTTTGATACCTTACAAACTTGACCCGTCCTCGTTAATTGGAATCTGGGTATGTGCCTTTTTCAAATATTTTTGAAAAATTAAAGCATCTCTTTATCTTTTATCTACAGAATTCAGTTTTCTTATTTTCAATATATGTTCTAAAACAAATTTCCCCAACATTCAATAAAATATGCCTCTTGGTGATCACAAAATGTTGATAATGTGGTCTAATTAAAGCCTAGAGAAGTTTACCCACTAAATAACAGTTTCTAAAATGATATTTTAAAATGTACACATTGGGCGCCTGGGTGGCTCAGTTGGTTAAGCAACTGCCTTCGGCTCAGGTCTTGATCCTGGAGTCCTGGGATCGAGTCCCACATCGGGCTCCCTGCTCAGCAGTGAGTCTGCTTCTCCCTCGGACCCTCCCCCTTCTCATGCTCTCTCTCTCTATCTCATTCTCTCTCTCGAATAAATAAATAAAAAATCTTTAAAAAAATTAATAAAATAAAATAAAATGTACATATTAAGAAAAATTCTTATTTTTTTCTTTTTAGGCTTTTTACTTTCTATTAATTCTGATTATTTCTTCTAAAGTCAGTAAGATTTTTTTATGTACCTTTCCAAAATTGTCTAGTTTTTAGACTATATTTGCTACATCTCACATTTTCTTGATTATTTAGCCTTTCCAGGAGGATATGTTACTGCGTATCTTCCCCCCCCCCCTTTTTTTTGGCACTGTTTTCTCAAAAAGCAGAATTTTTTCTTTGTTTTTATAAAACAAAAGTTTTGGGAGAAAAATGATCCTATACACAACATAAATTCATTTTTAATTTCTTCTACATGTGAAGCAATTATTTGACCTGATTCAACATAATCTGGAAATAGAATTTCTTCTTTTTGCTCCCAACACCTGGTTCTGAATTTAAATCAGGGTTTTCTGGACTTTTCAATGTTCCTTTCTTCTTTCCGTGGAGTGTGTTGACCATTTCATCTATTTGGAGGCCTTTGATTCTGTTTTGAAACAACATGGTCATGGGACAGCTGTAAATGCTCAGATAATCTGAAATCAGGATTATTTACTTCATGGTCTTGTATGATCCAAAGGAAAATAAACGATCAAGATTTGCCTTTTTTCCTACGTTAATGATGGCTTCTGTGGAAGAAGCAATGCCAGATTCACACCTGCAAGCTGTAATACTTTAACGCTAGTCCTTTTATTAAACATCTCTGGTGTTCTTGTGTTTCAGCCTATTTATCTTGTCTTTTCTTTTTGGAGCTTCACAGTTAATTTCACAGCTGACCTCATATTGCTTGAATTTGCGAGGTTTCCTCCCTCCCTTCCTCTCTCGCTTCCTTTCTTCTTCTTTCTTTCTTTTTTTTTTTCCAAAATGGCAGGCACACAGCATGGCTGCATACCGTGCATAATGTATCATAAAGAGCCTGGACTCTGGAGGCGGTATTTGAGTCCCAGCTTACTCATTCTGTGCCCCAGGAGAAAGTAACCAATCATTAACATGTGTAAGGATATCTACATCAGAGAGTCTGTGTAAGACTGGGCAGGGTAATTTGTCTCTTTTCTTTCTGGTAGTACAGTTAGGTGACTCTGGGGCATACAACGAACGCAACTACCTTGTATAAAATATGACAAGCAACACCCTTTTAAATGTATAACTGAGCTTGTAGGAAAGAGAAATCCCTAAGGTCAAAAATGAAGAGGGAATAAAAAGTGGGGTTGCAGACAGCATGGACTGGTCCGATGGCTTCCCTGAGGGCATCTCCTGGCTCCCTTACAGAGGAGTTGGCTGTAGGAAGGTCATGTGGGGACAGGAATCAGAAGTGAGATACCCACATAAAGTCAGGCGCTGGCTGTCTGTTCTCTGCCCCTCCAGATCCACTTTTCGCCCATCTCCACCCTGTATCATGGGGCTCCCTTCTCCTCTGGCTTCCAGCTGGCCTTAGCCAATGAGGAAGAAGTTGGGAAAGAAGGAGAAGAGTAAGGTCAGGGTATTTATTCTCCTGTTCCCCTCCCTGTGCAGTCCCTTTGAAGTGGCTTTGTCCCCTAACCCCAGGCCCCATGGAGGCCTGCTTTATACAGGTCTCTCCCCTGCGGTCCCAGGAACCTCATTCGCCTCTAATTCCTCAGTGCCTCCCCAGTGGTGACAGCACCACATGGTCAGCTTCAAGTCGCTGTGACTCCCAGTTGCCCCCCATACCCTTGTGATGGATCCATATGTGAAGAAATGCTCCTCAACCCTTTTCTGGTTGAGATTCTGATACAAACCAAGACTCTCAAAGGGCTACATGTTTACTGAAAAGGGAGTCCAGGGAAAATGCACAACCCGCACCAAGAGAGCACTTGCTTGACTCAGCCTCCTAAGAAATTATAACCCTGCTTTACACTGCCCTAGAGTCCAAAAGCAACCCATCTCAGGTATCTACAGAGGAAGTCCTGCTGAGTAGGGGATCACAAGCTTAAATGGCAAAACACACAAGGAAAGAATTCTTGCAACGGTGAGACCTGCCAAATAGACAAGAGGATTTAACTCTCCAATAACAGCATTACCTGATAAGGACTTAGAGGAAGTGTGTCTTCAATCATTAAAGACACAGAAGAAGACTTGAAAACATGAGACCAAAGAGCGTATGGAAAAAGACCAAGCACACCTGGAGAAGAACTCAAAAAAATTCCAGAAAGGAAAAACATATAAATCATTAAAAATAAAACCAAACAGCTAGATTATACACAGGCCAAAAGAGTAAACTGGAAGGTGGATATGAGGAAAATGCCAAGAATTCCACAGTGAAAGGTAAAGATGCAGGAAATAGAAGAAGGCGGTTAAGACATGAAAACTCGAAATGCAAAGGTCCAACATGTGTCTAATCAGAGTTTCTGAAAGAGAAAATAGAGAAAGGATACCACAGGACACTGGGAAGGAGGGAGGCTGAAGATCTTAAAAGCAACCAGAAAGGAAAGACATTACCTACAGAAGAACTGCAATTCAAGTGGAAGAAGTTTTCTCCACAACAGAATTTGAAGCCAGGTGGCCAATAGAATAAAATAGTAGGCGATAACAAGCCACGCAGTAAATGCGCAAGAACACTTGCTACAACTCTCAGTCGACTGCTTCCTTTTGAACTGGATGAGCTCTCCGTACGTTACACAAACATATTTGTCTGTGCTCCTCAATGCAATCCAGTACGGCATATTTCTTTTTTTTTTTTTAAGATTTTACTTATTTATTTGAGAGAGAGAATGAGAGACAGCACGAGAGGGAAGAGGGTCAGAGGGAGAAGCAGACCCCCCCGCTGAGCGGGGAGCCCGATGTGGGACTCGATCCCGGGACTCCAGGACCATGACCTGAGCCAAAGGCAGTCGCTCAACCAACTGAGCCACCCAGGCGCCCCGGCTTATTTCTTTTAATAGTAGTTTAGGTTTAAAATCTTAGTTTAAAATCTTTTTTTAAAAGATTTTATTTATTTACTTGAGAGAGAGGGAAGGAGGGAGGGAGCACAAGCAGTGGGAGCAGCAGAGGGAGAGGGAGAAGCAGACTCCCCACTGAGCTGGGGGCTCGATCCCAGGACCCCAGGATCATGACCTGAGCCGAAAGAAGATGCTTAACCGACTGAACCATCCAGACACCCCAATAGTAGTTTTGTTTTTATCTAGTTAAACCGGCTAGTCTTAACTAAAGCTGTTTTAACCTTCATACAAGAAGCTGGAAGTAAAAATGCAGAAATATTTTAATGCTTACTGAAAAATGCAATGAGAAAAATTGCGCTCAAGTTTTAGAGGATACAAACTGAAAAGAAATTAAGGAGTGTATAAAAGTGGTAGGAACCAGTGAAAGAAAAAAAAAAAGAAAAAGAAAATACTACCGAGGACTTCTTTGTTAGAAAATAAGTAAAGGGTATGGACAGAGAGCTGGAATAAGCAAACATGAGAGAAAATACTTAACTCTGTTAAGAGTTGAAAAAAACATGTTAAAACAAAATATAGAGTTGCACATACTATAAATTAGCAAAATGTCAAAAAATTATTACGGCCAGCTCTGGTAATTCTGTGGTAATCCTGGTATACTTAGGTATTGCTAGAGGAGTAGAAATTTATACTTACATAATTAAAGTAAAAAATTCAGTTCTTTCATCCCACTAGCTTATTTTGAATCCACATGAAATGAGTTCCTCTCAGACTGTTCAGCACAGAATATCTCTATTCTGTTGAACTGGACGGAGGATAGGGGACAGACACTCCTCTTAAACACTTGGTACTTTCAGACTTATTTTTCTAATCTAATAGTTTTGAAATGATATTTCTCACTGATTTAAATTTGCATTTTCCTGATTACTAATTAGGTCAAGTATTTTTTCATTTATTTATTAGTCTTTCATATTTCCTCTTCAGGAAGTTTCTTGTTTGTTTTTTTTTTCTCCACATTACCCTGTTGCAATTATTTAAAATGGGGAAACGTGTATGATGTAGTAACAAATTTAAAAAAAGAAAGGACAAGTTCTTATTCTTTGTTTTTTAAGTCTTCCTCTTGGCTCCATGTAGACGGAGTGATTATTTTTCTTTATCCCTGCTATTATTTTTATTTCACATTATTCCTTTCTGGTAGAACACTGTGTGCTTGACCTAAAAAAAAAAAAAAAATCTGTGTCTCGTGTGTGTGTGTGTGTGTGTGTGTGTGTGTGTGTGTGTGTGTCTATGTGTCTGTGTGTAAAAGTGAGGACTGAGCAGTGAGAAAAAAACATTTCAAGATTTGTATCTTTAATTAGAGTACATGTTTAAATTGCAAAGGAAACTGCCTTTCATAATTCAAGTAGAAGGAAATGAATTCGTGTATATTGCTTGGAAATTTCACATATTCATGATGTGGAAATTAACTTAAGCACACACTTGTCTAAGTAGTCAACTTAGAAAAGAAATGACATTCTTTAAAGAAGTGGAACAGCACAGTTTAAAAACAAAAACAAGACGAAGAGAAATGGTAGTGTAAAAATTGAACAGAAATTAATTCCTGCCCAACCTAAATCCTTGGGAAAATGGGCCGTGTTCCCTAGCATGTTTCATGGTAACATTGGCTTCCAGCACGTGGGACCTTCCACGCTAGTGAAGTTCCCACACGTACCCAAGCAGATTTGTCCCCTATTGGTCCTTTCCCTCTGTTTTATTGTCAACCAGGTCCTTTTCTATTATTCTTTCATTTCCTATCTAGATCAACTTTTCCAGTTTCCCTGTTAACGCTCTGCTGAATGGTGTTTCCCACCCTTGGTACAAGCGCTCTGTACAGCAGGTCGGGAGAAAACAAGCAGGATTTTTACCCCTAACAAAGACAAACAGGGGCTGTCTTACTACCTGCTCACAGAGACTGCAGGCCCTTAGGTGATGCTGCAGCCTCGCATTCTCCAAGCAGTTTTTGTCTGTTTATGTTAGGGAGCTCCGGCATTTTAGTAGTGTGAGCTGGAATGCGCCTTTGTACATTTCTCTGCCTTTCCCACTTGCTTCCAAATGAGCACGCCTGTAAGTGGCTTGTTCAGAGCAGGGGGCAGAGAGCCTCTGAGCTTATTGTTTCTGCCCTTGCCTGGATCAGTGCCACCTTCCAGTGGCCTCACCACGTCGGGCTCTTTGTGAACTCATATACTAATTTGTAAAGTGGGTGTTGCCACATTTCCCTTTGCTTTGCAGTCAGATGTCAGTTCATTCTAAGGGTGTTATGACATGAGTTATGGGACAGGAAATGAAAGAAGGCCACACTGAAGTAAAATTTATAAAACAAGATGTTTTTAAAATGAGGATAAAACCTGGCCCAGTAAAACCTGGAGCGTGAACGAAATAGGATTTGCAACTTGAATGCACACCCCTCAGGAGGCCTCTCAGAAGAACGTGCCAAGCAAGGCTTGACTTCCCAGGGGTGCTTGTGATGCAGGAGGCCATATCACTGTGGTTCTAGAACCTCCTATGGTCTTCCATCTGCTTAAGTTTGAGCTAAGGTGTGGGTTTGGATCTACTTACTAACATTTCCCTAATGTGGATCCTGAATGTTATCTGAAAACATTTTTCTCTCCGTGGGCCTCAAATGTACCAGGATGTTTCCTGAAGCTACTCTTTTGTGTAACAGAGTTGGATTTGCAGCTGTGTGTCATGATTTGGGGGCACTCCATAGGGTCGTCTGCTTTAAATATCAGCCTTATCACTGGCATACTAACATTATTACTTCTTTCCTTTGGATGCTGGATGCCTCCCCTAAAGGGGATGGCTGTAATAAGCTACCCCATTTCTTCACAAAGTGTGGTTCCTAAATCACCTGGGAACTTATTAGAAATCAAATAATCAGGCCCCAGACCAGACCCACTGAACTGGAAACTCTAGAGACAGCACCCAGTGTTCTGTGGCTTAACAAGCCTTCCGGGAGATTCTAATGCTCACTAAAGTTTGGGAGCCTCCTACTGAAGCCTGTGAGCTTCAAAGTGACATGTGCAAGACGATCTGAAAGAAGATACTGCAACTTCGAATTTCATAGTCTCCATTTCTAATTTCTATTTTTGTGCATTTTTAGATACAAAATATGTATTACTACATATGTATAATTTATCAACAAATACATATTGTATACTAGGAGTTCATGTTTAATTTTGTTATTGACAGGGATGCATGATATACAAAGTCCCAAGACTACTTGTATAACATTTAAAAACACTGATGCTTTAAATCCAACTGAGCTATCAGCCACCAATAATGTCTTACATTTGTGTTAATATTTTTCTCCTTAGTTCTAAAATGGTTTGCATGTAATTTATAGTGCTTATTTCTCCTGTTGTGCAGAGAACTCTCACATTCCCAGTAAAGTGAGAAAAAGAGGCCTCTGTGTTGTATCCTGGACTCTTTTTGCCTGTGCTTGAACTAAGGAGAGACCAGTGATGGCCCATGAACACCATCAGTGGCACCTTCCCACGTCCCGCTGGGTGCTTTCGTCATATGTGCATGCAGGAAAGGGTACAAAGAGCTGGAAAGAGGATTCTGTGCCCAGTCCTTGCCATGTCCTTTTCCCACTCCCATTGCTCTTCTTAGATGGAGGAACCCCTGGAGTCTGAGATTAAGCACTCTGTTCTCATTCCTTACTCCCCCACAAATACCGGCTTGCACTGGCCCAGCGGGCCTCCTGTGTTACACATTTATGCTCCCTTTGTCTTATGTATTCCTGAGCTACCCAGAAAATACCACTGTGCACTTATTATAAATGGAAAAGTGGAGGAACTAGGAGTAGGGCTGACTTTTAAGCCACAATAATTTACGAGCTCAACAAAGAAAAAGAAAAAAAATGATGATTTCCTTCTTAGCATAATATGTGCATAAAGTATGGGCGCCTGGGTGGCTCAGTTGGTTAAGCGACTGCCTTCGGCTCAGGTCATGATCCTGGAGTCCCGGGATGGAGTCCCGCATCGGGCTCCCTGCTCAGCGGGGAGTCTGCTTCTCCCTCTGACCCTCTTCCCTCTCGTGCTCTCTATCTCTCATTCCCTCTCTCTCTCAAATAAATAAATAAAATCTTTAAAATAAAATAAAATAAAAATATGTGCATAAAGTATGCTCTCCAAAACCGTGCATGGCATGAATGAACAAACACATAAATAAGTTCGGTTTCTGAGCCCTGAGTTCTCGTACATACCAGCTAAAAGCATAAATCCAGGTTTGAGCCTTATCACCGCACTTACTATTTGTGTGACCTTGAGGAAGTCCCATAACCTCTCTTAAGCCTCATTTCCTTCACTCTGTAAATTAAGGATAAGGGTACTAAACACTCCATAGACTCACTGTGAGAATTAAATGAGATGTAAAAGCTTAGCATGGTATCCGGCTCATTATCAACCCCCAGGAAAGGTGAGCAATGTTTTATGTTGCGAAAGCTGAATCAAACGCCAAAAAGAAGTAAATCGTATTCCTACCCTCTGGTCCCTTGTCACTGAAGCTCACAAGCCCCCCCCCTTTTTTTTTCTAGCGCAGGCCAATGATCTTACATAATCTATGCTATTTTGAAAATCAAAAGTAATGCCTTTATTGGAGACACTGACCTAAACATTCGTTAATCACTATCTCCTCCTGCCTGTATGTCTGTCTGCCCAGAAGAGCTATTTTCGCTCTTGAGCTGTAACTACTGGCTGAGGTGCAGAGTCCTTTCATTCCGTTTCACCTAATGGTACATTATACTTCATCATTAAGAGAGAAGGGGAAAATTATATGTAGATCTCCACGCGGGAGCCATTTAGTTGAAAATTTGATGGCAGTAAAATGATACCACCATCAAGGAAGGAATAAAAGACTGCAAGTTTTCTATCACTGTTTAGAAAAATTAATTTGTCTCAGAGGAGACTTTATAACATGTTATCAAATAAAAACACCATAGGATAATAATGGAAGTTTCCACGAACTGTGAAAAAAAAGGACTCCAGGAAAAGTAACACCTTCCTCTTTTTCCCCCAGATTTGCCCTTTGTGAATAATGGGAAATCAATAAATATGATTTGAATTAATAAGGAAGAAGGCCTGTGAAAAAGGTGTAAGGATGTCAAGGCATAAAGTGCAGAACTGCTTCCCTGAAACACTTCTGTTCATTTGTGCTTCTTACAATCACATAATTCCCATATATGGCTTGACTTAAATATTTTCAGTACTGTATGAAGTAGGTATTACCATCCTAACTCAGTATTTCAGGCAGCAAGAATTTGAGAAATTTGCCCAAGGTCACAGTTATAAGTCATGAAATTGAGATATAAACCCCAAACCACTTATGGCTTCATGTGGAGGATGGAAAGGGGCCTTTATGTTCATCTCTTTTCCTTCTTTGAGAACATGTGAATTACTGCAGTAAAGTGGACCCCTTGCTCCTGCACTCACGTTACCCCTGCTTTTCCTTCACTGACTGGAACACTCTGAAGTTACTAGCCTTGCCCCTCTGAGACCGCTAGATCGGTCACATGGACTCAGATTCAGGGTTAGCCGTGAACGTTCAGTTTGATCCATTTCACAAAAACAGGGATTGAGAGCCTTCAATGAACCAGGCACTATGCTAGGCGTTTGGGAACCAGAAATAATGGATAAAACTTCTTGCTCCTCAGGATATCAGTCTGGAAGGAAATACACCAAAATGATAATAATGGATACCTCTGGCATTGGTTTAAGTCATCTTTTCCTCTTTTTTCTTACCTGCATAAAATGTCTACTAATACGTGTTACTTTTACAGAATAGCTTAAAGAAAAAAGGGGGGGAGCTGCAAGAAAAGAAACTGTTAAGGAACTGATCTCTAAACCAGCAGTGTAACCCCAGGCTTCTGACTCCTTACACCCTAGAGGCACTATTGTTTAAAGCCACTTTGGGGAACTCTTTAATTGAGAACCTGCTATGTATCAGACAATCTGTCAAATGTTGGAAGTTCTAGAGATAAATAAGATAAACTTTCCAGTGGAAAAATGGTGGAAGATGATATTTTCCATGTATATAGATACTGGTTTGCCTGAAGCTTTTGCCTTTTTTTGCAGCAAGTAGCTGTTACATCCATCTAGAAATGCACACAGCCATACTGGCATGAAGTGTCATCTTTTGAGAGCTATGTAAAAAACACAAATTATTGTTACATGCCAACAGAAAGAATAACCCCACAGAATCTTATTAAAGAACCTCCAATGTTGGGTAGGAGTCTGAGGCTGAAAAAGTAAACTGCAAAATGCTAAAGAAGTTTTAACGCTTCTCAAAATCCTTCGCGTAAACGAAAGAATGAACCAGAGGGCTAAACTGAAGTTCTAGCACATAGCAGAAGCTCTGTGTATCTGCCGTTGTTATAATATGAAAAACAGGTGCCACAGATGCCAACTTTCTACCCTAGGCATGAATCCTCCCCAAAGAGCCTAGTTTAATCCTTTTATGAAGCTAAAAAAAAAATAATTTCAGGCCTGTGTGAGTCATATTTTAGACTCTTGTCGTCTTTTGTCACCCTTCAGACCATCAGCCTAAATAGCTTCTCCCATGTAGGAGGAGGCCTTTGGCACAATGGATGTGACCATTATTCTCTAACTATACAACTGACACATCATCATTACTTATTCAAGTATTGATCAAGTATTGATCACTTTGTGTTGTTACAGTTAAATGAGATGAGTTATCAAAAACTCGCTTTTGGATAAACTGAATGAGTTAAATTTGGTCAGCCGAGTTACCTGAGGTTGTTTTAAAACTGTATTATCATTTTGGCTAGATCAATGAAGCCCTTAGTTTTAGCTAAAGGGAAATATGACATCCCCTAAATTAATGACATGATTAAGAATGAAGGGTTGAATGCCATTTAGATAAACCAACAGTTTAATATACTGAGCCCTAAAATTCCAGGGGATAAAAGCAGGAATTAACTGTAAGCTGCAATTAATGACCCAGACTTTGAATATAATGAAAAGTAATGAGCTGAATTCTTTCCAGTGCAACATATGATAATTGAATGATAATTGACCTTTGAAGATCATTGGTATCAGGTGAAAACAGTAAGCATTAGAGGATGAAAATCTTGATTTTCGATGCAAAAAATATTTTCCAATTATAATGTGGAAACATACATATGCTTATTTAATTTAAATATAAATATATATACATGTATGTACATATGTATATTTAAAATTAAACTGATCCTGGCTAAAGTCAGGGGGCTAGGGCTTTGTTGGAAGCACGTAACCCCCTGCTGATTGTCACCCCAGCAGAGATTCAAGAATCCAGGACTCAGACTCTATCAGCCACACGCCTCTCTCTGCAAGCCCGTAAGAATCACAAGACCTGGGAGACCAGGACCTAAAGAGCTGTTTGCAGGCCCCATATGACTCTTAACCAGAGACCACCAAGAGAAAAACATTGAGAGACTCAGAGAGGAAAAATGGAAGTTCCAAGAAAGGATAAAGGGCAGGGAAGCAGGCCAAGACAGGATAAGAAAGGTATTTCATTTTGGAGACTGAAGAAACATTGCTTTGTAAATGTTAGCTTTCCCCTGATCGATAAACATGAGTCTCGAGTATCAAGCAAAGGAAGTCATAATGTGCAGCCCGTTAACTCCTTCAACATCTAATGCCCCAAGAAATACCCAGAAAGTCCCTTCACAGTCACCACAAAAGTCACCACCTCTTCCCAACCCTCCCCAGGAATGCCTTAAATGGTGACATTTAAAATAAATAAAAGATGATTTATAATTCAATAGTCATATTTTTAGTCTTCATTATAAGTATCATAATGTCAGGAAACTGATGGCTATTGATTTCTTTAAGTGTTTAAATACAGTTTTTACTTTTCAAATGGAAAAAAAAATGAATAAGGTGCTCAGTAATGCTACTCATTATTTATCCACTCTCCCTTCTGGCTCATGGGGAAATGTCAAAGTCCTGCCAGAGGGCAAACCAAAAGCCACAGGCAGATGAAGACCAGAACATGGCCCTAAATCAGAAAAGGTTCTCTCTGGCTCCTGAGGCTTTGCATAAAGGTACCTGAAGAAACCACCCACAGAAAATTTAGGTGCATTTCAGATTTCACTTGGCTGTTAAAAGTCAAGTTTCATTTCTGACTGAACCCAAACAGCTTCAGGGCAGAATTTGATCCCGGCTCTGGTTCAGTGGCGAGGAAATCCTGGAGCCCTGTGTTCCTATGGGATGGCACATTGGCAAGGGAGGGGAGTTTCTGCAATGACTTCTTCAAAGGTTCCCAGAGGAACCAAACTTGCTAGGACTCTCTATGAAGATCATGGAAGAGACTGCCACTGAAAACACAAGTTTCATGAAAACTCACTGAAGAAAGTTTCTGAGAAAAATGGAGACAAGAGGAAAAGTCAACTGTAATATACATGGATACCCTGAAAAATGCCTTGTTTCTGTTCTTCTGATTAACCAGGCCCCTCTTTTTTTTTTTGAGAGAGAGAGAGAGAAAGAGATTTTATTTATCAGAGAGAGAAAGCATGAGTAGGGGCGGGTGGGAGGTGATGGGGGGGCAGGAGGAGAAGGAGACAAGTAGATGCCCCGCTGAGCACAGAGCCTGACCCGGGGCTCAATCCCAGGACCCTGAGATCATGACCTAAGTCAAAGTCAGAGGCAGAACCGACTGAGCCACCCAGGCGCCCCTAACTGGGCTCCTTTTTTTATTGCAGTGCTTATTTTGGTGTAAAAGAGTGTAGTCATTTAGTAGGTTCTCAGCCCCTAATCTGTGTTTATGAACTTGGCTAGCTTTGTAATTATACTTAAGAATTTGAAACCTAAAGGGGCACCTGGGTGGCTCAGTCGTTAAGCGTCTGCCTTCGGCTCAGGTCATGAACCCAGGGTCCTGGGATCGAGCCCCGCATCGGGCTCCCTGCTCCACGGGAAGCCTGCTTCTCCCTCTCCCACTCCCCCTGCTTGTGTTCCCTCTCTCGCTGTGTCTCTCTCTGTCAAATAAATAAAATCTTTAAAAGAAAAAAAAAAATTTGAAACCTAAAATAATAACTGGGGCGTGCGCGTGCGCACACACACACACACGTTTGTGCCTTCTCTGTCCTCTAAGTATCCACTGATCACTTATCACTTATGCTATGAAAGCCACTCTGAGAAGTCTCTTCCACAGAAAATATAGGAAGGCAGGCCTCTGCATCTGTCACTGCATGTGACCCAGACCCAGGCTATACTGTTGTTAAGTGGAATCCATCTGAGAGGAAACTACTGGAGGTACTCAGAGACATCCTAGAGCTCACTATCCTAGGCTAAATCAGTTAATCCCCATCCTCCCTAGCGGTTTGCTCTGAAAAATAAAGCAAAGGGTATCATCCCCTTCCCTCATGCCGTTTGGCTCCCTGAGTCTTTCCTTGCCATTTCGCCTCATCGCTGGCAACAGAAGTGATTCTGAAAAGAGAAACTGGGATCTATCTGCTGCAAGCACGAGTTCTGGTTTCCGTCTCCAGGAGCTGACAAACCCCAAGTGTTCATCTGTCATCACCCAAGTCTGTGAAATGCTGAGGGGTTGTCAATGGGGTCACACCTTTTTTTCTCAGCCTAATGGCATGTTTATTTAAGCAAAGTCCATATTTGGGAACTGTGAGCAAATAAAGAATGTTATAGAATAACAGATAATTTTTAAAACCAAAGACTTCACTCCAGCATAAAGCTAAGTAAACACAACTTTGATGTGTTGAGATGGATGGCAGCCAACTTCGAACAATCCTTCACAGTTCTTACTTGTTTTCCCACACATGATCTCATTTGATCCTTGCAAGCCCCTTGAGGTACATCAATCGTGAATAGCCGTTACCCCCATTTCACAGCTGAGGAAACTGAGTCTCAGGAAAGTTAACATGGTTTTCCTACGATCACAGTTCTAAGTAGCAGTCTATATTTAGAGCTGAGTTTTCTGACTCCAGACCCACTCTCCTCTTTTTATGTCTTGCTGCCTCCAACTGAATATACAAACCATGACACTGGGCACAGACTTTCAAAACAGCAAGCATTTTGCTGTTTTTTAAAAATGCTGGTAGCAGCTGCACAGAACACCAAAATCTGGCAACCTCGACCAAAGACTGGACAGATGCAGGGCCAGAGCATTTCCTAACCAACATCCCTAGTGTGTCCTCTCCAGAACTTGACGTTACTAGTCATAAAGCTTCTTGGTTGATTTGTTCAATTTATGGCATGTAATTATTTGGGGAACTATAAATCCTTGGACATCAAGTAAATACCCATCACCTAGATTCTACAATTAACATTCTATTATACTTGCTTTACCGCATATCACCCTGTCTGTCCGTTCCTTTATCCAACCAGCAACCCATATTATTTTTCTGAAGTTGCAGATATCAGTAAAGTTTACCCCTAAGTACTTTGGCTTGCATATCATTAATTAGAATTCAGTATTTGCTGATGGTTCTTATTTTTTTAAGTCAAATTTGCATATAATCAAATATACAAATCTTAAGTGTACCATCCAATAAGTTTTGCCAAATGTATACACCCATGTAACTCAAACTTCTATCTAGATATAGAATATTACCCCCACCCCAGAAATTTTCTTCTCCTCATGCCCCTTCCCAGATTCCCTCCTCACCACTATTTTAATCTTTATCACTGACAATCAGTTTCATCTCTTCTAGAACTATATATAAATAGGGTCCTACAGTATTTACTCTTTGGTATAAGAATTCTCTCACTCAAGGTCATGTGTTTGAGATTCATTCATGTTGTTTTGTGTATCAAGAGTTTACTCCTTTTAAATGTTGAGCATTACTCTACTGTAAGAATATACTAGTTTCTTTATCCACTTTAATCGGACACCTGGGCTATTTGCAGTTTTTAGGTATTCCAAATAAAACTAAGAACAGTCTTACAGAGACCTTTCTGTGAGTATGTTTTCATTGCTCTTGTTAAATACCTAGAAATGGAATTGCCAGGTCATAAGTAGGTATATGTTTAGTGTCATAAGAAACTTCCCGAACCCTCTTCAAGGTAGTTGTACTGTTTTAACTCCCATCAACAATGTATGAGAGTCTCTGTTGCTCCATATCATCAGCAACATTTGGCGTTTTCAGGCTTTTTAATTTTAGCCATTCTGGTGGGCGTTTAGCATATTACTTTTTGAATTACCAAACAAGAATATCCACCAAGTATATCCAGACTTGCATTATCAAGGGACATCTTGGGCAATATTGTGATTTATATTGTGATTAAGACATTAAACCTTGATTCTCCTCCTTCAGAAGTTGATTGAAAGATTCATTATTTGACAGTTAATTTAAATGATTTTGGCTTCAACCTGAGCTCCAAGTCACTGAATATCATTGAAGTTAATCTTGAGGATGTTTTTCATTAATACTAAGACTTTCAAACGCATCAAAATGATCAGGTGAGCTCCTGACTTATGCTCAATAGAAAAATAAGTAACTAAGCACAACCCAGTCACTAACTTGTAAAATGCCTCTGACTGAATTAAATGGGCACCACCACAGCGGTGACTCTCTTAGACCTAAACTTGTTCTTAATAAGAGTGAATCCATTTAGACGAAGCTTAAGTAATACGTGGTAAAGTCATCTCCCTGTTCAATTGCTTCCAGGTGCTGGAGGAAGTCATAGGCCTAATTCTTTCTTAATGCAAATTCTTCCTCAGGCCTTCTAATTGATCCTTAGAAAGTTTTCAAGCTTTTACACTGATGTTTTCTTGGCTTTTGCTGCATTCTCCCTGCTCTAACTTTATTGCTCATTCGTTATGAAAATAACCTACATGATCTTAATGCTTATCAAAAATGTATCTCAGTCCACTGCTTATAGCATTAGACATATTATAAGTCATCGGACATTCTGACTTTTAAGGAACGTCTAGTGATCAGCAGCAGTAATGCAGCTTAGAGCTGGGAGAAACAAACTGTACAAGTCTTAAAGCTAATGGAACTTGGTCAAGGCACCTCCTGAAACACTAACATGAATGATATGTTAACTTTTCCACTGCTCTTTAACTAACTTCTTTCTTCGTACTTCAATATTCCAAGATATTAAAGGATACTCTGCAAGGATATGTAAGAATTTGTGAACCGGCAACTTTATAATGCAACCTTAGTATCGATTAATTTTTGTCGGGCAGATTATATTTCTGGTGGCACCTATTCAGTTCCTTCCCGTAACATCTAGGAAGGGCAAAATGCTTCCACGGTTTCGAGAATCCCCCTGGTTACAGAGGCGTTAGGGAGATGGCACCTGAGGGAATGTTATGAATTACACATTTTAATCTCTGTCCTGACTTGCCTTTTTCAGGAGCACTAAATACACAGCTTTATCGCTCACTGTCTAGCTGTAAGATAAAAAAAATACACTGGTTCTTATGATATGTTAATATGGTAATCATTTGTTGAAATTACATAAAATGTCACCTATATATGAGTTTGCATATTTTGGGAACTAACCACTAGGCACATATTTTGTACTTCTGAAAATAAGAACATTCCATGGCTTGAAATGATATTACAGTGACTAATTGTCCCACACATCAAATGTGCAGTATATACCACAGATTTATCATAGGTGTCTTTTTTTTTTAATGTGTCTATGTGCCACCAGGGCCAATGTTATACACAGGTGAGAAAAGGCAACTATTTTGGGATGATGTAGCAGCACAGGAAAAACCTGCCTGCCTTAAAATATTTTTCCTCTAGCCTGCCTTAGGGATGAGACACTTACCTTCAGATGTTCCTATCAAAATCAACATATTAGCAGGAAATATACGAACATCACTTTTTATTATATGAACCATTAATGTCCACTATCCCTCCAGAGCCTAGCAGAACCAGGAAGGGATGGAACACAGTCAGAGACATTAGAAAGGCTGAAGATGAGATGAAGTAATGAGACATTGAGTCTGTGCAGTGCAGGGGGGCGGGGAAGAACCCCAGGGAGCAGGAGGGCAGCGGAAGGGTGAAAGGCACCTATGGGAGGAAGCTCTGAAAGAAAATCTGGGACTTCTGTAAAAGAGACACTTGTTTCCAACATTCGCTTAGGGCTGGACCCATGAGACACAAATGAGAAACTAACGGAGAAAGCCAAATTTTGCATGTAAGCTTTTTTGAGGCACTTTGTTCTGACATAGGAAAGACAGTAACTTTGCAGGCATCGATAGTACTGAGGCAAAAAATGGTGCATTTTCCTGTTACATAAGCCAGATAGTTAGATAAATTCTGGTTCATCTACTAAATAAATATGGAAAATGAAGATTGATTATCATTGTAAAGTGCTGTGTAAATGTAAATTCTTTATACTGTGAGTCCAGAGCTTAAATAAAAATCAAGTCATCATTCTTTTCTGATAATTGCCCCTCACATTTTGCCAGCGACCACTTTATAAAGGAATCAAATCCAAATGCTGCATTATTTAATCAGATTTCATTGCATTCTAAATGAACAGGGACAGAAGTAAAGATAACACATTAGGACATGTGACAGAGCTCACTTGTAGGCCACTTCCATTTCTAATGTATCTCCAAATTTTATCCCTTTTATGTAGTTTGCTTTATTTAACACGTGCTATTTTAATGGCATATGAAGAGTTTTAATGACAACTAACTATTCCCTTAATAAAAATAAAAATGATCACTCCATGTTTTATCATATTCCCATTTATACATTTTTTTAAAGATTTTATTTATTTATTTGAGAGAGACAGAAAGAGCATGAACGTGGGGCAGGGGGAGGAGGAGGAGGTTGAAGACAGGGAGAAGCAGATTCCCCACTAAGAAGGGAGCCCAATGCAAGGCTCAATCCCAGGACCCCCAGATCATGACCTGAGCTGAAGGTGGATGCTTAACTGACTGAGCCACCCAGGCGCCCCCCATTTACACATTTTATCATAGTCAATACAGAAAGGCTCAAGGACTTCCGAATAAATTTTAGAGCATAAGTTCAGTAATTAATTAGCTTTAGATTGTTAAGCATACTTATTAGAATTATATTACTTTTCTTTTTCATAAAATTTTTATGTTTTCATTAAAATCTGTTGGCCTTTTATAAATTAACCATAGCAAACAATAAAGGAATATCCTTCAGACTGAGACAAAAGACCTTGATCAAAACAACTGATATCTTGGCTCTCTAATCATATTATTCCAGGGCCTTAATATTAAAAAGCTCTCATAATTGGTAATTGAATAGCTCTTCCTTAGATTCTCTAAAAATAAGTGTTTTTAATCTCTTCTTGTATGCTAGGAGAGTCTTATGACTTACATGTATTTTGGAAATTTGTTTCAACACTTAAAAGGAAAATGTCTGATACTTTCAATTACTTAAAACATTTATGATTTTAAGCTCCCAGCAGAAATCTGCTGCTGAAGGGAGAAAAAAAAATTAAGAGCTGTTAGTCAGAAAGACGCTTATGTAAGAACTGTGACATTGGTCATTGCTATGAAAGCAGGAAGTCCTATATTTTAGAGTCAAGGCTTAAAGGGATCTTTATCGAGCATTCCGCCCCCCCCCCCCCCCCCCCCCCCGGAGCTGAGACAAATGGCTGAGGAGTGAAATCTTGAGAAATGCTCACGGCTTTTCGCCTTCATTCTGTTGCAGCCCGGAAGACGGTGAGATCCATCCAGAAATCTGTCGGCTTTATATCCAGCTGCAGTGCTGCTTGGAAATGTACACAACAGAGATGCTCAAATCCATATGTCTGCTGGGGTCTCTTCAGTTTCACCGAAAAGGTATCTGCCTTTAGCGTACCGCCATAAACACTGATGTTAAACAAAAGTTTACCTTTTCCAAAGGCCTCTAAGCACCCTACCTACACACAATTGGAATGGATGTAAATGTTCAGGAAATATTTGATACAAATTAATAAAAGAAGTCTATACCAGTAGTAAGTGCTGAAGAACACCGATCATCTTGAACAGAAACTGTGGGAGAAACTGTTCTCAAATGTATTATTTTACCACTTGTGAACATGGCTTTGGTTACAATCAGCACAGAGAGAAAAAAAAAATTTATATATATATATATACATAAAACAATCTTACTAGGGGTAAATGCCATCCAAGACCGCTGCTCTTTCCCTAACTGAATTTGGCTGCAAGAAGACAAATTACATATTACATCTCAAAGATTTAAAAATAGGGGGAACTCAACCAACAATAGGGAGGCATAGGAGTAACATAAAAATCTCATTCCTTGACTCAAACTATAAAGGAACATATTGGCTCAAATGGCTGAACCGTCCAGAGATGGCAGGGAATTTAGCGTGGTTTTGTCAGTCTTTTAACTCACCCACTGAATGATACTCTGCCTTCTCCTGGGTGTTGGCTTTCCCCCACATTAGCAAACTGATTCTCACAGTTCCAGTCATCATATCTACATACTAAAAGGTCCATAAAGAGAAGTTCTCCCCACCGGAGATGAGAAAATGTCCTGACCTTCATTCTGATTGGACCACGTTGGATCTTGGGTCTATACTTGAACCAATCACTCTAGCCAGAGGGATGGAATTATACCGATTGATTTAGGCAATCAAAGTCCATTCCTGGAGCTGAGAGAGGAGTCCTCCCTACCCAACCAGTGCCCATTACATGATGGGAGCAGGTGGACTAGAACAGATGCTGGGGAGGAAACCAAAAGTTTCTGTTAGTGGAGGATTCAAGCTATATTTTCTTTACTCATTTATTGCAGAGTAATTTATTGGAAAGCTCCTGAATGCAAATACTTGTTGCTTGAGCTCAGAAGAATAAGATGATGTGTAGAAGGTAATCCTTGTCTGTGATTTAAATCCCGAGAGAGTAAGTCCTATAATATTCAGGGAAAATCTTATAGAAAGGGTGGAGCTAGGTTATGAAGATAAAGTTCAAGTAGGGAAGGAAAAAGAAGGACCTTGCAAGGGAAGAAGCAGTAAAAGTAGAAATTTGAAATCATATGAGCATGGAATTTGGGGGGGAACTAAATGGCATGACAAAGTTCTTGTAAAAAATCAAATCTTGTGTATTCATGGATATATGCACAAGGCAGAACTAAAAATAGGATTATGCTACACTGCTCCAGAGTGAGGAGAATATTTTCTGGAAACATAAGTATTTCTTTTTCCTTCTAATGGCAGAACTTTCAACAGTTTCCTTCTTTACTTCTGTTATTACTGCAAGTGAACATGTTTGGAGAGATGAGCTCCTAGACACTCCTGATGCCTGATCAGAAAATTGAATATTCACATACACTGATGCCATTCCAACAAGTTGTCCCTGGCCCAATGTCTTCACTTATCCTGTCTGCTCTCAATGTCTGTCTCGCGCGCGCGCTCGCGCACACACACACACACACACACACATTCTCACATAAACTCACATACAGAGTAGTATTTTCACTCTTTTTAATCATGGTTGAACAGAACAAAATAGTTTTTTTCTGAGGGCTGCACTGGCTACTCTTACAGTATTTTATTTCATGGCTGTGTTGCCACTGGAATCGCCCTCATTGATGACATGTCCGTAACACCCACTGTCTCCACCTCCACTCTCACTCTAACTCCTCGGGGTACCACCTGCTCTCCTGCCATCCACTCCTACTCTGTCTTTCCATGATTGACTTTTGAAAGATGGCCTCTTTTCTGCTAGCTCTCTATTTAGGAGTAAAATGTAGGGGCGCCAGAATGGCTCATATGGTTGAGCTTCTGACTTGATTTCAACTCAGGTCATGATCTCAGGGTCATAAGCTCAGGATGCTGGGATCAAGCCCCTCAAGGAACCCCACTCAGCACAGAGTCTGCTTGTCCCCTCTCCGCCCCCCCTCTGTTCCTCCTCTCCCCCTATCCCCACACTCCCCCTGCCCAGGTTTATTCCTTATTGTATTTGGTCTTGAGCACACAAGTAAAAAAACAGCTCTTTTTTTAACTGATCAGCTCATTTGGTCTTCACAGCCTCCTGTCCTCACTGTCAGTCTCTGATCTGCTTCCTTCCCTGCCTCTTCTTTTAAAAATAATTCCCCCCTTCTCTCTACTCTAGCACCCAGCCTTCTATGTACAACTCTAAAAAGAATCTGCCTGATAACGTCTTTGATTGCTCCCACATGTATGATTAAGCTCCGCTTGGACATCTATTTTATTCTTCTAAAATCAGTATTACTTAAAGTGCAAATCCTTAGAAAATCTGCTTCAAAATTACCCAGGATGCTGAATAAACATGCAGGCTCATGGATCCTGCCCAGGACCTACTGAATCAGAATCTCTGGGGGCACTCCAGGTGACTCTGAAATGCAGTGAGGATTGAAAGCTGTTGGTCTACCTTCGAAATGAAAGGAAATCTCCCCACCACATGAATACAAATTAAAAAGTCCAATTCCTCACCTTGCCATTCTCTAGTCACCTAAGTATATGCTTTCAACTTCGTTCTCAGGTTTTTCTTCTTTATCACCCAAGGTGATGAAAAGCAAACACCAAAGTAGTAGGGAGAGCTGTGTGTGATAGCTCACGCTTTCTCCGCCAGCCCTTCACATGACCTTGAAATCTAGCTGTGCTTCCCAAAAGCCGGCCTCTGGCCTCTAACAAGGGATGCTTGTTAGAAATGCAAATTACTGGCCCCACCCTAGACCTACTGAATCAGAAACTCCCCTCAATTTACTTTTTTGCTGCTTGACAAAACTTAAAAGAACAATTCATGGAGACATTTCTTCACCTGAATACATTTATAACCTTCTCTAATCACCATCTATAATCAGCAAACCATACTCTTCTACTCTTTTCAAGTATGTATACACCATCTACCCCTGGCAAGCCTCCTGTGTTTCCAGAAAACCCCTCCAAGAGCTGACTGTCTTACAGATTGTTACCTCTGAGAACCTGTAGAGGTAAGGCAGTGAGGAGAAGGACATTTTCTTATTAGTGAGACATCTTCAAGCTAGATGTAAAGAAAATAGTCTTATTTAAAGTTTAAAAACAACATTGAAAATGGAAATAAGTCACTAAAAGTAGGCCCCAAGGAAAATGTCATTAAACCAGAGAAAATAAGGTACTAGAAAACATGTATGAAAATACACACTGGACAAATACCCTGAAAATTTCTGGAATGTCAAATAAAATACGAGCTCTTGGGAGAGGGGTGGTTCCATTAAAGAAATCATTTTTAATTTTTCTGGTCCCATTTTTGTATTACACTTCTCTATTTCTTTATTCTCTCCATTAATTTCCTCATTACACCTAAGAGATTAATGCTATAATTATTGATTCCAACTCCTGGCTTTGTTCTCTAGTTTATATTCCCACCATTAGGACAGCATAGAAAATGTCAGCTGATATCACTAGTTTTTGTGTTTTCTTTCTTTGGTATCATCGGAAACTGGAGAGTAACCTGTGTCCAGAAGGCTCCAGCTGATACACAATAAGTATATTACATCTGCTGCTAGCAATCTGGAAGGCCCTGACTAAAAAGAATGGAAACACTTGACTCCAATGACCATGGACTGCCAGAAATGACTGGAAAAAATATGTCCAGGGGAGCCTGGCTGGCTCGGTCGGTAGAGCATGTGAGTCTAGATCTCAGGGTTGTAAGTCCAAGCCCTACTTTAGATATAGAGATTACTTAAAAATAAAATCTTTATAAAAAAAAAAAAGGAGGAAATATATCCATAGACCACAGCACAAGAGTGTTTAAGAGTTGGGCAAATTAAGAGATATAACATGCATCTTATCCTAGAAACGTACAGTCGCTATGCAGATTAGTAGACACAGGGGAATCAGCAAGCCTAAGCAGTCTTACTGCATGAGAACAAGAAATGGGAAAAGGGTGGAAAGAAGGCTCTGCCAGTGGGACTTACTAAGAAATGGAGTCAGGATGTGTGATTAAGGAAAAATATATAAAGCCTTTATTTTTTTTTATTTAAGATTTTATTTAGAGAGAGAGGGCATGAGTGGGGAAGAGGGACAAAGGGAGAGGGAGAAGCAGACTCCCCACTGAACAAGGAGCCCAATGCAGGGCTTGATCCCAGGACCCCAAGATCATGACCTGAGCCGAAGGCAGACGCTTCACCAACGGAGCCCCCCGGGTGCCCCATAAAGCTTTTAAATGAGCAATGGAGTGGAACCTGAAGTTTAGGTGATTCCCAACTTCAGGCGAGGTGGTAGAGGTGGCAGCAGGAAGCAGTCCCCTTCTACCAGATATACACAAATCTGTTTACCAAGTTTTAAGATGCGGGATAACGTATTCTTTATCCAAACACAGTGGTATCTCTGGTGTGGCCTCCAGCTAGGGGAGTGGCCTGTCTAGAAGATGTCACTAAGTCCCTTTATTGAGGAAATCAATAGTCCTCAGAGTCTCAGGAATAGTGACTCCCTTTCTAGTCTGTGACACTCTCAGTATCTTTCTGCTTAGAATTTCTTTCTGGTATGGTTCTTCTAATGTATGATAAAAAATGGTGTTTGGATAACTTTTAGGTTAGCTAATTTCTTCTCACTCTGTGTGCGTGTTACAGGCTAGCCATTCCTCTCTACTTCACTATTGGTTTTCCATCAGGGAAAAAGGAAGGAATTGTAACACAGTCATCCAGTCTGGCCAATTTTGTTTTTGGTTGAGATTAGATACTGAAGCCAAAGTGTTTCACATTTATGTGGACTTCTAATTTATTTTCAGTTCTAGTTACCTCATGGCTAACACCAAAGTCCAGCAAGTACTATATATCACATTTAGTTTTACCATTGAGTAGGCATGAGCTTACCCTTTGGAGAAAAAGGGCACACACAGTCGCTGCAAGAGCAAGGAGTATGGATTCTTTCTGGGAAAAATAAGGCTCAAATCATTTTAAAGCTCCTTCAGTGAGCTTGAATTTAGTACTGATGATTGCTTTCCTCTCCCAATTAAGCCAATTATAAGTATCCTTAGTCCTTAACAGTATCTTCAGTGGAGCTTCATGCTCTTTCTATGCACCATGCTTCAGCATTTTTGCTGTCTCATTAAGTCTCATTGGTACAGTCTACTTGGAAATCTTTTATAATTTACAAGATCATGCTACTGCCAAAAAGAAGGAAGAGGAGGAGGGAGTGGTGGAGGAGAAGAAGAAGAAAAACAGCAATAAAATGCTTTTCTTCTTTCATGGCCAACAAAATTAAAGTCAATTACAGTAATGTGAGGTAAAATCCAGATTTAATAAAGGCATTGGGTTGTACCACGTAGCATGTGGTTCTGAAGAATTGTTTGTTTCAAGAAGATGACAGATGGGAATAATTTTAGTCATTTTGTAGCTTCATATTCTAACACTTAAAGTTATAGATGGGACCACTGCTAGACAGAGTGTAATTTCTATGTTTATAGTGCAAAATAGTTGCTCTCTCTCCTTCACACTTAGGTAGGCAATCTTTTTCCATAAGTGAGTTCATGTATCGCATTGACCATCAGTGCCTGTTGCCTGCCTCCCGAGGAAATGAGATTGCAGGTCTCATTCCCTCTGTTGGCGGAAAGTGGAGCCAGATTTCTAAAGGAATCAAATGACCCTGCTATTTTGACCATGGCTTTCCTCTCTCTCATTCTCTCCCTACTCAATCCATTTTGGCAACGTAGCCATTCTCAAAGGAGCAGAGACCATAGAACACTCCAATGCAGCTCCCCTTCACATGTGAACTTGAGCTTTCCATCTGTGTTTTTGTCTCACCTTGCCCTGTCAGTGGCCCTCTCTGACTCTGCTCCACCTCTTGGCCCCAGCTTACAGCAAAACTGTCCCCAAGTCCTCAGAGGGTATTGTAATCACAAAGGGAAAGAACAGAGGAATGTTAAAAGTTGAAAAATCTTAATTCAAACTCTAGTGGAAGCTGAGAGCTCAAGATGCTATAATGAGAAATTAATGAACTACTATCCAGCAAAATACAGGATGCACTCAAAGACAAAAAATAGAATATGAGCAATAAAGACTCCAAAGTATTCAAGCCTCCTATTAGGAAATGTAAAGGAAATAACCCACACCAATAAAAGAAACAAGCAACATAAAAACAGAATACAGCCACAAATAAAGGCTTTATTTTCCAAAGTAATGAGGCAATTGATACTAAAATAGAATAGCAGGTTAGAAGAAATGAAGCAGAATGAATCTTAAAACAGACTATGATTCAAATTCTGAGTGGAAACATGTATTCATTCTCTGAACAAAAATTTAATGAGCAGCTATCATATCTAAGCTGCTGTTCTAGGTACTAGGGGACTTTAATGATCAAGGCTGAAGAGATCCCTGTTATTTTGGAGTATATAATCTAATGCAGAGAAATAGAAAAGAAAGAAAGAAAAGAAAGAAAGAAAAGAAAGAAAGAAAAGAAAAGAAAGAAAGAAAAGAAAGAAAGAAAGAAAGAAAGAAAGAAAGAAAGAAAGAAAGAAAGAAAGAAAGAAAGAAAAGGAAGAAAGAAAGAAAAGAAAGGAAAAAAAATCCAAATGCTCTAAAAATCCCAAATACTAATAAGTGCAATGTCAGTAATGTCGCAATTAAAACAGAATGGGTGAAATCCTAGAAAGTGACTGGGTGGCTAACCCAAAAGGGATGGTCAAAGCTCTGTGAAGAGATACCATTTAATCTAAGATTTGAATGACAAGAAGGGAACAACCTCATAAACTCTGGTGTCTGATGCAAAGAATGCAAGACTAGAACAAACTTGGACTGTTTGAAGAATATAAACATAACCACCTTCTGGAATCTACAACTAGAGTCATCTAGTACCATCTATTACTCTCTCTGCGTGTCTTCATATGCCAAACAGTTGAGTAGGGCACCATATTGACCACATTTTGTCAAAGTAGATGTCAGCTGAGGACTTAGGATGACAGCAGTAACAATAGCTTCCACTCACTGTGTACTTTCTACAGCCAGGTGATTCATACCCGCTACCTCATTTTATCCTCAACTGTTATTTCCCCCAAAACTGAAAGAGAGAACTTGCCCAAGGTCACATAGCACATGAATCCCACGGCAGAGTTCTGACTCTCCCACCACACCAGACCATTTCCCATTAAGCTACATTGGAAAAGGGCAAGAGAACATACAAAATGGAGAAAGAAAAAATAGTTGTGTGATTAGTTGAATTTTTTCCACAGATTTGACTTATTTAATCATTAGTGTACAATATTTCAAAATACCATGTTTAATGGCTAAAATCCATTATGTATTTAATTTCTTACCAAAATAACACTAAGTCAGAGAGTTAGTTCTAAGATGAGAGGGAAAGTTAACTCCATAGATCATTTAATGATTTATAAAATATTTTACTTTGGGTGAAGAATTCTGACAAAGAAATGATTATATTTAGTAAAATAAAATAAAATAAAACATAGCATTTGTGTGATCCAAAGGCAACATGATTCAGCCATGATACCCATTATAGGAAAGTTGGAATTAATTAATTATACAGTAAATATATCTTGTACATTGTTTTGCTCTACTTTAGCGGGGGGCCGGATATTGAGCAGGAAAAGCCTCATAGAGACCTCCTCCAAATGCATCTCCTTATCTGCTCTTGTCCTGTGCTACAGGGTAGGGGGAGGGGGTGCCTTGTGCTTCTGCTTTCTCACATGGCTACGTGGAGCCACCAAGATGGCTGACACTCTGGGGGGCAGTGCTAGGACTACAGTACTGTAAGGAGCACAGAGAAGGACTGTGGGGGAAGGAGGAGAGTTCTGTATCTCTTCTGAATTGGAAAATGTTTATTTTCCAGTACATGGGTAAGAAAGGGGATCTGCTGATGATAACATTTTTATTTTCCACTATGTGTTTTATGGCACTCTGAGTATCTTCCTACCATGGTGTAGAAAAGCCTTTGAAACTACTTTTTAATACAGGTAAGCAACTAGCTAAATTAATATAACTTATTTCTATGTAAATTGCACGCTTTTTAGAAGCACAGGAGTAAAGGTGGATTACCTCACAAACAGCCTCCATTTCCTCCATTTTTTTCACAGTGCATCTCCCAGTTATGGAAATGCTTGAAAGTGAGAAGAACTATCTAGATAAGGTTCCATACATGCATCTCATTTACACCGTGTTCATCTTGCTCACCATCGGGATGAAACTGTTGTGAAAGCCTTCCCTGAGCATAGCAGATACTCCATGTCAGGAGTACAAAGAACATGGGAAATTTGTCCCTATCATCAAGGAAATGATAGTGCAGTGGTATAATATTAGCTCAGAGAAGATTGGTTTGGTTTGTTTTGATTCCTGGGGAAATTTATGCAAATATTGACATTGCTAGACACCAGAGGTCAAACTCAGGGCCTCCAAAGAGACACTGTCTAGAACAGTGCTTCCCAGTGTCACTGGTGGACTGAAGATGGGCAGGAAAGCAAGAAGGAATGGAAGGGAGAAATGGAAAAGGAATTGAGGAAAATATGGACAGAGAAGAAAAAGGGTGGGAGAAATAAGAAATCAGGAGAATGAAAGTCAAAGTTGAGTGTGATCAAGAAATTCCCACTGTAAATAAAGGACCCCAGCCCCATCTGCCAGGGCCAGTGCCTAGGATTTTTGAGGTGGAGGGTGCTCTATGGAACTCTTGAGGCTGCCCCCACAATCAGATGTGTTTTTATTTCTCCCAAACAACTGACCATTTCTCACGAATATAAGAATAACCAGCTTTTCAAACTGGTATGTGCTTCATGGGTGGTTTCCCTTAACTTTTCCTCAAACATGCCTATTATATTATCCATAAACAAGCTAAAAATACATGGAAATCCCAACGGAGCTGAAGGCAAAAAGCTTTGCAAGGCCCTGAGGAAAGTGGCCAACTTTTTGATGTCCTAGTTCTTAACAGTGATGAAGCCAGCTTAGTATGATTTCAAGGTACCCTACGGACTCTCTCCCCTACCTCCGTCCCCTCCTTGAGCAAATATTTGTTCACTGAGGCCTGAAATTGATCTTTCAGGGGCCAGCATTTTTCATTTCATAATCAGAAATTATTTTAAATGCATATTCACTCTCTTGGGTAAAGTAAAACATTGAAGTTACCATTTGCAAGCTGGTTGGTCCCTTTCCTGAGAGCAGGGCAGAGAGCCCACCTGATGTTAGAGAACTGGTACTCCACTCTGAGGACACCTGGTCAAAGCAGGGAAGCTACGGATAAAGAACTCCAGTTGGCCACTGTCCAGGGTTGTGGAGCACTCCTCTGCTGACTCGTTAATGTAGCGCAGAAGAATATGTATGAACTGACCCTAATTTTTCCAGCCTCCTCTTTCACTAGCAACCCCCACCTCACCAGCCCCCCCATACCTTACTGTGCCACTCTCCAGGCATTCTGAACTAGTTGTAGGTACCGGAACTTGCATTTTCTTTTCAGTTGCTCCTTTTACCTGGAACATATTACCCATTTCACATCCATCCCTTTCATCTGGCCTAGTTTCTGGGTCAGAACTGAGATGGGACATCCTAAAGGTAGCTTTTTGTGGTCCTCCAATGCTGGGCTGATACACACTCAGTATGTCCCCCACACATCTCCATGGCACAGATTTTAACACCTTTTACATGGAGGGGTAGTTACCTGGTTTCTTGTCTGTTGTCTTCTCTAGATTTGATCTCCTTGAGTGTGTTCACCTCTGTATCCTCAGAATTTAGCATAGTGCCTAGAGCAGAGTTTCAATTAATAACTACTGAATGAATGAATGAACAGCTTTCATTCTGCATCTGTCATCAAAAGAGGAGTGTAATTGGTGGAAAAGCTTGTCCAGAGATGTGAGACTGAACTCATTCCTATATTTCCCCTTGTACTGAAAATCCACTGAAATAACAGAAGAAGATATAATGAAAAAAAATCCATATTATTTCTTAGATTTGTCAGGGTAGAATAACGACTGCATGAAACAACACCAAATCTTGACAGATTAGAACAATAAGAGTTCATTATTTATCCACATCATAGTCCAATGCCAGAGCTGGGATGGCTGGGCAGTGTTGCTCTTTCCATTATCCACATCCATTCAAAGGTCAGAAGGAGAAAAGAAAGCAAGTGGAACCACATGGGAAGATTTTTAGGAGCCAATTTGGAAGAGGCATACATCACTCCTACTTACAATCCATTGGCCATAGCTCTGTCACGTGGTCCCTCCTAATTGTAGGAGGAAAAGAAAACAGAGATCGGCTGAAGAGTATAGTCTTCTATACCCCTGAAAAACAAGGAAGGATGCCCTCCACAAACCAGAAATTTTGGAGAATTTCGCAAAGCTCCAAAGCTATTGGGAATGGATTGGTGGATATAAATGAACAGGAGAAACCATAGCTGATAAGACACTCAAAAAGAAACAAAAGAAATTCAAGCAGGAGAAAATCACTGCAAAAATAAAATCAATTCCAGAAATACTTTGAAGTTGGAATCAACAAATGCAAATCACAGGAAGGATTTCTGGAACTGTTGTCAGGGAAATTAGGTTTGAAATTGCATTCAGAAAAAGCTGGGCCGCCCCACACTGAGCAATAGAGACCATCACTGCTCCTCGCCCCAGGAGGACATCTGGTGTGACTGTCAGGACGGGGCAGCAGAGCAGAGTGTGAAATAACTGTGCGCCTCCATAAAGACAGCAGTAGAAGAAAAAGAAAGTGAGCACATTACTCCAGTGTTTTGCCCAGGCTAAATTGCTCAGTATATCTCGCTGTGGTAAGAGTTTTAAACAGGAAACTCTGAGTAGACAGGGGGCCCCCAAAACAGGCCAAGTGCCCAGGTAACTTATCACTGGAGATGAGAAACACCCAGAAGACAAGCTTGAAACACACATTTTGCAGCCACACATCCTGTCCCTTCTCCTCAATAACCAGAAGGAAGACACTATAATCAGAATGATAGGCAAACGGAGATCCTCATAAATAAATCTGGATGGACATCCAGGGATGTCAAATTTTAAAAAAATAATGAAAAAGCCAACACACCAGAAGGGGGATGCCAAATGCAACAAACAACTAATTCTTGAAGAACAAATTTTAAAGTGGGAACAGATGAAGAATTTAAAATATATGTAGTTGATATTCTCAGAGAGATTTATGAGTTTACCATACCCATAAAACAATAATAGTCTGTAACAAAAAGGAAGCAGCCAGATTTGTTGGGGATAAAAATGTTATCAATCAAATAAAAACTAAATAGATGGGTTAATTGGTATTGGGAGCCAACCCTCCAGTCTCTTGCATTTCTGTACATCTTGCACAGTGAGGCATTAACTGCCCTTTGTTTTATACTATCTTTTCAAGGATATTTACTTAGTAAATGCCTTGGAAAATAGAGATAGTGTCTCTCTCCAGAGCAGGGCATACTGACTATTCAGTATAATGAAAATGTTTCCCTCTGGGGCAAAGGGCAGACAGGCTTATAGAAGACAGGATCCCTAAGCTCAGGGTTCCTCTCCTGTCACATGGCCCCACGTTCCACAGGTAGTGATCTGGCCCTTTCTGTGTCTCCCTGTGAGAATTAGGACTCAAGAAACCAACACAAATGCCTATAGTCTGGCCACTGCTATTCAGTGAGTAATGAACTGTTTTTGTCTCTGACTTAGAAGTCTCAAGTCTTCTTCCATGACCCATGAGACTGTGGCAGGCTAACTCACAGGTAGAGTAAAATCTCAGACCCTTCACAGTTCTTAACAATTATTATAATGAATATGCTGAGACCCTAAAATAGTGAACTATAAAATCAAGTCAAGGTATTCTCCCAGAATTCAAACCCCAAAATAAATGTGGAGTGTGGGGAATAGTTAAGAAACATATACGATGGGGGACGCCTGGGTGGCTCAGTCATTGGGCGTCTGTCTTCGGCTAGGTCATGATCCTGGGGTCCTGGGATTGAGTCCCGTGTCTGGCTCCTTGCTCAGCAGGGAGCTTACTTCTCCCTCTGCCTGCCACTCCCCCTGCTTGTGCTCTCTCTCTCTCTAGCAAATAAATAAATAATAAAATCTAAAAAAAAAAAAAAGAAAAGAAACATATAGGATGGTTCCGAGACTCCAATAAGAAAGAGGAATTCTGAAAAGAATGGAGAGAACAGAGAGGTAGATAACCAAGAAAAATAGAAAAACTTTTCCCAAACCTAAAAGAAAGAAATACTTAAATTGAAAATGCCGTAACATCTCAATGAATCACTCCATAGAGTAGTTAGTAACCACTAAGGGAAAAGGGTACATCTATAATGGTGGATCCCTTTTTCCCATTGGAATGAAAGCTTTTGGCAGAAACCAAGCAATCAGTAATACTTAACTAACAATAATGGGACAAAGTGACTTATGAGCTTTCTGATGCACTGCACTAAGAAAGATGCAATATCACTTCTATAATATGCTTGCCGAAAAATGTTTACGCCGAACCTACGCACGCAGAAACAAGAAGACGGATCCAAACTGAAAGACTCTCTATAAAACAACTGGCCTGAACTCTTCATTCAAAAATATTAATGACGTGAAAGACAAAAAGACAAGGGTGCTGTTCTACATAAAAGGAGAATAAAGAAAAAGGACAACCAAATGCAGTGCACAGTCCTTAACCGGAGCCTTCAATTAAAAAAAAAGGCTGGAAAGGGCGCCTGGGTGGCTCAGTTGGTTAAGCAACTGCCTTGGGCTCAGGTCATGATCCCGGGGTCCTGGGATCGAGTCCCACATCGGGCTCCTGGCTCAGCGGGGAGCCTGCTTCTCCCTCTGACCTTCTCCCCTCTCATACTGTTTTTCTCTCTCTCTCTCTCAAATAAATAAATAAAATCTTTTAAAAAAAAAAAGGCTGGAAAAAACATATTGAAACAATTGGGGAAATGTGAATATAATCTATATATTAAATAATAGTATTGTATCAAACTGTATTGAATCATATTTAATCCAAGTTAAATATTTTTTTTGGTGTGATCATTATTTTGAGCTTACAGAGGAAAACATACTTGTTCTTTAGGAGATACATGCTGGAGTATTTAGAATAAAGTGCCATTAATGACTGCAAATTACTCTTAAATGGGTCATTAAAATTATATTTAAATATATAGTTTTATATATAAAAATTATATAATACATATAATCTATATATATAAAACCTATATACATATACATACATATAGAGAGATACAGAGAGAGAAATAAAAGAAAATATAGCTAAATGTTAACAGTTGGTAAAACAAGAATATCTGGGTGTCCACGGTATTACTGCAAGTTTACAGTAGGTTTGCAAATTCTCAAAATAAAAAAAAGGGAGATGAGAGATTGCAAATGCCAACAAAGATTAACACAAAGAGAAGCTACACTTACACTATTTAGGAGCCATCTCAATAATTAAGAATTTAAAGGTAATACCCTAAAAATTTTTCAGAGAGCCGTAAACAGGCTACATACAAATCACTCTGGATATGGGCATTAAGATAAGGACATAGTATCTTCCAAGTTTGAGAGAAACTTACTTTGAAGATAGATTTCTACATCCAGCCAATTAAAATTTAAGCGTGAGCACAAAGAGAGAGAAAGAGAGAAGAAAAAAGTATTTTCGGTTACTTCAAGAGTAAAAAATTTTGCATTCCACAGATATGCTCTGAAATAATTAGTCGAGGATATGCTGCAACAAAATGAAAACTGAATCCAAGAAAGCTAAAGATGTGGAACTCAAGAGATGGTATACAAAGAAATCAGGAGCCATGAATACACAGCATTAGAGATATGAAAGAGTTACAAGAAAAAAGCATATTCAAATTTATATACTATTAAAAATATATTTAATTTGTTAACAAATACATAAGCAAGATAATTTCTAAGAGATGAGTACCATGAAGGCAAATAAACAGACTCTGTACTGGGAAGGGATGAGCCACATAAAGTCATTGCTCTGAGTTCATGAAAGCAATTATTATCTACGTGCAGAGAGAACTTGACCCCACAAATACTCTGGAATTGAAAACCCCTTAAATTCATACTGATCCCTTCTGTCTTTTTAAGATGTTTCAGCCAGAGAAGATACAATATGATCAAAATTCTGCAGAGATTGTGAGAGCTGATAGCACTACACTGCAAGCCCAGCATCCAAGGTTTTTATTTTTGTTCATCTATATTAGCAGAGTTAGAACTAGTCACTGAGAAATGAGGAGAAGGAGGAGATGACTTGGCATTACAAGCTCACAGGTGTGTTTCGGGAATATATGAACAGTTATTTTACTTTGAAAAGGTTATAGAATGATCTTTGTCTTATATAAGTATTATGGAAGTATTACGGGCAGTAAGTATAAACACACTGACTGTGGATTGGATTTTATTTATGCCTTTTCGTGTAAAAAGCATATATATATATATATATATATATATATATATATATATACACACACACACACACACACAAATATGAGGGAGGTAGAGAGAGGACTCCGAGAAACAGTGTGTCCTCCCCTGTCCTCATCTGAATGAAAGCTCTGACCACAGGACAGAGGCTACGATGGCCCCAAGCCAAGCAAAGCCCATAAGTGTATCTTCTTCCTTTCCCCTTTGCTGCCCAAACCATACTGTGTTCCCCAAGGCATTTCTACTCCACAGGAGGACCACGGGAACCATGTGTGCTTTCAGATGGCCCAATCCTTCAGAGTTCTGAGCAGCAGAGGACCGGGTTTAAGGAGCCCCCCACCCCCACCACCCCCGCCTTTTGCTTCTCTCTCAGATCTTAGCCACCCCTGTGGAACTGCATCCTAAGGCGACCCTGCTCAGCAGGGATGGCAGATGGACTGTATTTGTTGCACTCTCCCAGGAAGCGTGATGCAATTGCTTTTAAGAGGTCAGTGCCCTCCAACTGTGAAATGGTAATATTATAAATTATGTGCTTAATTAAATTTCACCCCAACAGTATACCATAAAATTGGAAAAGCAATTCCATCACTCAGGATCAATGAGCATAAAGTACACACAAAAGGATCAAAAGTTCTCATCAGTAAACTTATGTTTGTGCTTTGGCTGAAAATTCAGAGGTCCATTTCTACTATAGGTTGATGAATGGCGTACAGTTAATAACCACTTAATTGCTTGTCTCTTTTTCCTCGTGTTGCTGCCATATAGGTTAGAAATGACAGGGTTGAGATTTTTGCTAGTCTCCTTCAGTCAGGAATCCAAGGAAAAATCTTCCTATTAGACTTTACCATCCTGTTCACAAGTGTCTTTGTTTAATTTTTCTGTTTATATTGAGTTTTTTTCAAGATTTTATTAATTTATTTGAGAGAAGAGAGAGAGCACGAGTGGCTGGGAAGAGTAGAGGGAGAGGGAGAGGGAGCAGCCCATCCGCCACCGAGCGGGGAGCCCAATGCGGGGCTCGATCCCAGGACTCTGAGATCATGACCTGTGCCAAAGGCAGATGCTTGACCAACTGAGACATGCAGCCACCCCTATATTGTTTTTTTTTTTTAACCATGCAAAACACACATCAGGATTAGGGAAACTGAGCTAAGAGGTAACCTGGTGTAGCTGCTATCTCATGAATATTCAATGATAAGGGCTATCACAAATTCTTAACAACTCCTCTATAGGTGCAGCTACGTACTACAAATAACACTGAATAAAAGAGTAAAAGAAACAATCTAGCATCAAACCCAGTACCTGATAGTTGGCTAACACCCAGGAAATGTTTGTAAGTGAATAAATGAATCAAAGAGTGAATGAACAACTGATAAAACTCAGTTCTCCGGCTTCAGAAGCCATTCCCATGATACCAGGACACACCCTTGCAAATGACAATGTTCAAGGCCAAATAAAAGATTAAAAAAAAAAAAGATTTTATTTATTTATTTGACAGAGAGAGACCCAGCAAGAGAGGGAACACAAGCAGGGGGAGTGGGAGAGGGAGAAGCAGGCTTCCTGCAGAGCAGGGAGCCTGATGTGGGGCTCAATCCCAGGACCCTGGGACCATGACCTGAGCCGAAGGCAGACGCTTAACGACTGAGCCACCCAGGTGCCCCCAAATCAAAGATGTTAACAGACGATACCTGGGCCATAGTCTATAACTCCCATTTAATTTCATATGAATTTATTACGGAACCAATTTGGAGATTTGTTTCTGGAAAGTACTGATTTATTCATTTGAGATTAGGCATGGTAAATGCAAGTTTTGGACTGGTAGTGCACTGCTGTGGATGGCTACCCAGTAAGTACATGGCACTTTAGTCGATGGCACTTTATGGTCCCAGCAGAGCCAGTCTGGATCTTGAGGCTGAACTATTTCCTCATAGAAGGATAAACGGAAGGAGGTTGGAAAGCCAAGGAAATGGAAGGCAAGTCCACAATTTCTCCTATTTCCTACATTCTAAGATAATACTTCTTTCCACATACTGGGTCCCAAAACTTCTATTTGTTTAAGGGATATGAATCCAAGACAGTCAATGTCAGAGTCAGAGAGAAGGGCAGGAGCTCCCATTCTTCCTGCTGGGTGTCCCACCTGCTCCTGGCCGTCTTGGTTGTCTTTGAATCAAAGAGCCAAAAAGAAGCTCGATTTCACAGGCTGAAACTCCCCTCTCAAGCTGACCTGATCTACCTCACTAAGAATGGATTATAGAGACCTCGCACTCCATCAAAGACTGAGCCCTTACTTTTACCTTGATCTTGGGTATCTACAAACTGGGATCTACAAACTATCTTTCCCAGAATGTGGTGAAACATGCTACACACACAAGTACATATATTTATATAGCTAGAGATAGAGATATCTATATTCATGTTATTCAGAAACAACTGAATTGGTATTGTATTTAGTATTCAGAAAGTAATTGGGGTTAATGGAGCCTCTAACTCAAAGCACAGACAATCCTTGCAATGATATCTTGGCTATAGAACTTGAATTTATGATTTCTTGTCTTTTTCTCTTTACCAACACCCCCACCACCACCCCCAACTTAGGAAAGGAGCCTGGTGGGGGAACCAAGAGTTTGGATTGCAAAATTGAGGAGAGTACTGAAACACCTGCTCTAGAGGACTCCTCATCATCCCCTGTAGATATTCAGCAACATTCCTGGCAGGTTTCCATAGACATCGAGAACACTGAAAGGTAAGTGGGAAATTACCCTAAATAGACTTCCAGCATTCCTCCAGCTAATACTCTTAAGGGCTATAAAAGTTGAGATTTTTCTCTTTCAGATTCAGCTTTTGTCTTTCAGATTCAGATTTTAGAAATCTCAGAAAATTGAGGCAACAGAAGGTAAGGAGTCCAAACCCTGCAGTAGAATGTTAGCAGAATTTCCAGTAGTCACAGGCTCCCAAGCCTCTTTTTATCCCACTCTACCACACTGTGTCTCCATGGAAATGAAAACTGTGTGCTTCCTTGGGAAGGGAGAAAGTTGAATCTATATACCATCACAGCTCACCCACTGGGCTAGGGACCAATATTTCCATTTGTTTAAAGGAGAAGAATCCAAAATCATGCAAAGATGTCAACAGTAGATTCTTGCATTTCAGGTGTATGGAATGGCCTGCTGAGCTGTCAGTCAGAGGCTAAGCATTCTGTCCAGTTGACAGCTTTTCATAGAGCTCCGTTCTCTTGCTTTCCCAGAATGTAGCTGATGGCCCCTTAGTGATCAAAGCAAGTTAATGCATTTATCTTAACAAGCAGTAAGCTCACTGATAGAGAGGGAGTTTCCTTCTTGAGAAGAAGTGATTCTACAGTGATTCAATTTCATTTGGGGAAAGGAAGCAATAATAATATAGTAATACATGCCATGGCTCATCTAGATGCTAAAAATGCCATTCTGTGGGGCAGGAAGATGAGGCCCTTGTTTATTGGCCTTCACAGTGATCTCATGTCCTTTGCTACTAATGTCCCTAGAGCTGACACAAAGCAGTTGAATGAATACTGGGCAATTCCACTGAGTGCTTTGTGTGGAGTTGAATCATTGACAAGATAATGAACATTTTATTTTTTTATTTTTAGAAATGTAACACACAATGGCATTTACAGCCATTGTGGTTCTACTTTCATATTGTAATATAATTCTAAAGCTAATTACTGAATTTCTGTGTTTATAGAAAATTGAAGCATGTGGTAATTATGTGCTATTAATAAAACTTGGATTTTGTATAAGCTTGGAAATCTAACAATTCAAACAATAAAGCTGTTTGGCACGGTCTGATACAGCTATAGACAAATGGTGAGGGAATGATTTATCTTAATTTATGAAATAGAAAATGCTTTGCTCTCTTCCCAGGAAGAAATATCTGCCAGAGTGCCATGATCAGGGCATAATCCATCAGCAAGGCCATTTTCCGTTTCAGGCACCTTGCACAGCAACTATATCTAAGCCTTTTGAGCTTGTAAGAAAGCAAGCTATGGCTGGCAATAAAAATAAGAGAGGGTGCAGTTAGGTTCAAGATAGTGTCATAAGATGTGAACTCGCTCCCTCCCATGGGTCCAACAAATATACAGTAATAATTTCCTCTGAAAAAGACCAGCAGATTGGCAGGGCCTCCACAACAAAAGACAAAAAGGACGGCACTGAGATAGGTAGGAGAAGCAAGCACCCTGCCTTGCCAGAAAAGACTCCACCATAAGTGCTGGGATCCACAATTAGGAAGGGTCTCAAAAGTACAGAATTTTTTCCTAAGAAGTGAGGGGTCTGTGCTCCACATCAGGCTTCCAACCCTTAGACCCTGCATGAGAGATAGGAGACCCCCTACATGCCAGACTTTGAAAGCCAATGAGGACTATATCCAGGATAACTAGGAAACTGAACGGAATGGAGAACCCACTCTTAAGGACTCATGCACAGATTTGCTTGTGCTGGAACCCAGCACAAAAACATGAATTTGAAAAGTTCCTAGATTGTATGTGAAGGAAACCAACTTACTAATCTTAAAGCACTTGCCAGAGAGGCAGGAAAATGTTGGGACCTTATATAGGCACAGACAATGGCAGCCACTATATATGTGACCTCTTCCTACCTTGCTAAGTTTGGTGCTGGTGGACACCATTTGGGAACTATCCCTCTAACCTATTAGAGCTGGTGGGCATGCTCAGGTGAGAATCCCACACACCATCAGAGCAAAACTACATGTCACAGCCAGACCAAGGGCCAATCCCACCCACCCCCATTCCACAGATACAATCCTGCCACAGCAGATGGGTGTGTGCAGCCCATATTGAGGATAATCCTTGAGCGCCTAGTTCTGGTGGTCAGGGGACATTGCATATCTGGGTTCCACATGACCTCTCCTGCCCAAAGACATTCTTCCAATATTGGAAGGGGTAGTGAATTTGACTAATACATACAAACAAACACAGAGAATAAGACAAAGTGTTTCAACAAAACATTATGTTTCAAACAAAAAAACAAGATAAAATATCAGAGAAAAATATTAATGAAACAGACATAAGCAACCTATCTGATAAGGAGTTTAAAGTAATGGTCATAAAGATGCTCAGTGAACTCAGGAGAAGAATGGATGAATATGGAAATCCTCAACAAAGAGACAGTAAATATAAGAAAGTTCTGAAGAGTAGTTACAGAGCCAAAGAATACAATAACTAAACTGAAAAGTATACTAACGGGGTCCAAGAGCAGACTGGATAAAGCCAAAAATCTGATCAGCAAGCTAGAAGAGAAAGCAACAGAAGTCACCTGAGCAGAAGAGCAAAAAGAAAAAAGAATTGTGGAGAATGAAGATAATTTAAGGGACCTCTGAGACATCAAGTGGAATAATGTTTGCCTTATAGAGATTCCAGAAAGGGAAGATAGAGAAAAAAGGCCAGATGACTTATTTGAAGAAATAATAGTTGAAAACTTTTCTAATCTGGGGAAGAAATCCAGGTTTAAGAAGCACAGAAAGTCCTGAACAAAACGAACCAGAGAGATCCACAAAAAGAGATGCTAGAATTAAAATGGTAATTTTAATAATAATTAAAATGATAAAAGTTAAAGAAAGAATCTTAAAAGCAGCAAGAGAAACCCCATAAGTATGCCAGCAGATTTTTCAACAGAAATCTTGCAATCCAAAAGAAGGTGGCATAATATATTCAAAGTGCTAAAAGGAAAAAAATTCACCAAGAATTCTCAGCAAGTTATCATTCAAAATTGAGGGAGTGGGGATCCTGGGTGGTTCAGCTGGTTGAGTGTCCGACTCTTGATCTAGGCTCAGGTCTTGACCTTGGGTTCATGGGTTCAGGCCCCACATTGGGCTCTGCACTCAGTGTGGAGCCTACTTAAAAAAAAAAAAAAAAAAAAATGAGGGCGAGATCAAGAGTTTTCCAGATAAGCCAAAGCTATAAAGGAGCTTATCACCACTAACCCAGCATCACAATAAATGTTAAAGGGACTTCTCTAAACTGAAAGAAATGGCACTAATTAATAACAAGGAAATATATATGAAATCCTCCTGGAAAAGGTAAACATATAGTAAAAGTAGTGAATCAATCACTTATAAAGCAACTATGAAGGTTTAAAGACAAAAATAATACAGTTAACTCTGAAAAAGAAACTGAGGGTTCTAGAGGGGAGGAGGGTAGGGGGATGGGTTAGCCTGGTGATGGGTATTAAAGAGGGCACATTCTGCATGGAGCACTGGGTGTTATGCACAAACAATGAATCAGGGAACACTACATCAAAAACTAATGATGTAATATATGGTGATTAACATAACAATAAAAAATTAAATAATAATAACACAGTTAACTGAAACTACAAGAATTAAAGAATGCATAAAATTAAGACATAAAATGTGACATCAAAAACATAAAATAGCAGGGGTAGAAGAAATGTAAAGTTTTGGAATGTTACTATTAACTCAAAACAGACCATTATATACATAGGAACTTACATGTGAACTTTATGGCAAGCCACAAAGCAAAAACTTACCATAAAAACACAAAGAAGGGGTGCCTAGGTGGCTCAGTCAGTTAAGCATCTGCCTTAGGCTCGGGTCATGATCCCAGGGTCCTGGGATCGAGCCCCACATAGGGCTACCTGCTCAGTGGGGAGCCTGCTTCTCCCTCTCCCTCTCTCCCTGCTTGTGCTCTCTCTGTCTCCCTCTCTCTCAAATGAATAAATAAAATCTTTGGGAAAACACACACACACACACACACACACACACAAAAGAAAACGAGAAGAGAATCTAAACAAAACACTAAAGAGAGCCATCAAACCACAAGGTAAGACAGAAAAAAAGAGAGGAATTACAAAAACAGCCAGAAAACAATCAACAAAATGGCAATAATTACTTACCTATAGTTACTTCAAATGTAAATGGACTAAATGTTCCAATCAAAAGACATAGAGTGGCTGAAGGGATACGTAAAAATAAGACCCATCTGTATGCTACCTACAACAGACTCATTTCAGGACACACACAGACTGAACTCGAAGGGATTAACAAAGATATTTCATGCAAATGGAAATGAATAGAAAGCTGGTGTAGGAATATTCATAACAAAGTAGACTTTAAAACAAAGACTGTAATAATAGACAAAGAAGGGCATTACATAATGTAAAAGGGTCAATCCAACAAAAAGACATACCACTTTTAAATATCAAGTATCTTTTCTGACTACAGTGGTATGAAACCAGAAATCAATTACAAAAAGAAAGCTGGAAAAAAACACAAAAATGTGGAGATAAAACAACATGTTTCTAAACAACCAACGGGTCATCAAAGATGTCAATGAAGAAATTAAAAAAAAAAAAAAAAACCTAGAGACTAATGAAAACAGAATTATGACATACCAAAATCTGTGGGATGTAGCAAAAGTGATCTAAGAGGGAAAGTCATAGCAGACTTACCTCCATAAGCAAGAAAAATCTCAAATAATCAATCTAACTTTACACCTACAGGATCTAGGGGAAAAAAAAAAAAAAACAAAGCCCAAATTCAGTAGAAAGAAGGAAATAATAAATACAGAGTGGAAAGAAATGAAAAAGAGACCTAAAAATCAATAGAAAAGATCAATAAAACTAAGAGCTGGTTCTTTGAAAAGATAAAAGAAACTCAAAAACCTTTATCTAGACTAGAGAAGTCTAGACTAGACCAAGAAAAAAGAGAGAAGGTTCTAATAAATAAAATCAGAAATGAAAGAGCAGAATTTACAACTGACATCACAGAAATACAAAGGACCATAAAAACTATTACAAACAATTATATGCTAACAAAGTGGACAATCTGGAAGAAATGGATAAATTCTTAGAAACATACACTCTTCCAAGACTGATATCACGAAGAAATAGAAAATCTGAACACACTGATTACTGGTAAGGAGATTGAATCAGTAATCAAAAACTTCCCAACAAACACAAGTCCAGGAACAGACAGATTCACAAGTGAATTCTAGTAAACATTCAAAGATTTAATACCTATCCTTCCCAAATCTTCCAAAAAATTAAAGAGAAGGAAACACTTCCAAAGTCATTTTATGAGGCTAGTATGACCCTGATACCAAAATCAGAGAAGAACATCACAAAAAAAGAAAATTGTAGGTCAATATCATTAATGAACGTTAATGTAGAAATTCTCAACAAAATATTAGCAAACTGGATACAATAAAATAAAAGGACCATATACCATGATCAAGTGTGACTGATTCCAAGGATACAAAGATGGTTCAACATCTGCAAATCAATCAATGTGACACACCACATTAACAAAATGAATCATCTCAATAGCTGCAGAAAAAGCATTTGAGGGCGCCTGGGTGGCTCAGTTGGTTAAACGACTGCCTTCAGCTCAGGTCATGATCCTGGAGTCCCAGGATCGAGTCCCACATCGGGCTCCCTGCTCGGCAGGGAGTCTGCTTCTCCCTCTGACCCTCCCCCATCTCGTGTGCTCTCTCTCTCTCTCTCTCTCTCATTCTCTCTCTCTTTCAAATAAATAAATAAATAAATCTTAAAAAAAAAAAAAGAAAAAGCATTTGACACAATCCAACACCATTTTTAATAAAAACTCAACCAAGTGGGCATAGAGGGAACATATCTCAACATAATAAAGGCCATATATGACAAACCCACAGCTAACATCACAGTCAATGGTGAGTAGCTGAAAGTTTTTCCTCTAAAATCAGGAATAAGACAAAAATGGCCACTTACCACTTTTATTCAATATAGTATTGAACATCCCAACCAAGATAATTAGGCAAGAAAAATAAATAAAAGACATATAAATGATTAAGGAAGAAGCAAAACTGTCTCTACCTGCAGATGACGTGATACTATACTTAGAAAACCTAAGACACTCCAACAAAAAAAAACGGTTAGAACTAATAAATGAAGTCAGTAAAGTACCAGGATACAAAAATCAACACACAGAAATCTGTGGTATTTGTATATACTAATGACAAATTATCAGAAAGAGAAATTAAGAAAATAATTCCATTTAAATTGCATCAAAAATCCAGGAATAAATTTAACCAACGTGAAAGACCTACACACTGAAAACCGTAAGACACTGATGAAAGAAAATGAAGACATAAATAAATGGAAAAAAATATTCCATGATCATGGATTGGAAGAACAAGGTTAAAATGTCCATACTACCCAAAGCAATCTACAGATTCAGTGTGATCCTTATCAAAATTCCAGTTAATCTTCAAAAATTAACTCAAAATGGATTAAAAACCTGAATGTAAGATCTGAAACCATAAAATTCCTAAAAGAAAACATACGCAGTAAGCCCCTCAACATGAGTTTTAGTGGTATTTTTTTTGTGCATCTGATTCCAAAGGCAAGGGAAACAGAAGCAAAAATAAACAAATGGGATTACATCAAACTGAAAATCTTTTGCATAACGAAAGAAAAGGTCATCAAAACAAAAATGTGATCTACTGAATGGGAGATTTTTGCAAATCATATATCCAACAAAGGATTAAGATCCAAAATATATAAAGAACTCATACAACAACAACAAAAAGAAACAGTCCAATTAAAAAATGGTCAGAGGATCTGAATAGACATTTTTTCACAAAAGACATATAGATGGCCCACAGGCGCATAGAAAGATGTTCAACATCACTAGTCATCAGGAAAATGCAAATCAAAACCACAATGAAGTTATCACCTCCCACCTGTTAGAAGAGCTAGTACCAAAAAGACAAGAAATAACAAACACTGAGGAGGATGTGGGAAAAATGGATCTCTCATATCCAATTGACGAGAATGTAAACTGGCACAACCACTATGGAAAACAGTATGGATATTTCTCAAAAAAATAAGAATAGGACTCCCATATGATCCAGCTATTCCACTTCTAGGTATTTATCCAAAGAAAACAAAAATGCTGATTCAAAACGATATATGCACCCCTCTGTTCATTGCTGTATTATTTACAATAACCAAGAAATTGAAACAACCTAAATGTTCATAAATGAATGAATGGAAAAAGAAGATGCAGTGTGTGTGTGTGTGTGTGTGTGTGTGTGTGCGCGCGCGCGCGCGCGTCCGCACACGCGCTATAATGGCATCTACTCAGCTTGCTATTTGCAACGACATGGATAGACCGTGAAGTTATTATGCTAAGTGAAATAAGTCACACAGAGAAAAACAAATACCATATGATCCCACTCATATCTGGAATCTATAAAGGAAAACAAAACAAAAACAAACTTATAGATGCAAGAGAACAGATAGATGATTACAGAGGGGAAGGGTGGGGGGGATGGAGGTGGGTCAAATGGTTGAAGGGGGTCAGTTATAGCGTGATGCATCAGTAGTGGTGACCACTTTGTAGTACATACAGATGGAAACTTATAATGTTGCACACTTGAAGTTTAAATAATGTTATATACCAATTTTACCTCAATTAAAAAAAAAAGGGAGAGTATAGCCCACAATTTTGAAGTTCAGCCTTAAAGTCCAGATTCAGGTCAAAGGAGGTGGGAATGACTGAGACAAGTCGGCACAAGAGACCTGGTCTGGTAAGGCAGGTTCCTAAGTTCTCCCTCTCTCTGCCCTAAAAGATCAGTGCGTCTCACACTGGACTGCACATTAAAATCACCAGAAGGGCTTTTTAAAAACACTGATTCCTGAGCCCCATCCCCAGAAACCAGCTGTATCAGGCTCTCATGGGGTGGGGTCTTGGAACATGGTGAATCTCCTGTGCAGCACCACACCTGGGAACTGGTGCTTTCTAGAGAGACCTTGCCTCAGTCTCACATGCTGCATTCCTGACCCGTTCCCACCGTGTGCCCGTCCACCTCCCATCGCATCCGCCCTTGAGAATTTTACAGGAAATCAGAATGTGTGTGCCCCTTGCACTTCTGGATGTAAGGGCCCTGCCCTTCTTTTTCCCAATCCCCCACTTTTACCTTTTCTCTCTAGAAACACCCTTTGGGGCTTGTCAGCATCGGTGCCCCACAGACATATCCTCATACTTACGGAAAAGAATTTCGATTGTTTTTATGGATTTATTTCTACACCTGATCCACAAGGCTGCTTTCTTCTCCTTTTCCAATCAGCTATTCCTGGGAAAGAGTTCCTTTTTACATGTTAGCCAATACTTTTTTTTTTTTAAAGATTTTATTTATTTATTTGAGAGAGAGAGAATGAGAGATAGAGAGCACGAGAGGGGAGAGGGTCAGAGGGAGAAGCAGACTCCCCGCTGAGCAGGGAGCCCGATGCGGGCCTCGATCCCGGGACTCCAGGATCATGACCTGAGCCGAAGGCAGTCGCTTAACCAACTGAGCCACCCAGGCGCCCTACATGTTAGCCAATACTTAAGGAGAGACCCTATGGGGTCTCTGGCCTCCCCCAGAACAAGTAGTCCTCAAACCATACTCAAGAGAACAGTTGTGTATCAAGAAATACACAGGGGCACCTGGTTGGCTCAGTTGGTACAGCATGCAACTCTTAATCTCAGGGTTGTGAGTTCAAGCCCCACATTGGGTGTGGAGCCTACTTAAAATAAAAAAAGAAAGGAACTGAGGGATTTCATACCTAAAATTAAATGGTGATTCTTCTTCATATAGCAAAAGAAAAATAAGTTAGTAGATAGAATTTCCTCAACTTTCAGATTATCCTCCCCCCAAAACTTTATTAAATCCTTAGTACCTGCTGCTATTGCTTGCCTATTCTAGAGCTAACTAAAAGATGTATCTGATTTTTGCTCTTATAAATGAAATCGACCACTACATCCTGTGATTTCAAGAGTACTAAGTCCAGGGGATGACCACCAGAACATGTGGAGAACTACTGCCCCAAGGATTTGAAAAGTCCAACGGATCCCTATCCCAAACTAGAAGCCCCCTGTTATGGCTTCCTGCTCCACAGTTGGGTGGTTTTAGGATCACATATATTCCAAGATGAGAGAGCAGAGATGTTGGAGGGATGCAGTGGCTTACCTGCACGGGAGGGGCTAGAGGAAGGTCCATTTGTCCATCTGTCCCAGGTGCTTTTCTCTCCCTCCTTCTCCCTCTCCACGCCCCCCTCCCCACCGTGAAGAGCTCTTCTCTGAAGATTTTAGAATTCCTCAGTTTCCCATTATTCTAAGTCACTTCAATCAATGCTGAACCTTGTGAATCCTTAACAGCTATGTTACACTGAATTTCAATCACAGTAATGAGACAATAGCCAGTGGACCACTACAACCACAACAGCCATCTGACCTTAAAGCCTGAGAGCAACATCACCCAGCCTCAGCTTTGCCCAAAGTACCCCTGTTACACTACTTGCATGTCCTTGACCTCCCTCTTAGAAATCTGCGATACTGGCCTTGTTATCAGAGACTCTTCTCTGATCTCAGCCAGGTCCAACCGAAGGCAGAGAAGAAGTCTCCTACAGCAGAATGTCCTGTGGAAATATTTGCCAGAGTAGTTCTCATTCCTTCCAAAACCATCAGTCTCAGATTTTTTTTCTTATAAAAGCAAAATAAATTCAACATTTGCCGGGGTACCTGGGTGGCTCAGTCGTTAAGCATCTGCCTTCGGCTCAGGTCATAATCCCAGGGTCCTGGGATCGAGCCCTGCATCGGGCTCCTGCTCGGCAGGAAACCTGCTTCTCCCTCTCCCACTCCCCCTGCTTGTGTCTCACTGTGTCTCTCTCTGTCAAATAAATAAATAAAATCTTAAAAAAAAAATTCAACATTTGCCTACTGGAAACTAAAGCTAGTACAATTAAGCACAGACTCTCGTTTCTCAATTGTCTCATAGAAGAGACTGGGATTGCATTTCAAAAATTTACAGCTGATTTTTTTTTCTTTTTATCACTTTTACAGAGACATGCGAGAAATGAAAAACCTTTTAAGCAAACTCAGGGAAACTATGCCTTTACCATTGAAAAATCAAGGTAAGTCTTGTCATTTTGAGGAAGAGGATGTTTTTAACATGATAACCTTGGGACTTGTTTCTTAAGAAATTACAAATTTGTTTTACACAAACAATAGAAGGCACTGAATATACATTCCTCTCTCTTCAAGAAGATACAATAATGAAAATGGAGCTCCGCAGGCAAACACAGTTGTGCTCTGAGGCGGGCTGAGGTACACTCTGACCCTCAGAGGCCTCTTCCACTGGCCCTGTCAGTCAAGAGCACATATTCATTAACAAGCAGTGGAAAGCACTAAACGAGGTGTGGCAAACACAAAACAACTGAAGACTTGGCCCTTGCCTTTAAGAAGTTGGACATTAAGGAGGGCACTTGATGTAATAAGCACTGGGTATTATTTAAGACTGAGGAATCACTAACCTCTACCTCTGAAACCAATAATACATTATATGTTAATTAGTTGAATTTAAATTTAAAAAAAAAAAAACACGTTTACAGCCTAGAGGAGGACACTTAAGAAATTTCCAAAGGGAGGGCACCTAGGTGGCTCAGTCCATTACAGGATCGACTCTTGATTTTGGCTCAGGTCATGATTTCACAGTCAGTCAGATGGAGCCCTGCTCAGGCTCCGTGCTCAGGGTGGAGTCAGCTTGAAATTCTCTCTCCCTCTGCCCCTCACCCTCCCTGCAGGGCACTCTTTCTCTCAATAAATAAATAAAATCTTTAAAAAAAAAAAAAAAGAAATTTCCAAAGAAAGACTTCTGCCACCTTGATGTTTAGTTATCTAAAAGAAGTAATAATAATTAACACATATTGAGACCTTACAGTGGGTCGCTGTGATTCTGCACCCAATTCCAATGTGTGAGAGCGCTTTTCCACACCACCAAGCAATTCGTGGACACCAGCACGGTGTCCTGCAATTCATCTGCATTCTGAGATGACCTGGAGGGCAGCAGATCCCCTAACTTAAGGGCTACAAGACTGCCTTCCCCCACCGCTTGAGATGTACAGGTTGGAAGTTCCAAGGAGCCCCTCCATGGCTTCGGTTAATTTGCTAGAGCGGATCATAGAACTCAGAGAAATATTCTACTTTACTAGATCACCAGTTATCACAAAAGGATATAACTCAGGAACAGCCAGATGTCAGATGCAAGCATAGCGTATGGGGAAGGGCAAGCCGATTCCATCCCTCCCCCAGCGCAGCCCGCTTCGCAGGTCTCTACTTGTTCACCAACCCGGAAGCTCTCCGAACCTGTCCTTTGTTGGTTTTTATGGAGGCTTCATTACACAGGTGCGACTGATTAAATCACAGGCCGTTGGTGATGAACTCAATCTTCAGTTCATCTCCCTTCCCCGGAGGTTGGGTTTGGGACTTAAAAGTTCCAACCCTCTAATCACACTTTTGGTTCTCCTAGCAACCAGCCCCCATCCTTAGGCGGTTTTTGAAAGTAACCTCATTAACATAACAAAAGACACCTTTCTTGCTATCATCCCTTAGGAAATTCCAAGGGTTTTAGGAGCTTTGAGCCAGGAGTGAAGTGGAAAACCAAAGACATGCCTTATTATAAGTCACAATATCACAAACCACTATCCTAAATACTTCTCATGTATTAACTCTGTTAACTTATTTAATTCTCGTAAGGTCTTTGAGGGAAATGCTATTAATGTTTCCCAACTGACAGGAAACTGAGGCAAAGAGAGTTAACTCAGCCAAGGTCACACAGAACTGTTAAGTAGAAAGGTTGGGATGTGATCCCAGACAGTCTGTCTCCAGAGCTATCCCGTGGGAATATACACCGTAACACAGAAATGGAGAAGGTATTTTCACTAGATTGTAACTTCCACGAGGGAAGGGCCTCTACATGTTTCTGTTAACTATTACTGTATCTTCTGTACCTAGAGCAATGCCTAGAACATAGCAGAACGACACCGGGCATACACAATAGATGTTTGTTAGATCTGCGCCCAGCTTTGCAGCCCCGGGGGCTGATGATCTATACGAAGGACCGTCGTCGGCACTGTCACTGAGCATGCGTGGCCTGAGCGCCTGCCGGGAAGCGTCCGCTTCAGACAGTGCTACGTAGAGGGTGGGGAAAGGGTTTTTAGAGTAAGAAAGAAACTCTGCTTTCCACTGAGCAAAGCAGAGGGAGGACAGGGTGCTGCCTGGCTCTGACAGGATTTGGCAGCAGAGCTGGAGAGCCTGTTGGCTCGGGGAGCGGCGTGGCAGAAGGTGGAGAGGTGGAAGTGAGAACGCCAGATGAAGAGGCCGAGTAGTGTGGCCTGAGCGGCATGGGATGGAGGCAGGGTGTCAGAAGATAAGACGCAGGGGTGTGGAGCGTCAGTCAGCTACCTGGACGCACCCCTGCAGGGCCTGGGATCAGACTAATGGGCTTGCGCCCTGGGCGTAGTGCTGTGGAGACCTTGCAGTGATTTCCGGAAGCAGATAGGGTGTAGTGAGGAGTGAGCCCTCCCGCCACAGCCTGGAAGATTGTTGCTAGAAATGCGCATGGTGGTGGGGACCCGGGCCTTTAGATGAAGGCCGATCCTTGAGTTCAAATGCTGGCTCTGCCACTTAGCAACGTTGTGCCCTGGAATAATCTGTTTAACATCCAACGCTGTCAATTTCCTCATCCCTGAAAAGGAGATAAGAGCATTACTTACTCCAGGGGGCTGTTGGGGCTTAAATGAAGCACCGCGGGTCTTGTGTCTGCTCCCGACCTGGACAGATGCTTTGTTGTGATGACTGTTGCTGGTACTGGTATTCTTTACCAGCCAGCCCAGCCAGCCCAGCCTAGGAGAATGCCCCGTCATCATCCAACAGAACAGCCCCAGCTTCCTCTCGTTGATCTGGAGCCCGCAGTACAGAACATTGGTCCCTGGGACTTTGAGTTGGAATTCATGTCTGAAGCTGTTCTCAGTTTCTTTATATGTTTTGCAAGTCCCCCAGGGGCAGCATGGAGCCCCTCTCTGTACCTCACCATCACCTGCCCAGGAGAACGCCTGCCAGGGCGCGCAGAGTGAATGGCATGTGTGCCCTGTACTTTCTAGTGTAAAGCAAACCATCCAAAACGTCCCCTCCACATTTCATGAAAATACATCCAACGGCTCCTGAAGTATGCATTAATGGAAAAACAGAAATTTCCGCTTATTTACTTGGGACATTTTTATAATCATAAAGAGTAGAAATATTTTGTGTGACTTTGTATTCTTTTATAAACAGGAAAAAGTAGAATTTTAAATACATTTTCAAAATGTAATAATAATAATAAATGATTGATACTGTGAGTAAAAACATGAGTGAAAAGGGCGCTAAATCTGTGTAGAGCATGAAAAGGAAAAAGCTAGGAGATTCAAGGACCTGTTAGGAGGGAATGATGCAGTAGGATTTTGAATAAAAATAATAAAAAATTGAGGTGAAGGCTTCGATTCAGGTAAATTCAGGTTTCTTCGCTTAGGGGAAAAATGGGACCCTCGGCATGAGATGCCAGATCTCCGTTCTTTACGGGTTTCATGGGGATCATAGCATGATGTCACTAGAAGGTGACCAGTGGAGACAGGGGGTTGTGAGTCTGAACCAGAGGGTCTGATAAAGCCTGAGGGAAGGAGAGCAAGTCTCTTGGGTCCCTCTGGGAACATTTTTTAGCAGATGCATATAGCACCATTTTAATGAACAAATCAGCCAGATTCTTCTGTCTGACTCTGTATACCAAGCTAGACCATAGGAGCTTTCCCATGACCTTCCTGGAATTCTTTTGCAGCTGATCTGTTTATTCTATGGGTGTAGGTGAACATATCCAAGAAACAGTGTGGGGTGAAATGTGGAAAAATATATTCCAGTTCTTTTCTCTAGGACCTTATTGTCAAAACATCTTTGTAACTGGATGAAAACCATTATAGAAAGCCATCTGGTTTTTTTCTGGCTTATTTCTTTTCTCTTTTTATTCCATTTACATGTGTGTTTGAAGCAGAGAGAAAAAAAGGGGGAACAATACCACGCCTGATTTCCTTTGTTCCTACCTCAACCTGACCATGTGAAGATCCTGCCAGGCAGACACTGGGGAACCTCCCCCGGAAGGGCTCAGATGCCTGTGTTCTCCTGGCTCCTCCCTAGTCTTCACCTCAGAAACTTCCATGTTTATTTTCACATTTAAAGATTCAGTCGTATCTTCCCCCCTCTTCCATACCACAATCAAACCTTGACAACAGTTTGTCATAAAGTGATTTTCAGTGACAAATAAAGGAAGGTAGCCAAGAGCAGGAATTTTAATGGTTAGTGATTATGGCCTCCTTTTAGACAGTGCCTTTTCTTTCCCACCCTTCCAGTTTAAGGCTGGAGACACAGAGAGGCACAGAAGAAAAGAGTTGTCCTCCTTCTATGGCAGCGCCACAGCAGGCTCCTGACCACGTCCAGGTCTCCTGGCTCTCAGCCCACTGTTCTTTCCACTGCTTCAGTGCCTCTCCTGTCCTACATTCTGGGTCACTGGCAGTGCTGTAGGGAACTTCATTAATTATGATAGTCTTGCTGTGTCAAATGGATTACAAATGGAACCACCTGTGGAGAGCCTGCAAGGTTACTGACAAAGGCTAAAAGGAGACTGGAAAGTGAAGGGCAAGCATCTTCTAAACGTATGTTGTAATCAAACAAAACAAGTTGCAGAAATAAATTAAGCCTGAAAGACAGTTTCACCTTTTCCAGAATTCTGACTTAATGAATGCCATGGGGTGTGTTTGTACGTTCACTCTTGCCTAGAATTTGGTCGTTGAGACCAGGCATTAAAATCGGTCTGAGGTGGATCCGTTGGGAATCGAATCTGTTCTAGAATGGGTTCCCTCCTGGAGACAATGTGACTCCAGATTAAATTAGATCTAGAAACAGCTCCCCCAGATTCATACTCTCCACCCACTCCAGTCTGGAGCCCCCATATCCACTGTAGCCATGTCATGGAGCAGGGTTTGATATCTGGCTGAAGAACACAAGGCAGTTATGTCACTCGATAGCCTAGAGATGATCTTTTAGGTCCTTTTGCCAGGGCCTCCTAGAAGGACTTTGTGTGCTTCAGTCTGGTGTTCTCTGAATGTTACTCTGGGTAGTTTTTACTCCTGCAGCTCTATATCTTTTGTAATCTCCGCAACTTTCCATCCAGGATTCAGTATGCCATATGTACTTCCTCTCTGTCCTCCAATTAATTCACACATCACTGATCACACATCACTTTCTTAATGCATTACTCTATGTTCAGCCCCTACTCACAAATGTTACATTCCTACTCATCCTCTTCTAGAGGAAGAACAGGCGTTTTACCCTAGCATCTGGTGTGCCTGCCATCATCTAACATGGGCTGTGAATATCTCTCTCTCTAGAGGTTATCTATCTCAACAGAACAGATTGGATGAGAATCACCTGGAAAGACTTCCCAAATGACAGGCGTCCCCTCATAGAGACTGGAATAATGTTTCTGGGGTAGGGCATGTGAATTCTGGAAACAACTCACACACACACACACACACACACACACTATTGGACAGACAAAGAAACAGTACTTAGAATATAACAGTGCCATAATAGCTAGACAGAGGTCACTACAAGGGTATATGGGATTCTCACCTAGCCCGATGTGAGTTGTAAGGGGTTGGGGTGTGAGATGGGGGAGAGGGTTGCTGGTATTGAGAATTGCTTTTTGGAAAGTGAGCTATTTCTGAGGATGAATCAGAGTTAGCCAAAGAAAGAGATGAAAAAAAGAAAAAGAAAAAAGAGGTGGGGGAAAAAAGAGAGTCTAGGCAGAAGATTCTGGATATTGAAGGTATATGAGGAGATGAAAGAGCAAGACACTTTGATGAACTACAAGCACTTCATTTGTTGGGAAAGTGGTTAGAAAAGAGGCATGAAAGACTAGAGAAGTAGGTGGGCCTATATCATTAAGACCCCTATAATTCATGTTAAAAGGTTTGGACTTTATCCTGAAGCCATTGGAGGGATTCAATTAAGAGGCAGTTGCAATAATCCAGATGAGAAACGCTTAAGGTCTGACGGAAAGCCAGGGGGTCGGGGAAGAGAATATGAACAATTGGATGGGCTGCATAAGAGAAAAGGCAGAATCAAGGATGAAACCCAGGTTCCGACTTGGAAAGCAGGGTGAATGCTGCTGTCTATTCACTAAGTCAGAGAGAACAGAGGAGGAGCAGTAGAGATAGAAGATAGTTGAAGTTTTGGAGATGGAGGGACTCCAAGAGCGATGTTCAGTGGTGAATAGCAGGCGTACAAGTCTTATGCTGAGGTGAGATGTGTGAACTGGGAGGCTGGAAATACATATTTAAACATCATCGGCATAATGGTAATGGAAGCCTTAAGGATGGTTGACACCACTCAAGGAGTATGTGCATAGAGAAGAGCCCTGGAATACCACAGTTTAAGTTTTGAGGGGAAAGAACTGCAGTTTACAAAGGGGACTGAGAAGAAAATCAGAAGAACATTATGAAATAAGTCAAAGAGAGTTACAAGTTAATCTTGGAGGGATTGGCATTTGTTTAAGAAGGGAGGACTTTTCTGGAAAAAGGAATGGCATGTGTAAAGCTGGAGAGGCAAGAGAAGTCATATTTAGAGAATTCTATGTATTTCTATTTTGTACTATTCCCTCCCTCATACACCTTTCAGTCCACCCTTCATTCCGGACTGGACTGTTTACTTGGATCCAAATTCAAGTTGCCTCTGAGCTCCTTGACTTTGTTCACACTGTTCTCTCCATCTAGAAAGCCCACCTCCCCCTTCATCAAATGTACAAGTTCTCCTCATCCCTTGTGGCCCAGCACAAATACCAAGACCTCCATGATTTTCCGTGGTTACCTTCTTCTTTCTCCACTTGGGAGTAATTCCCCTCTTTGGAATTCTCATAGCATTGTATCTGTATCTCTCTTATGGCATTTTAATGAAGCTTCATAGTTACTCAAGCAAACATCCTTGGGACCGAGAACTACCTTTGTGTTAGGACCCATCAGGTATAATCCCCAGCACCCAACATGGAACCTGCCCTTAGAAGGCCTTTGATTAATGCAGGGCTTTCTCAGAGTGTGGCCTCAGGACCAGCAACATAAGCATTTCTGGGAACTTGTAAGAAATCTAAATTCTCCAGCCTCACCCCAGACCTATTGATTCAGAAACTCTGGAGGAAGGGCCAGCGATCTGTAGTTTAACACACCTTCAGATGATGCTTAATACAGCTAATGATTGAGAACCACTGGGTTAGCTGAAGGTCTCCTTTTTTTTTCTGGAATAGAAATTTGCAACTACAGTTACATTATGAGCACTTCTCTTGATTCTATCTGAGAACATAGCTTGAAACTCAAATCTCAGTTGATTATTTGAAAACTTCTTATTTTTATGTCCTTCTGTTTCTTAACACATCATCCATATAAGAAATCTTGTATCAGCAAAAGAAATTTGAGCAACAGAGAAATGGTATCATTGTGCCTTAGGGGATTCTGGTGTCCCTGGCTTTAGTAGTATCCAGGAATTAAGCTTCAAATGACCAAGATTTGAACTGGCTGATGGCCAAATTGCATATTCTCCTTTTCTTTCACTTTCTACTCTGCTTTCTCCCCTCCCTTTCCCTTTCTCCACTTTTCATTTTCACATCTAAAACTGTCCTTGGTTACAGCTGTCTCAGAACATGCGCTTTGGGGAAAAGATGCTATAAAAGTCTCAAACATTCACAATAAAAATCGAAGGTTTCCCAGCAAGGTCAGGTGAATTAGCCCAGAAAGCTGAGAACGAGTGGGGGAAACATTCCATTTTGTTCATAGTCTTTTGGCAACCCGTAACTTCAGAGACAGGATTTCAATCAATGTGGAAAGACATCTTTCCTTGGAGTTGAATTCACTCCAAACCATTCCAGGCGTACTTACTGCTGGTGAATTTCAGCATTTACTGCTGGTGTCAGCTTCCTATGGTGTAGAAAGCTGCTCTGAATTTCTGCCAAGAATTTTTGGGCTTTTGTGTCACCTCAACCCTAGGTGATGATCAGATAAGCTAGGCAAATGTGTCACAAATGCTCAACAGAGATGCCCCAAACCAGCAGTCATCCTTAATAGGCAGCCCATCCTTTGCTTAACATCTGAGCACCTTCTCATCAATTCTAACACTTCCTATTCATGTGAATGCTGTATGTGTGTGTGTGTGTGTGTGTAGCACTCACAAGTGAATGTATATGTGTATATCTATCTAGCTATATAGGGATAGGTAGAGATATGAAAAGAAGGCTGAGTGAGAATTTCAATAGCACAAAAGGTTTTTTGATTCACAGTAATGAATACACAGATACAAAGGTCAGTCGATATGAATCCCATAATACCTGTGTGCTCTTCATACATAAAAAAGAGAACATGGGAGCAAACATCCCATCACAGCATACGCATATACAGCTTCTTTGTAAATACAACATGTAATAGACATTTCCTCATGTAGTGGGAACAATACACATCAGCATTGCATTTTACAAGATATAAATACCCATTCGGTCACTCCCCAAATCTCTTAAATGTTTGGAGAAAGGGAAGGATATATGGGCATTCAGGAAATAGATCTTCCAAGTCTTAAATGGAAACAAGGAGATTTTTCTTCCCTATAAATATCTTCATAGTTTTGGTGATTCTCTTCAAGGAACCATTGAATTCCTGGGGAACTTGTGTTTCAGGAAGTATAGTCAGCATCCAAAGAGATACCAAAAGCTGAAATTCTTTACTCTTCAGGGTCTGCTGTACCTTTGCCATCTCCAGTTAGGTTAAGTTTGTTGGTCACTTGGTGATTAAAAAAGTAAGGGTCCTAAAACTGAGGAGACAGTGAGTTATCATTTCTTTCCGTTCTAAATAGACCATGATTCATCTCTGAGAGATTCTCCTGAGAAATGAGGCTAACAGATAGTGTTTGACACTGCTTTCCAAGTCTTAACTATTTGGGGCAGGTTTAAGTATAAAAGAGAGATGTCCTATTTTTAGTCTCAGAATGTTGACATCCAGAGTATAGTGAAATGCTTTTCATCACAGAAAGGACAAAGAGCATCCTGTTTTTCTCCACATTTGTGGAATATGAATCTTAAGAGAGAATATTAATCTGTGGAGACCGGGAGAGTGCCCTGTGTTTGATTAATTTGATGTGCTCAGCTGGGGCACCTGCTTTCTTCCCTGACTCTGACTTGCTACTCTGATTCTATCTAAATGTATAGCAATGGGGACCATTCCAAGCAACACTGTCCACTTGGTGAGGGAGGCTAATTTACAAGTTAAGTATGACACATGGCAGCCTTTGGGGAAGGGGAGGAAAAGCCCAGACCACTCAGAGGACACAGTTGATGTAAGAGGACTGGGAAGCCAGAACTTGTTTTTGTTCTTGAGAGTTTACTGAGTGTCCAGACTCAGTAATCAAGAAAACCCACCCCCATCTACAAACGAGTTTTCTTGAAGTGGGGCACATCTTTCACTTTATCCAGCCCTTCACCCAATTCCTGATTCTGGGCTCTTTCCCAAGGTCCCGTATCCTCCAGGTTAGGATGGGGAAAGGAGGGAGCCCCTTAGCTCTGCTCTGGGCTGGCAAAAGCTTAGATGCATAACAGTTACCAGAGCCAACCAACCATTTTGTGGCGCCTCGCTCCATTCTGATCATATCCAAGTGTTGCCCTCACTGGCAATTTCCAGGGCATGTCCTTGTGGTCCCTCTCCAGCCTCTAGGACCAGACTGCCAGTTCTGCTGCAACAGGCTATTTCTACCCAACCTCTCTTTTGGGCTGCACTATTTCTTTAAAACCCAGCTCCCTAAACTGAATTTGGCTTACTGGTTTATTTCTTCCTCTCCTTGTCATCGTGCTAAAAATTTCAACTCAAAACTTATAAATTCAACAGCTGGAAATCTTCTCAGAATGCCCTGTGTACAGAAATCTGTAGAAATTGGTAGGCAAAGACTCAACAAGGAGTAGTTGAGAAACTTCTTCCCGTGGCATAAAGTAGGTGAGTGGAAGCAAGACAAGAGTCCTCTGTAAAGGAAAATAGTTAATAATAGCTATATTTACTGAGTGCTTCCTCTGTGCTAGGCACGTAGGATACCAGCCAAGCTTCATGTTTTTCATAGATTATTTCATATAATCTTCATCTAAGGTAAGTATTATTAACCCTGTTTTACAGACGGGAAAACAAGCTTAGCAAGCTTCCAGTTATATTTTCAAAGTCACAGAGCTAGGAAACAGCAGAGGTCGGTTTAGAAAAGAGGCCAACCTTACTCCAAAGCAGGGGCTCTTTCTAAAAAGCTACCCTTCCCCCAACTGAAAGAGCGCCTCCAAGCAGCTTACATTTAATTCTAAGCCGTGGTTCTCAACTGCAGGCTACGTGCCCTTCCCCCCAACAAAAAAAAAGAACATTTTGTCACTATCTGGGGACATTTTTGGTTGTCACAACTGGTAGAGCACTGTAGGACCAGGGATGCTGCTCAATATGCTACAGTGCTCAGGACAGCCCCAACAGCAAAGAATTATCTGGTCCGAAATGGCCAGTAGTGCTGAAGTCAAGAAACCTTGATTCAAAAGATGGTGGATTTTTAAAGCCAACTCATAAAACCCAGGTTATTTTGTCTGTAATTCATTCATATGTACATTCTGTCCCATCACAGATGACAGCAGCCTTCTAAATCTAACTCCCTACCCCTTGGTTAGAAGACGGAAGAGAAGGTTCTTTGGGCTGTGTTGTCTGGTCTCAAGCTAGGCAACTCCTCCTGGAAACCCACCATTGAGAAGACCTGAAAATATCACAGAACCTGAGGACCTCCAGACAGCTGAACTACAATTATTGGTTTTTGACTATGTTTTCTATGCTTCCTTATTACTTTTATTCGCCTCCCCCTACCCTTTTAAATGATTTTACATTTGAAAGCAGCTGCCATCAAGGGGAAAAAAAAAAAAAAAGATTCACAAAGCAGGCTGTTTTTAAAAGGATTTTTAAAGCTGACATTGTGCATGTCTGCTCCAAACCATACCATGACAGATGCAAGAATTATGGTTTTTAAATTATTTAAAAGTTTTTTTAAATGTATTATACAGAGAAAAATTATTTCATGTATAATAGTGTATCTTTAGCTCTTGCTGATCTCATGTGAACAATTTATCATATATAAGAGTCTTTAAACATAGAAATCTATCTAAAACTGCAAAACTGTGTTCAAAACTCCAATCTATCAATATTATTAGAAATAATATTATAATCAAACATATACCACCTCACCTATTGCTTTGTCTGCACTCATTTACATTTAGTCTTCCATTCTGTCAGAATCCAAGAGCTTCTACATAAAGATATCTTAATTTATAATGCAACAAAAACCATATATGAAACGTATTTAAATTTTGTAAATACACAATAATCCTAATACCTTCGTACAATGCATATGGGCAACTAATTGCCTTTTGATCCAATGGTGTCTTTTTCAGCTTCTTGGAGAATGAAGTAATCCAGTTAGAAAATGGTGTAGTAACATATACAATTACCCTCAAATGTAAAATTGAATATTATCATATTTTGTTCTAATTGAAATCTGAAGCATGATGTCTGCGCATCAGCATAGTGTTAAATCTTATAGGGCATGCTGGAATTAGCTCAGATCGTAAAAATATTTAACATTTTATGTTAATAAAATCTTTTTAGTTAAGCTAAGCTTGTCTCATTTTAGATGACTATGCAGATAAGACTTTTCCAATGTGTACTTGGTGTCTTGTCTTACGCTTAGAATCTTGAAAGCAGGACACATTAAGCAATACTATATTTTAGAAAGGAGGAAGCCACAAGCTTTGTTTTTCTGCTCACAGCTCTGTTATGAACTTCCTCACTAAACTTGTAACATGGTACAAATTTTGTTGTATTTTACCCTGTTCTTCCTCGGCCCATTACCCAAACAGAATTTCCCATGGGTTGAGAGATCAGGCCTTTGGACTTCCTTTCTTGCTTTCCAAAATCTGAGGAATCCTCAAGTCAGACAAGAGGCACCAGTGTCTAGTCCAATAAAAGGATGAGCTAGATGCCAAACAGTGGTTTAGCCAAGATGCATCTTTAATCCCAACCCTATACTTTCTCAGTACCTATGTGCATAGGCATTTATATGTCCAATATTTTGACCCAACAACTAAATATATTAAAGCTGTTAGCTTTAGTGAAGATGAAGATAGGTTATATGAACTACTGGAATAATTCTTGTATTAGATTGACCTATATGAGATTGCTGGTATATGATGGTTTTGACCTACAAAAATGTCAATTTCATATGGTTCAACCTAATATCTGATGTTGTGAAAATTATACTTGGAATTATCTTCTAGCTTTTGTGATTGAAAGCAAAAGGATTAGAGGGTTGGAAGAGATCTCAAAAGGCTATGCAGGTCTCTAGATCATACCAGCTGGGTTTTGGCCTTATTCTTGGGAGTCCAGAGTTGTGTTCCAATGAACTGGTAATTAACACATGATTATAGGTATGCCCGACTTCATATAAAGAGGTATCCTTGAAAGTTATATGAGAAAATCACAACTTTCTAAATCAAATATTTGGAAAACGGTTGTTGGAATATGCTATTTAGAGACTCTTAGAATGAATACCCCCTTGCAAAGCAGGTAACCACTCCCAGATTTATCTGGTCTGCAAACCCTGATTTCACAAATCAGGTTTGACAAAACTTTAATATCTTCCTTGAATATGGTTCATTTCACCCCGTGTGGTTAATTCACTTAAGGTCCCTTGTTTTAGAGATTATAAAATAGCCCAGTTGGGCCCGCTCTCAGCTCCTGCCTTTGCCCTCACCCACCTTTCCACTATACTGAACCCTTAGCTTCAATCTAGTTCCTATTAATTCATGCGAAGTTATTAACCGATAAACCCAACCTTGGTGTTCAGCACGTTCCTCTAAATGCTTGAACTAAATCACTTCTGCTTGGTTTATTTGTGCTCACTCTCGCCTTAGTCCGGTATGAAAGGAACACTTACCTCCTGTGCCATTGTCCTTTGTACAAACTGAAGACTGTTAATAAATTCAGGTCTCACCTCCAGGTCTGGGAGGGATATAGTAGCTATTCATGGGGATGGGAATCTGTCTAATTCCCCAGCTAGGCTTTCCATATCTAAGGTAAATAAATTCAGCCACCTTATCTTTTATTCATAGTGCCTGTTTCCCAGACTTTGATTGGTTTTGTAGTTCCTGTGGACACACTCCAAGATTTATAGATCTTCTTTCACTAGCAGGTCCTAAAGTGAAATTTAGTGCTCCAAATCGTGATGACCTACACTGGCTCATATTGGCAATAGATAACTCACCATCTCCCATTAGATATGCTAATGCATCTCTTTAGGAGCTGACCCCACTCTCCTCTCACCTACCAAAGGACTTTCTCAGGTGTAGTCCATGAGATAGAAGTCTACTGTCTCGTCCTCCTGCTGGTAATTCGCTTTCAGATTAGCAATAACACTGAGCTGATCCCCAGGGGTAAGGTGAGAACACTGAACCCATTCCGTTGCATGTACTCACATGCGGAAACTGGCAAAGGATGTCAACTTTTTCTGGCACACCTTCACCCATTTTACCACCATAATTTTGATATCCCATGTTCATTCATCCTTGTCTTTTTTTCAGATTACAGAGGCAATATATGTTCTTTGTGGGAAATCGGAAACATACCACCAAGTATAAAGAAAATAAAAATCAGCTGAATCTCACCACAATCATATTGTTTAAAACCACATTTCCAGGCTTTAAGTCAGTCAGTGGCTGGGCCCAAAGGCACTGTGGATAAGGTATGTGAGTGAATGCCCACAGGGCCGAGGTATCACTTTTAAAATATCTGTCTGCTGATGTTTTTGCACGCCTCTAGGAGCAGATCAACTCAAACTTCTGGTTGAGCCATTGTTCAAGGGTACAAAGAAGACTTTAGAAGTAGCACAGCCCTGATGCCTCCTCTCATGAAAGCTCTTGGGAAATTCTAAAATCCTACCAGATGATTTTGTCCCTCGGTGTGCCTCTAACTGTTGGATATTTACTATATGGCAATACTGCCACCTACCGAATGCCGAGCTTCAGAACAAGAAGGGAAAATAAATGCACAGGCTATAAAAGCTTCTCATTTATTTTAGACAGCAAACAGTGGGCCAGATTAACAATATCCCATAGGGAATTCAGATTCTGGAAGTCTCAAAGTGGAAAGGATTAAGAGTATCATCCAGACTCACTTCTCATGCCACACGCATAAACCTAAGCGCTGTCTATCATTTCTTTGTGTTCTAGAACGTCACCAGATGCAAAATGCTCAGCTTTCAGATAACTATAGATAGGATGAAAAAAACCAGTGATGCTATAGACCCATAATAAATCATTATAATTAAATATAAAGATCAGAAATAAACCCAAGAACATAGAATCATTGAGTGCAATATAAAGATGGTATTTCGATCTGTGAAAAAAGGTTGGATTACTAAATAACTTGGGATGACTGGTTGGCCATTTATTGGGGGAAATACTAGATCTATACCTCATAACTTCCATCAAAAGAAATTCTAGGTGAAGTTAAGATTTAGATGTTAAAGCACATAAGCATATAAAAGGACTAGCAGACAATATTGACAAAATTTATGTGATTTTACCATTAAAAAAAAAAGCCTTTCTAAGCAGGACAACAAAGGAAGAAACCAAAAAGAAAAAGATGGATATATTTGACCAATTAAAAACATGGAACCCTTATATGGTAAAAAATAACTAACCAAATTAAGAGAAAACAAAATTTGAAATATATGCAACAAAGAGCATGGATCTCTAATATATAACAAGAGCTTAAACTCCATTACCCTTGGGAAGTTTCTATGATCTACAACCTTCCCAACCAAGTGTTCCCATTTCATTGTTTCCTCATTGCACTTTTAAAATTATTGCTTCTTTTTCTGTTCATCTTCACTAAACTGGAAGTTCAAGAAAGCAGCAACCATGTCTATTTCGCTTACTGTTATATCCTCAATACTCAACACAGTGCTAGACACAAAGCAAATACTGAAAACATATTTATTGTGTGAGTGAATAATGAATGCATGAATAAATAACATTTTATGATCAAAAAGAATCAAACTTCCCAGTAGAAAATTGAGCCAAGGATACAAACTGGCAGTGTACCATAAATTAAAGTAATGAACTAATAATAAATATGAAAATACTTAACTAGTAATCAAAAATGCAAATTATTATAATATACTCCTTTTTATGTATCAGAAGGACAAAGGGTATAAAGAATTATAGTTCCCAGGGACAACAAGGAAGTATGGAAATCAACATTCTCTTACAGAGTCAACAAGGGTGTAAATTGATCCGATCTTTCTGGAAAATATTCTGGCAATATATTTTTTGTGTATGCCAAATACTTCCACTTTAGGGAAATTCTTCTCAAAAAAAGTCAAGAAATATGAACTAAGATACATTCATTCATTATTCAAAAAACATACGAAAAAAAGGATGTTTATAGGAGCATTATTTGGAGGAATGGAAAAAATATAAGTAAGCCTACAATATAGGGTTGGTTAAATATGGTAGATCCTTTCAATGGAATACTGTGCGCCAATTAAGAGTAAGCACTAGATGTATATTTATTGAAATAAACAGCTATATTGTTAAATGAAAAAGGAAGTTACAGAAGAATATGGTACGTTTTCATTTTAAAAGTATACATATATATATGTGCTTTACAGTGTCTGAAAGGATATTTGCTAAAATGTTACCAGCATCTATCTCTGGGAGGTGAGATTTGGAGCAACTATATTTTCTTTTTGCATATCTGTAATTTCTGGTTTTTCCACAATAAGCATGTAGTACCTGTATAATTTTTTCAGGGAATAAACAACAATGTTCACGATATATCTTAAATGAAAAAAAAACACATTATAAAACAGTATGTATAGTATGACACAATATTTGTAAAAAAGAAAATTATATATAAATATATCTATGTATGTATATATATGCATAAGAAGCTAGAAGGACATACACTAAAATGTTAATAGTAGTTATTTATGGGTAGTGGGGTTATGGGTGATTATTTTTTCTTTTTGCTTTTCTGTGTTTTCTAATTTTTCTACAATGAATATGTATTCCTTGTGTAATAAAAACTAATAATAAACGTTTTAAAAAAATGAAAAAGTGAGACATTGTGACCCCACTTGCTCTCATCCTCCCCACCAACCCCCTGGACTTACTCCTCCTCGTCACCATGTGGGGAATGGGGATATGGAGAGGAAACAGCAGGGCACTGTAACTTTGGGAAGACAGAATAGCGAGCCAGCCAAAGGGGGATGGGGAGGGGGGAAAGAATGAATTAAGTGAAAGTGAAGTCAATAGTGGAAGGATTTTTTTTTTAAGATTTTTTTATTTTTTATTTGACAGAGAGAGAGAGTACAAGCAGGGGGAACGGCAGGCAGAGGGAGAGGGAGAAGCAGGCTCCCCGTTAAACAGGGAGCCGATGCGGGGCTCGGATCCCAGGACCCTGGGATCATGACCCGAGCCAAAGGCAGACGCCTAACCAACTGAGCCACCCAGGCGCCCAATAGTGGAAGGATTAAAGCAGGCTTTGGAAACATTTTCCTTGACAATAGCCGGGAGTCTCTAAATGTAACTCAGTGTTCCTGATAGCCATGACAAATGAAACAAAAATAAAAACAAAAACACTGAGTTAAACAAATTTGTTTTCTAATAAAAGGAATTCTATACATGTCTGGAGAGACATCCAGGAATTCAGTTCTGACAGGAAAGTATCCTAAAGTTTTTCAAGGAGGCAAACATTCATGGTCTGGCTGGTTGTCGAGGGCTGTACAGTGGAGCCTGGAGGTACACAGGCTTTTGTCTGAATCTCAGATGTGCCACAACCAAATATACAACCATGGCTAGCAGCTCCCATATCCATTCTCTCCTTCTTCCCTGTAGAAACAGAGACCCCAAATTCTGGCAAGATGCTGGCCACCTAAATTAAAGACTCCATTCTCCCAGGCTCTCTTGGTTTGGGATGTGGCTATGTAAGTGAACTTTGGCCACTAGGATATGAGTAGAATTGTGTAATTTCCAAGTAACATCCCTAAAATAAGGAGCATGCATCTCTATGCTCACCCTCTCCTCCCACTAAGCTGCAATGAGAACATGTGAATGAGAGCTGAAACAAGGTCTTGGACCCAGAAATGGACACCTAATGAAGACCTGAATCACCTAGCTCCATACTGTTATCTGGTTAATTAATTAGTTAATAACTTCTATTTCATTTAAGGCATGAATAATGAGAATTTTAGTTCAGGAGAACCTGCCCACTAAAGTAATGAACTTCTGTAAGCCTCAGTTTCCTTAGTAAAGTGATGACAATGGTACTATCACAAAAGGGTCAACCAAATAACTGTTCACTGTTCAATTACTTGCCTAGAACCAAAGCTCTTTCATGAGAAAAATCCAACAAATGAAACATTACATGATATTGAGTTGCAGAGCAGTAGACCAAGAGGAATCTTTTAAATAAATAGTCTTTTTAAATCATATGGTCAACTGATACCCATACGGAAGACAATTACGCTTCACCTTTACCTCATTCCAAGTTGATTATTGATCTAAAGGTAAAAGGAAAGCAATAAAGCTTCCAGAAGATAATATAGAAAAATATCTTCATGCCCACAGAGTTGTGAAATAATTCCTAACAGGACACAAACCACTTCAGAAAACAGTTTGACATTATCTACTATTGTAGATCTTATGTGTCCCTTGTGACCCCATACTTTCATTCCTAGGTAGAAACACAACAGATATGTATGTGTACATTCAAAGACAGATAAAAGAATACCCATTATTCTGGCATTATTTGTAATAACCCAAAATCCACTAACCATTCAAAGATCCATCTACAGAAGAATAGAAAAGTCAATGGTGTTATATTGAGAACACCAAATACTACAGAACAGCAAAAAAGAAATGAACTCCATTACAGCTATATATAACCAGATGAAAGAACAAAACATTGTAATGTTGAATGAATAAAAACTAGGTGTTAAAAAAAAAAGTGCATACTGCCATTAGCAACCAACATTCACAGCAAGTGAGAGAGGGATGCCGTGGCTCAGTTAAACCCACCTGGGCAGGTACCACAGCACCTCCTACAGTTCACCCCTGGCACTGCTCAGATCCACTTGCTTCTCACACTGATTCACTCCGCCCAGGTATGGATTCTTCTGGATTCTGTTATCACAATTCACTCTACAAAAAGAGGGACAGTGGGACGAACCACAGTTTCTTCTTAACCCATGATAGATTCCCTTAATCCTAGTCAGGCACTTCTGAGCTGCCTGGTAAAATGATCCAGATCCTTACCCCCAAGCAGTCTGAGACCCTGGTTACCCTGCCCTTGCGTACACTGCAGTTGCTATATTTGCCCATTTACAGTTAAACCTGGGTATACCAAGAGGTGACCCGGTGGGTCGTATGAGTGCCAAACTTACTCCTCTGTGCCCTCATCATGTTTCAGTAACTCTCCCTGCTGATGATGATCAGAGCCGATAACCTCTGTCAGTATGCTAACTCTTTTATTTGCCTCCTAGCAGTGGTAGCTTAAAGCTTAGTACGACTCTTATTTTCTCCCTCTAGAACTCAGGACCTCTAGACACACAGATTCTAGACCCCCAGATAGCACAAATTCCTCAGTGGATCCTAGAGCCACTCTTACTCTCACCCCTTGATTTTTGGACCCATGACTTTAGAATTCTATAATGACCATTGATTGCCGTAAAGAGTGGAGTACATCCTGTAGGTTACACCATCCCAAGGTTATAAGTATCCTCTCCTTTAAGAGGCCAGGTCACCTCTCCATCGGGATGACAGTTTCTGTTTGGGTGGAGTATGTGTAGGAACAGCAGATCCCACAGGCATGTCTTCACTGATGCACTTGCTTGGCTAAAAAGTGGGGCCCTTGGTCTTAAGCAATGTTATATAGCATCCCATGTTGGTAAATCAGACAGTTTTTTTTTTAAGATTTTATTTATTTGAGAGAGAGAACGAGCAGGGTGAAGGTCAGAGGGAAAAGCAGACTCCCCGCTGAGCAGGGAGCCCAATGCAGGACCCAATCCTGGGACTGCAGGATCATGACCTGAGCCAAAGGCAGATGCTTAACTGACTGAGCCACCCAGGTGCCTGATCAGACATTTTTTGAGTCAATGAATACCGGTGCTGACTGAAGCACTGCAGACAATAATGGCAAACTCCTATCTAGAAAGTAGGTAAATCCTAGTCAGGATGGATGTAGTCTCAACTTGTCACCAGGGGGCCATTTGTTCTCCGAAGGAATGGTGTTATCTGGAGAGCACAGGGTCAGTCTCTATTGCCAAGAGCTGGATATTCAACAGCAGCTATAAATAAATTTTGCTGAAAAAAGCTTGTATTAGTTTTTTACTGCTGCTGCTATAACAAATTAGCACAAACTTAGTGGCTTAAAATAACACAAATCTATCGCTTCCACTTCTGGAGGTCAAAACTCAGTTTCACTGGTTTAAAGTCAAGAGGTCAGCAAATCTGTGTTCTTTCTGGAGGCTGCTGGGGAGAATCTATTTCTTTTTCTTTTCCAGCTTCTAGAGGTTTCCTGTACTCCTGGGCTCATGGCCCCTTTCTCCATCTCCAAATCAACAATGAAGTAGCATAGCCTCAATTCCCTCTCTCTGTGACTCCTTCTTCAATCTTCACATGTCCTTCCTACTCTGACTCTTCTACCTTCCTCTGAGAGGGAACTTGTTGTTTTGTTGGGCTCACCCAGATAATCCAGGATAATTTTCCCATTTGAAGAGTCTTAACACAATCATATCTGCAAACTCCTTCTTGCTAATTAACATATTTACAGGTTTCGGGATTAGGCTGTGGACATCTTTGGGGGCCCATTATTCTGTCTACCACAAAGCCAGTGCTGTAGGACCCATTTACAGCTTCCATCTCTGCCAGGAGCTGCTTTTTGAATGGTCTATCTTTCTCTGCTGCAGATAACATGGCCTTGCTCTAGAATTCCAAGGGTCTGTGCTTTGTTAGGGCTCTTTTATTGGAGTTTGCCAGAGTGTCCATATCATCCTTTTATGCCCAGATACCCCTAGTATTATGGCCTCAGCCAAATCATATGGCCCAAATGACTACTTATGCTAAAGCCTAAACCTGCTGCAGAAGCCCTTCTTCTCTGGGACCAACTTGAAACTAGTACTCCTATTATTGCCCAAAGGTAAGTCAGAGCTCTAACCCACGTGTGAAATATGCTGCATCCCAAACCTAAAGAGGCTGTCCAAGCTTCATGTTGCTATCTTAGTGGTAGGAGATGCAAGGGACAAAAACTTGTCTTTGCTTTGGAGGACAAGCCGCAGCATTTTCCAGATCATTCAACTCCTAAAAACTGCACTGACATAGCAGGCCCCCTCATCTCTGCAAGGCTTATCTCCTGTCCTCTAGAATTTGTGTTTCTTACCAAGGCGTTCAGAGTACTCATCAGTTCACGCTTGCTATGTCAGGGTAGCACGACGTCATCAACTTGATGGGCAAATGTGATGTTCTCTAGAAAGAACTCTCAGATCAATAGGATTGGATCAATATGCTGCTGTGAGCCTTGGTGAGGTCATCTAGGGATACACAAGCCTGCTTCCAAAAGGTCATCTGAGAACATAGAGTCATGCTAAACCCTCTGTACAAAAATGCTGAATGATGAAAACAAATATTATACAATGAGGACATAACGTGCTACAGACATGTGAGATCTACTAGTGGTGGAGAAGTCTGGTTCCAAAAGGTCATCTGAGAGCATGGAATGGGGCTATACCCATGTACACAGCTGCTAAGTAATAATATTATACAATAAGTACACAGAGTTCCATTTTCTGTGTTCTCATTGTTAGATCAAAGCCCATAACAATTTGGCATAATTTCTAATAGTGTGTATGCATTTGCTGTTTGATAAAACTCAGCCAGGGCTTTTAGGGATCTCATCTCCACCTGCTCCCATAAAACCTCTGCTGGGAACACTTAAGGATAGTTAATGTGTTGCAGGGAAGATAAAAGTAGCAACTCCTCTGGGGGACCCACAGTGTCTCTAGAATCTTGATGCTCTTCAAAATTCTTATCTTGATTCTCTTTGAAATTCTTACAAGTTTTTCTGTCCATAAAGCACAATCACTGGAGATCTTTGGAGCTGTGTTAAAGTCTCATGACATATTCTTGAGGCTGTATTATTCTGTTCTAGTAAAGATACCACAATAAGCACAGCAGCTATACGGGGGCTTCTTGGATAAGTCCGCAGCTGTGTTCTTCATCTGCCATGATCCATCCAGTGTTTGAAGAGGCCAAACTGTTGATTAAAATTGGGGATATGATAAGAACCACCACCTCTGAATCTCTTCCATCATTTTTGATTTGTGATAATGTTTTTGATTAAATACTTACAATAGCTCTTCTTCTGTATTTCAAGAAATCAATGTGATGGTATTGATAACCACTGAGTATGTCCATAAAATTGTATGTTTAGAAACTAGAGAAAAGATTGCTGGATGGGCCCATGGATACAGCTGACCCATGGTAAGGCAGATATGGACCACAACTCCACTTATGACCTTACCTCCAACCATTTTTCCCTGACAAGTGCTGGATCCCTGGGTAGCAGTGTCAGCTCAGACCCTTGAAAGATCTAGGTATTTATTTCCTCTTCCCATTGTTTGGTTATCTGGGTGAATGGATATAGGACCCTTTGCAGAATGACTAGAAGCATCACTACTGTATAAACTTGGCAAGTTTTGTAGGATTTGTCTTATATATATATATAATATATATACATATATATGAGTTATACATATAACTTATATAATGTAGTTATATATAGTGTATATATATATATATATATATATATAGTAATACCCTGTATTTTTTATATACACACACACATACATAAAGTAATACCCTGCCCACTTGTCTTACCCCCAGGAATACCATGATCACCATTACTGACTATCTCCAAAGATCCCTGCAGGGCAACCTCTCCTATGCTGTTCTGATCTTGTTGCCCATGACAGCAATTATGCTCACCTTGCTTATGACGGTCATGTGCTCTCACCTAGCCTTTTCCAATCCAGGATCCTATCCATTGCTACTAGCAGCCCTGTTCAAGAATAGCAGCTAACTATCAGCCTGGCCTATAAAGGAAAGACACTACTGAGCTCCAACAGATACCACTCATAGTTTAACTGGTCATTCTTAACCACAAACAAGGTTCATCAGACAAGGTTCATAACTTGAAAGAGAAAGACAATCATCAAACAAACAAATCACAAACATTGACACTGGGGGGTGCCTGGGTGGCTCAGTCCATCGAGCATCTGACTCTTGATTTCAGCTCAGGTCATAATCTCAGGGTCATGAGATTGAACCCTGCATTGGGCTCGCGCCAGGTGTGGAGCCTGCTTAAGACTCTCTCTCTCTAATTATACCCAAATGAATTTGAAAAGATATTCCAGCCCCATCAAACAAGCACAGGATATTCAGAAAAAGGAACAATGAAATAAGAGCTAATAAAAATTCCAATCAACTGCTGACATAAAAATTCACAAGAATTATTGAACAAAACACTAGCAAAACACAATATATAAAAGAGATAATTTGGCTAGACCAAGTGGGAATTGTCCCAGGAATAGATGACTGGTTCGTTGTTTAAGAATCAGTCAATGTACTGGAGGGTATTATGCTGAGCGAAATAAGTCAATCAGAGAAAGACAAGTATCACATGATCTCACTGATATGAGGAATTCTTAATCTCAGGAAAGAAACTGAGGATTGCTGGAGTGGTGGGGGGTGGGAGGGATGGGCTGGCTGGGTGATAGACATTGGGGAGGGTATGTGCTATGGTGAGCGCTGTGAATTGTGTAAGACTGTTGAATCACAGACCTGTACCTCTGAAACAAATAATACATTATATGTTAATAAAAAAAAAAAAGAAGAAGATAGCAGGAAGGGAAAAATGAAGGGGGGGAAATCGGAGGGGGGGACGAACCATGAGAGACTATGGATTCGAGAAACAAGCTGAGGGTTCTAGAGGGGAGGGTGTGGGGGGATGGGTTAGCCTGGTGATGGGTATTAAAGAGGGCACGTATTGAATGGAGCACTGGGTGTTATACGCAAACAGTGAATCACAGAACACTACATCAAAAACTAATGATGTAATGTATGGTGATTAACATAACATAATAAAACAAAAAAATAAAAAAAAGAATCAATCAATGTTATTTCCCATATCAAGAAACCAAAGAAGGAAAACCATGTGAAAATCTCAGTAAATGGGGGGGTGAGGGGAAGCATGTGATAAAATTCAACATCGACTCATGATTTTTTAAAAAAACTCTCAGCAAACTAGGCATTAAGCAACACTTCCACAAAAGAGACATAATGGACATCTACAAAAAGCCACAGCTAACATTATACTTAATGGTGAAAGTCTAAATGCTTTCCCCTGAAAAAGAGAAACAGGTAAGGACATCTACTCTTACCATTCCTATTCATATTGTACTGAAGTTACAATACAAAACAGAAGATAACAAATGTTGGCTGGCACGTGAAGAATCTGGAACACTAAGACATTGCTGGTGGGAATGTGAAATGGTGGGAACTGCTTTAGAAAACAGTCTGGCAGTTCTTCAGAAAGTTAAACAGAGTTACCATATGACCCAACAATTTCACTCCCAGGTCTATATCCGACAGAAATGGAAACATACATCCACACAAAAATCTGTATACCAACAGTCATAGCAGCAATATTCATAATAATCGCCAAAAAGTAGGGAAAAAACAGCATCAATCATCTGATAAATGGATAAACAAAATGTAGTATAGCCATTCAATGAAATAAGAGGTAGCAATGAAAAGGAATGAAGGACTGATGCATGCCACAACATAGATGAACCTCGAAAATACGCTAAGTGAAAGAACCCAGTCACAAAAGACCGTATTTTGTATGGTTTCATTGATGTGAAACGTCCCGAACAGGCAAATCTATGAGAGACAGAGAATAGATTTCTGGCTGCCTAGAGTAAGGGGATTGGGAGGGAAACGGGGAGTGACTGCAAATGGGTATGGGGTTTCTTTTTGGTGGGGGGTGGAGGCATCCTTTCCCCAGGCATGGCTGGGCTCTGCTGACACTTGGCTTCTGTGACTCTAGTTCTCCTAAGCTTAGAAGGATGATTAAGCTCACTTATGACTGATACATCCTCCCTCATAAATGGTCATACCTTCAAGTGAGTCGTAATTGAGTCTGGCTGACCTGGGAACAATTGTGCTCTTTAAGGTGACACTGCATTTCTCTGCTATAATTTATTTGTGAGCTAATACCGTAGTTTAATTCTTAGAGGGCAAGTTTACTTCCAAGTCCTTAGGGGGCTTTTCCTTTTCACTTCCTTGTACCATTTACAAAGTGGCAATGGGGTAATATGCAATCATTAACTGAATTTTTTTTTAAATAGAATATGGAAGATGAATTGTCATAAGCCACAGAAATGACCCCTAAGAGAGGCAGCATGTTATAGCAGAGAACCCTGCGCTCTAAGTCAAAAGTTCTGGGTTTCAACCTCAGCTCCACCTGCTGCACAGTCTGACACGTCACTGGCCTCTGTCCATCGCCCATCAGCCCTATAGAGATGATAATATCTGTCCTGGTGATCTCCAGAACTATTATAAAAGGCCTATAAGTTGTAAAATTCTACACAAATTTAGCAGACCACTGATAGGAGAATTTCCTCAAGCAGCTGGGAAAGTACTACCATTCTACAGGATATTTTGATAAGTTCACCACATACTCTGTGCATACCACCCCTGAGCACTGCCTGCTTTCAAGCAGCTCACCATGCAAGAGGCAGACAAGCCCTGAGAAGAATTACGTGTTGTTAGAACTAAGCAAGCAGTTATATAATTAGAGTCAACCTGCCTACTGAGGGGAAAGGAGCTACTTTGCAAATCTAAGCAGGAGTGTTGGATATTCTCCTTTTACCCCTCCAGATCTATCTCCAGTCTTCTCCAACCTGCTCTGTACCCCAGGAGGATGACCCACGTGCGTTCCATCAATGGCCTCCCTTGGCCTTTGGCTTCCAAATGTGTTTTGTCAAGGGGAAGCCCTGGCAGGAGTGGGGAGAGAAGAAAAAAGACAATAAAGTCAGACTTATGCATTGCCCTGAATCTGTCCCTTCAGAATCCCAGTGGGTTGGCTGAATGTCTCAACTCCTGACAGAGGGCTCCTCCCATACAGCTTCTCTCTCTGCAGGTTCTGCTCCATAGGGGTGGTAATCATATCCCTACCCGTTACTAGCCCTGGGGTCCCACACTATCTCTTCTGGTTTTCCTGCACCCTGTCCACACTTTATAAGTCCTTTTATTAAACTCTCCTCAAACCAACCATCTGTTTCCCACAGCTATACAGTCACCTTGTGTCTTATATCCTACAGTTGATACAGACACGCTGAGGCTCTCATACTCAAGGCAGCACAAAACGTTCACTCCTTCCAACAAATACTGAGAGACAGCTCTGCCAGGCCCTAGGAAATACAGCAGTGAACAACATGAACAAATCCTCTCCCTCTATCCTCAGATGGTTGATTAGGGAAGCCTTCCTTGAAGAGACGACATTGAGGCAGAATTCAGGACAACATGAAAAAACAAACAGGCAAAGATCTTTAGGAAGAAATTTCCAGGCAGAGAGACAAACAGGAATAATGATTCTCGGGCAGAAACAAGATTGACCTTTTGAGGGATGGCTAGAAATCCATGTGGATATAAATTCATGGATATAAATCCATAAAGATTCACTGGCTGCTATGCAAGAGCAGACGATACAGCAAAAGTGGCGGAGAGACAAATTACAAGAGTATAAAAATAGCTGAGGCAAGGGACAATGATGGCCTGGATCAGGCTGGTGACAATGAGAGCTGGGGAGAAGTAGTAATACTCCGACAGTATCTCAGTTTGCTTGTGACTTGGATACAGAGTGAGGGGAAAAGGAACAGAGGATGCTGTGAAAAATTTTGGTTTCCATAACTCGGGTGCCATTTACTGAGTTGTAAGAAGACTGGGTTTTTGTAGGTAAGAATAGCTGTGGAGAAATAAGAATCTGTGGGTCTACTCAATGGCCAAACTGAGATGTTTAGGAGGCAGCTGAGCATGAGCCCAGCTGTTACGAAGGTGATGAGAGTTCAAGACCTATATGTGTGAGCCATGCCCACAGGGGACTGGGTAGGATTACCCCAGAGAACGGGGAAACTGGAGAAGGTTAGAGACAGAGCCTGAGCCAAGAGTATCAGCTGGAGTGTAAACGAGGAAGAGCTAGCAAAGAAGAAAACGCACCAGTAAAAAAGAAGGAAGATTATGACGGGTGATGGGTGTTCAAGGACTCATGTAAGACTGAGAGCTAGGTCACCTAGTAAAAGCTTGTTCAAGAAAAATCAATTGTACTAGATGTTCCTGAAAGGGGAATAGGGCAAAGCCGAAAATTAAATCACTGGGTTTGCCAACATGGAGGATGTTGATGATTTCAACAGCGAATGATAGGAAAAAAGAAGGTTAATGAAAAAAAATTGAAGGTTATGGACTGGAGGCAGCCAGCACAGATAACTATTTGAAGGAATTTTGCTGAGAGGGAGCAGCTGGAGGGGACGGCAGAGTCAAAGAGGGGCTAAGATAGAAGATATTAGAGCATGTTTGCATGCTGACAGGACTTCTCTAGCACAGAGAGAAAAAATTGATCACGTAGGAAAAAGGGGAGGTGCATGAAGGAACAAGGCTTTGAGGAGAAGAGAGAAAGATCCATTCTGTAAGCAGAGGATTTGCCCACTCATAGGACCTCAGACATTCTAAATTCTTTCTTCTGAATTCCGGTGTATATTAGAATCCCTTGACAATTAAGAAAAATGTCCTACATCAGATGAAATCATTCAGAATGTCTAGGAGTGGGATTTGGGCATCAGGATTTAAAAATTCTACGCAGAGGGGCGCCTGGGTGGCTCAGTCGGTTGAGCATCTGACTCTCAGTTTCAGGTGAAGGTCATGATCTCAGGGTCAGGAGATAGAGCTCCACGTCAGGCTCCTCACTCAGCACAGAGTCTGCTGGGGATTCTTTTCCTCTTCCTCTCCCTCTGCTCCTCCCTCCATCCACAGGTGCACCCCCCTCAAATAAACAAATAAAATCTTAAAAAAAATTCCACGTATAGCTCCTGTTGATAACCACTGAAGCACCAAAACAGCATAGATAGACTGAGTACAAATGCAGGTAGTTAAATCAACTTGGTGGTTGAAAGATGAGCCAATGCTCTGAGTTTCTGTTTTCTCAATGAAATATAAAACAAGGTCTGAGCAGAGAGGGTGTAGTTGGATTGAAGAGAGGGTTAAGGTATGAAATAATTTTAGGAAATAGGAAAGCAAATCCACTAAAAAATCTCTAATAGGATTGCGAGGATTTGCAGAAAGCCCACTTGAGATTTGTGGTGATAAATACAATGTGAGACTAAGTTAGCACAGCTGTGTTTCTTCTCTAGCCACAGCCATCCGGGTACAGGCAGGGAGTAGGTGGACATATTCTTCAGTGACATCAGAAGCAGCTGCCATCAGTTGACTCCTGATTAAAGTTACAAAGTGGAAGCGAGCTGTCTTTGGAAATGCCCTACCTCCATCCTGCTTCCCAAAATTAAGGTACCCCAGGCTGACCTAACCCCTACCATCCGCCCCCTGAATGTTGTAAAAGAGGAACTAGTAAACCCAAATGGAATTCTGATTGGTGGAAAGGTGGAGGGAGAAGAAAAGAGACTTTAACAGTACCTTACTGAGGCACAATTTACATGAAGTAGAAACGTGTAAACCTTATGCATCCTGCTTGATAACTGTGTATATTTCATACACCACTCTGTGATCACCACTAGATCAGGACATAACAACATTCCCGTCACCCCACAAAATTCCCCTCCTGCCAACACTCATATTCCCAGGATGAGAGGTTCTAAGGCTGATTCTCTGATTTCTAGCCTCAACCCAAACCGAGCCCAGAGTCACAAACGAAGAGGGCCTGACACATTCATTCATCTGTTCATTCCCTCTTCCGCTCGCATAGAGATAAAACAGGTGATACATACTCATGTGGCACCTGGTTGTCTGTTGTCTCTTCTTTATGCCAGAGATTGCCTATCTCCTCTTCCTGGGCACTTTCCAGAGCTGAAACCTACTCCTCTTCCTGTTGCTAAATCCCAAGTTGATCTCGGGGCAGCAAACAGGAAGCCATCTGCAAGGACTGGCTTCTAATGACCCTTCCAGGTTTAACAGCTACTCATTGCGGGGGACCAGCCTCATCCATAGTGTAGCCGTGTGACAGGTGTTTGTCATTGTTGACTCAATTCCTTATGATTGATCTAGTAACTAAAACGCCCTCAAGCTCTACACCAGTGATCATAATCACTGTTGTAGATACATTTAAAACCTAACTACATTTCTTTTGAAAAACATTTACAACTATGCAAGTGCAGTTCAAAATATGTCCCAAAGATGGCAGTACAATTATACTTTGTGATCCACTGTATCTTCAAATATTTTTAATTCTGCAAAATTAGAAAACATGCTGAGGGGAAAACATCATCAGAGACCGGAAAAACATGGAATTTTTGTTTTCTGTGATTCTATTACTGCTACAGGGACATGTCTGCAAATAAATAACATCACACTCTGCAAAGTACTTTGAAATATGCAAAACACCATCACATACCTGATTTCACTTACTTTTCACAACAAACCTGTATGATTATTATTTTAACTTTATATCATGAGAGTCAAAGATTAATTATGCCTAATTCAAGGTCACTCAGCTAGTAAAAGCAGCAGAACCAGTTTTCCAACGACCAGGACACTTACCCCGCACACCTCTGCTTAGCAAAAAGCAAATATCGACAGGTCCATAATTTTCTTTAAATATCAGGGGTTATCATGACCCAGCAGACACTTGGGGTTAAAGTCACAGAATTTGGAGATGAGGCTGTTTGATCAGTAGGGTGACCAACTCATCCTGGTTTGCTTGGGGCTTTACCAGTGTCAGCACTGAAAGTCCCATGTCTTGGGAATACCCTCACTCCCCAAGCAAAGCAGGGTAGTCGGTCATGAGCACCCGCATCATCTTGTGTGCCGGTTAACTGATGGGTGTCCAACAGGTCTCTGAAAGTTCTGCCAAGTGGTACTTAACTTGTACTTAACACTAGTCAATAAATATTTATGAAGTTTTAATTCAAGTGTTGTGTTTGGGAAAAAATAGTTTCTGCTGTTTCCTAGATGGGACAAAATTTTGGAATTACTCTTGTTGACTCCAGACTCAACAGCTCAGCGCATTTGGGTATCACTTTGGACCCTGGTCCCATCTAATCTCAGCTTAGTCCAGACTTCGTTGAAGTTTTAATATTCTGTACTGAGGCAGGTGTTTGAGGGGGCAGCAAAGTACAGGTGCTGAAAGATGGCGTGAGTGGAAGAGAGGGACTTTCCTCTATTGGACTCCACACTAATACAACGTAAAGCAAAACCAAGTTGTTTTACATTTCAGATACTAAAGCACTTCCTCAACGTGGAATGCAGGATACACAAATGGCCAGTCTTTCGTGACCCTCAAAACTATGGATATGTGAAGCTGAACATGTCACTGAGAACATAAAAACAAAGTCAGTCTCTCGGGACTTGAAGTGTTCTTTCTTCTCCCTAGTAAATAAAGTTCTCAGGCAGGAAGTCATTCTGTCATTATAGCCCCAAAGAAGGGAGGAGGGGAGTGAGAACGCCCCCTCAGGAAGAAGGATGTGAGGAAGTGGTCATCTGGCCCCTGTCAGCATCCAAGAAATTACGGAGAGGAGGAAAGAAGTAGAGAAAGCAAGACTTGAGATGCTTCCTGTCTGACTTCAGATTTCGGGGCGGATGTTAGAGAGAAGACAGGATGAGAAGAAAACTGCAGACCTCCCAGAAATACCTCAGGAGCCCTGGGTCATACAATACCGGAGGCCACAATCACACGAGCAGCCCTTTAGCAACTCAGGGCAGATACTTCACAGTAAAATTGGAAGGGTTATGGGATTACATAGCCCTGGGGTGCTGCCCAGTCTTCCTCAGCTCCTGGTGGTAGAGAAATTTGCTAGTAGCTCCCATGTGGCCTGTGGTGGAGCACACAGGAGTTGGTGTTGCTGCCTGGTAAGCTTGCTGGGGTCATTCTACGCTGACAGCCATGTCTCCAGGCCCACAGCCCAGTGAGAGAACCCAACAGGATTCACAGCCAGCTCTTTGAGAGAATATGCAGAATCACCAGCAGCTGGGGTGGGTCTGAGTCAACATGCTAGACTCTTCTGAGCGAAATTAGACAAGTTCTCCAGCAACTTCAGTGGACCTCAGCAAGAGGAGCCAGCAGAGACATGAGGAACAAGGACAGGGAACATTCCCTCCACAGAAGCACAAAGGTCCACTTCGCAGAGCCCCCTCCGCCCTCCCCCCCCCGGCCGTTGCCACAAGAACACAGTAAGGCCATAGCCCCAGAAGCCGTTTTTGTCAGGGATGGGCTGGAGGGTGAGGAACTGTGAAAGAATAAACATTTACTGAAAAGGAAGCAGTTGAAATCAGAACATAATGATAAATGTTTCATTTAAGATCCCCGGGCCCACACTACCCAGTAGGGTAGGAGAGAGGAGGGGAAGTGCTCATAAGGAAGATTGGATTAATTGTTGATGAATAACATTTTCTTTGCACTTTTGTGACTAGGATGAGTAAATATGCCATTCTGTTGTAGTAGTTACTACAGTGAAGTCTTTAGCGTATTGATAATTTAACAAACAGCTCTTTTGTTGGATTAGTCAATCAGCTAATTGCTAGTCCAGAAATCACAATGTGTCAAACTGGTACATAGCAAATTGTGGTTTTTTTAGCAAAATTATCTTTTGATAAATTGCTGTTCAGTGAATTGATCTGTTTCAGCCTACTGGTAAGGAAATAAAGAGAAACCCCAGTCTTGTGATGTTTATTTTGACTCTGTATTGTCTTAGCAATCCAAAGTGTGCACTAGTTGGAAACACATTAAGACACTTAAACCGCTTGCATACCAGCCCCTGCACCCTCACCATTTTGGCATAAACGTGAAATCTAATGAACCACGCATGACCAGTCACAAATCTGGTGTGAGAGGCTCTCCAAATACAGCTCAAGCCTTTCCAGAATCGTTCCAGGCATAATCAGAATGCAAAAGAGGAAAGGAGGGAAATGGAATGGGGGAGAAGGAAGGGAAGGGGGCTTGATCCAGCTAACCCTGACACCAACCACACTGGTGCTGTGAACATCCACAGGAAGAGTGCAACACCTTCTCAGCCGGAGCTCGTGTGTCTTGTGCTCACTTTGAGATAATCTTCCCCTCCTCAAACCACTTTGTAGCTCCACAGCACACAGAATTCTTTCCCATGGCTAAATGTTGTTGGTGCATGCTATGCCACAATTCTCCTAAGGTCCACCTTGCATAAGTTGAGACTTAGGTGTCCCCGGAAGCATCTGTAGTAAGACATCCTTACAATCAAAAGCTTCCCAACGTCGTATTCCACAGTGTGGATGGAGAGCTCTGCCTGCTTGATGGGCTCAATTCTAGCTCTCTCTGCTTGACTCAAGCCAGGCATCGGTGAACCTGGTGTTTTCAAGGTCTCCCAGACACCACATACCCCTCCCTTCGGCACTGTGTCCTGTTCTCCACTCTCCCACATTGCCCACTTCTGGCTCAACGGCTTTTTTTTTTTTTCGAGGCTCTCTGATCGCATCAACTGCATGACAGCTTCCATCAGGTACCTCTCTCCGCGCTGATCTCTGCATTTTTTGGAGACCTACAAGCACTGCTTGCCTGTATCACTCATTTTGGCTCTCAAGTTCCATACAACTCGTATCTTCCTTACTTCATGCACCTGTCATTCCAAACGCCGTAAGCCTCTTGAACGGAGGTGTTGTGTCTCATATTGTCAGAACCTCACTGTGTGATGAGGACATCCGCATCCACTCTAATAAGGGTTTATGGAAGTGAAGGGAACTTTCAACTGCAACTTAAACTCTTTGCTCTGATTCAGAAACAATTTTGCTTGCTCGTATGCTCAAAATAGACACCATACCAAGTCATGTAGTAGAAAGAATGCTTTCAGAAAGATTGTTGTAATGATAGGGAAAGACGGCATTCAGAAATGGAACTGAATTCGTGCTTTGAAAAACAACTTTGGAACATATTATTCTTCTTACACATTTGTTGAACAAAGCATACAGATCTAGTATATATAGATATTTCTGGGGGGAGGGAAACAAATGTGGGATCCAAATGAGATGATAGAGACAGGGACGGAGTAATTCACTCTTATTGATAGGGAAAGCCTTACAAAAATGCAAGACAAGAAAATAAATTATCTTCATATCTCAGTAGGTCATAATGGGAATATGAGGTATTTTTAGAGTGACTATAATACTGGGGTAGAATGAATGAGGCATATGTACTAATAAACCGGGGTCTGAAAACAAAATAATTTTTAACAAAGGGCTCATACACAGGTCTACTGTGTATGTATTTAAGTATTAAGTCCACTAAGCATTAAGTCTGCTAAAGTCTCCCTAAATAAACTTAAAATTAATTTGTTACTGTAGTTTATGTACATCTCAAGAATATATCTATTACTATAAATACAGAAGACAAACTGATGGTTGCTGGGGGGGGTGGGGGGATGGGTAAAATGGCAGAGGGAAAGAGGGAGATACAGACCTCCAGGTATGGAATGAGTAAGCCATGGGAATAAAAGGCACAGCATAAGGAATACAGTCATTGACACCATAATAATGCTGTAATGGGACAGACAGTTCTACACTGGTGGTGAGCACAGCATCATGTACAAACTTGTCAAATCACTAAGTTGTACCCCTGAAACTGATGTAACATGTTGTGTCAACTCTACGTAAATATATATATATATATATTTGCCGCCGGGCATTAAGGTACATTCTTTATGTCCTACTGAAATTGGTAGATCTTGGCGGTATTGAATTTTCATTTGGGAACATCATCTAAAAGTGAGGAGGAATTGCAGTTAAAAAGCAAATAAAGGGGCACCTGGGTGGCTCAGTCGTTAAGCATCTGCCTTCAGCTCAGGTCATGGTCCCAGGGTCCTGGGATGGAGCCCCGCATCAGGTTCCCTGCTCAGTAGGGAGACCTGCTTCTCCCTCTCCCATTCCCCCTGCTTGTGTTCCCTCTCTCGCTGTGTCTCTCTCTATCAAATAAATAAATAAAATCTTTTTTAAAAATACAAGCAAATAAAATAAAGACTTAAAAAAACAAAGAAAGGTTAAAGATTTTGTAAGCATGCTTTGATCTGTAGAACTACTCTGAATATTTCTGGTGCATATGTAAGTCAAAATGTCACCATTTACATTTAGAAATACAGAGATAAATACCAGAAGAAAGAGCCAAAGAAGGTAGAAATAGTACCTCCGCCCAGAGGACAACGGAGAGGAACAGTATGGGACCAAGACTATTTGTTTCACTATAAGCTTTGTAATACAAATTGATTTTTAAAACTCTTTATGCGTCACTTTGAAAAAATTAAAATTAAATTGCAACTCAAGTGCGAGATGCTGAGGAGCTGACTGGAGGTGCTTGCTGCAGACCTGGGTGGGACTTCCCAGCAGGGGGCCTTCACTCTGGGCCCTGGGGTGGGGGTGGGGGGGCAAAGTGGCTAGGGCGGTAGGGGGTCTGCAGCTGTTATTAAGTAGAGCCTCTGGGGCTATTTTCCTGAAGTAAGATCACAGCGTCTCCAGTGGACCAATCAAAATTTCAGTATAAGTGTATTTTTAAAGACACAGAGATTATCACCAGAATTAAACCGACTTTTCCTCTAAGAGGAACGACGGACGGTGAGGAAGACAGAAGCAAACCGTCACTTTCCACTACACACCTGTTTTCATCATGCACATATAATATTGGGAACATTAAAAAAAGAGCAAAAGCTTTTTTGCTGTAATCCATTATGAATCATTTTCAAAATGTAAATGACCGTTTCCCATAGGGAATTGTGCCATTTTCCTATTTGTTTCCCTCACTTTACTGAATGCAGTGCTTTTCACGTACCAAGGTAATCAATAGCTGTTGAGTGAACGGACGTCTCTTGCTATGTGCGTCTGCTGCATATTCTCCATGTGCCCTTCCAGATTACTCTCCAACTTTAACTACTCTGTGGACTTCCAGTTAGCTCAGACAATGGGAGGCTCTTCCAGGAGGTCTGGTGATGGGAAGAGAAAGGGGGCCAGACCTTTGCTCCATCGGCTCTTTCATTCCTCCTTTTTCTGTCTGCAAGGTCCCAGTTTGACAGTGGCCATGTTCTCCCCACCCAAGTCCACGGCTCTTGCTGGGCAGCCTTTTTCCACAGCCTCAGCTCTTGCCAGATTCTAGTAGCTACTCCCTCTCCTTGTCCCTTCACACTCAGGGGAGGTGACAGCTTCCTGCTCTTTTTAGCCCCTGTGTCTTCACCACCTGCCCTTAACCCACACCTTTGTAAATAGTCCTTTATCTCAGCTTTTCCATTTCTCTTTTGATTCTTCTACTTGATTCCTCTCCTGTTTCCAGCTCAAACTTGACAGATGCAACTTGTACCCAAAGTACTTAGTCAATCCAATTCAATGAATTTTTTTTAAAGATTTTATTTATTTATTTCACAGAGAGAGATAGAACAGGAACACAAGCAGGGGGAGCGGGAGAGGGAGAAGCAGGCTTCCCACGGAGCAGGGAGCCCGATGCGGGGCTCGGTCCCAGGACCCTGGGATCATGACCTGAGCCGAAGGCAGACGCTTAACGACTGAGCCACCCAGGCGCCCCTAATTCAATTAATCTTTATGGTACAAGGCATTGTACAAGGTAATGAGGGAGATACAAAGATTCAGTCTTGACCTTGAGGAGGGGGCATACAAGAAGACATACAAATAATCATATATTCAACATATGGATCAACTTGATTCCTCATGGATGTAAAATATTAAAATAGAATAATTGGTAAACTCAGAGAGGGCAGACAACTTTCAAGTTTTCTCTTTTCCCACATTGTTGCTAAAGGAGCTCTTCAGGTGAGAGTGGGTATATATCTATATACTGGGTGGGTATATACATCTGCCCTATCCCTTGTCATAATTAAGTTAGAATAATTACCTTAATAAACATGTTTCTGGACCTAGGACTCATTCCAATACCTATCTGATATGCACTTAAGACCCTGGGAGTTTGATATGGGGCAACAGGATATATAGCAAAGACCCAACTCCTTTACTATTTATGAATGCATAATTTTTCTGCTAAAGGGCAGAGAAAATCCAAGAATTTATAAAGTCAGAGAATTCCCAGGACAGAGGGAAAGAAAATACACTTTCTTGATCCTGTTGCCTTTTGTCTACCCTCCTCAGCTTTGTCTAATGAAGCCATAATATTGTTTTGTTGTGAGAAAAACTGAATTTGTAGACCAGGATTTCTAAAATTTACAACAGGCAGTAGAGCTTACTAGTTAAGGGCTGCTGGGGCATCTGGGTGGCTCACTTGGTCAAGCGTCCAACTCTTGGTTTTGGGCCCAGTCATGATCTCATGGGTCATGATCTCATGGGTCATAAGACCAAGCCCCACACTGGGCTCCATGCTCAGCAGGGAGTTTGCTTGAGATTCTCTCCTTCTGCCCCTCACCCAACTTGTGTTGCACTCTCTCTCTCAAATAAATAAATAAATCTTTAAAAAAAATAAGGGCAGATTATTGGGTTCCATCTTGGTGCTGTTACTCCCTTAGACAAGCTATTTAGCGTCTCTGTGCTTTAGTTAACTTATCTGGAAAATGAGTATACAAATAGTACCTACTTTATAGGATCATAATGAAAATGAAATGAGTTGACATGAGCAAAGAACTTGCACAAGGTGCATTCTATATAAGTATTAACTGTTCTTCTTGTATTTTTTAGAGTTTATAAAGTCATTATGAAATCCCTTGTCTGAATTAGACATGGCCTGGCACATGGATTGATTTTTCTTGATGTGAAGAATTCCATATCCCCAGTAAAACTCTTGAAATTTTGCCAGTTAAATGTCTCTGTCTTAATTTATATTTCCCAAGATGAGTCTTGATTGGATATAACAGTATAAAAGAGAGCAAAATTTAACATTAACTTAAGAACTCTTCAAACTCTAAGATACAGAAGGTTCAAAAGGAAGAAGAAATCATTGCTGATTGGGAATAGGTCAGAAGACACTTTATGAAGGTGGGTATTTGAGATGGAACATGAAAAAATCAGTAGGACTTGGAGGTCGGGAAAAGAAAGGTACACGGCTTTCCTCTTAGGAAACCATTTTTAGTTACCAAATTGTGCCTGTTCTTTGTTAATTCCAGGGTACTCTTTCTAAAAGCACTTAATCTTCCTAAGGACAGCACTAATAGGCTCTGATATTGTCTATTCTGGGAAAAAAAAAAAAGAGGGAGAGAGAGAGAAAAAAAGAAAGACAGCCAAATAAAGGTTATGTAACCATGTTTTGTGTTCCACTTTGCCAGAATTTCATTAAAGACTGAGTTCACAATGCTTAGGTACTGATTGGGGTGTGTGAGTGAGTGGGTGAGTGAGTGTGTGTGTGTGTGTGTGTGTGTGTGTGTGATCCAGATGCTAGCCCTTCTCTCCCTGCTTCTAAGTCATTTTCTTCTAGTTTATTTGGGGGAAAGGAGGATCTGTCTCATACCTGCCCTGAGTCGGGGCCAGGCCACAGCTGCTTCCCTCTGCCTGGGTGTCCCCATAGGCCAGCATTCACTCTTCTGCTAGTTGCCCTCAAGACACCTGGCCTATTGCCCCCTTGAAAAGGTGTTCCTCCCCACCGTAGGCATCAGCAAAGGGGACTGGATTTTCACTGCCCTGACTTTTTATTTGCCCCATTGCCAGTCTACAAGTTTGTTGTGGCAAATTAAATGTATACTGAAGATTGAGAGTTCTAGGAAGTTTACTTCACAACAACACACCTTCTAACTGAATATTAGATGTCCTGGGTCTTGAATGTCTTGCTTGGCTGCTCCAAATTTCCTTCCTTCCCCCGTTTTACTGCCGAGTCCCTCTCTCCTTCTCCTCCCTGGATCTCTCCCCTTCCAGAAGCACCCCAGTATAAAATCTTTGCTTATTCTTATGCAGATCAATGTATCTTTTTGTTTCATCACCCTCTTTGAATGCATGCCTTCAGGTTCTCTCCTTTCACCCTCAAACAATTCATGGAGGCATTTTCCTAAACAAAGGCATTAAGAGGACTGGCATCATGTGCTAAATGGTCAACATTAGCTTGTAGAGAGATCTTAGTGATGGAGAGGAATTCTCACGGAGGAAAACTGTACTGTATCGGCCAGGATCGTTACTCCTCCACTGCTGTGCCAGCAAATCAACAGACAGTAGTAGCAAAATGGAAGGACCACTCAGATTAAATGTTAGATGAGTGTCTAAAGGTGGACTGCCTAGAAATAGAAGTGACATGGAGATAACCGTGCAAGGGTTTTATGGAGGGGTGCCCTCAGAGAACCCTGTAGGAGAATGAGGACGGCAGGATGGGGCGAGGGAAAAAGCCAAGGCACTATGGGAGTTCAGTCCAAATCTAGCCCTGGCCTGATCCCTCAAGGGAACTCTGGAGCAAGAATAACACCACAGAGTTATCCTAATTTGAGACGGGAGGTCCAGGCTGTTGTACCCACATGTCGGTCAGACATTAACTGTGCGCCACCCTTGAGGGAAACGTGTAACCTCCCAAGCATCTCCCGATGCGGTGGCCCTTCTTGGCAGAAGCAGGTCTCAGAAGGGTGTACCTGTGAGCTGTTACCAGCTAACACGTAAAGCAGCTGGGGGATGGGTGCACCAGCCTGATTGGGGGAGGAGAGGAGAAACATCTACTACATGCATTACACAGTAATAGCATCTCCTGCAACATCCAACACCTCACCGCCCCATAGTGCCCAGGTCTGGAGCTGACTGAAGAAGCCGCTGGAGAGGGTCAGACTCTGGAGAAGGTCAAACACATGAAACCGCATTCTGCCCGTCACTTTCTTTTGCATTTTTTCCCTTCCCTAACTCAGTTCAGAATGTCTACCCCCTCCATGTCCTCAGCATATTTCATATCTTAATTTTCTTATGACTCATCAAACATAAACATCCTTAACTTAGGAGTGTTGCCTGTTCCATAGTAGATGCTATAACAGTTGAGCTACCAAATTCTGATAGATAACAAGCTACCAAATTCTGATAGATAACATAACTAGAGGCATATGTGAGGCTTACACAGGATCAAGGCATTGCTGCGTTCTCATTGGTTGGATTGCTTGTAGATTGATCTATATCTTAACTAGAGAGGCACAGATTCACAAAAATTTTATCGTTCTTGGAAAAGTAGATGCTGTATTCATTTAATATTTTATATAGCAGCTTTTCTAAGCAAATATTTGGCAAAGTCCCATTCATTTGATAACCATAGAAAAAGTAACCCAAAACACAATTCCCTGTTTTAGAAAAAGGGGAAAAAAAACATGTGCACAATTATATGGTGTAGCATTAGAGCCAAGATTTGTCAGTTACCAAGAACAATCAAACTAATTCTGCCAAAGAAAGAAGTTAATTTCAAGGACTCGGAAACTTCACAGACTCTAAGGACAGGCAGTGACAGGAAGCGCAGCAACGTCAGAAGCTCTCTATTTCTTGGCGATGGTGTGGTCTCCTTCATCCCTGTCTCTTTCTACAGTCTGGTCCACTTGCAGAGTCTCTCAGTCAATTTCTGTTACCTCCTCACCTTATACAGGGCCGTTAGCTCAACTCACATTAGACCACTAATAACTTGAAATGTCCCTCTAGGTCTCTGGGTTCAAATCCTTGAGAACAGGAATCCAGTTGGGTGAGGTCACTCTCTCTACACCAGCTGAACTCTGTACAGGATCAGATGAGCCTTGTCACCGAGTGTCTATTCAGCATGGCTGCAGCAAGAAACTTTAAATTAAAAAATTTAATCGGGCTTAATAGATACATTGATATTTATGGCACACACAGAGTTTGCAGAAGCCACACACATTCATATCCAGTAATGCTATTCCATGCTCTCCAGTTAGTTGCTTTTCTTGCTTCTTGGGTATATGTATTTCCATTTTTTTATAACCTGCTTTGTTTTCAAATAAAAGTATTAAAAGCTATAAATTTCTTCTTAAGTATTTCTTTAGCCGTATCCTACAAGTATTGACATGTATAGTTTTCATTATTATTTAGTTCCAAACTAAATAATAATTTTTATTCATAATTATATCATTTATATTAATAAACAATAATTTATTAATAAAAATTTATTAATTTTTTCAAAGACTGTTTTTCAAGATGCTACAGTTTCCTAACTTATTTTTGAAACTATCCTTTTGTTTTATTTTTTTTAAGATTTTATTTATTTGAGAGAGAGAGCATGCATGAGAGAGAGAGAGAGTGTGCACACAGGGGCAGGGAGAGAGGGAGAAGCAGATTCCCTGCTGAGCAGGAAGCCCCAGTGCGGGGCTCGAACCCAGAACTCTGGGATCATGACCTGAGCCAAAGACAGACACTTAACCAACTGAGCCACCCAGGCACCCCTATCCTTTTGTTTTAATTAGTATGTATAATATTAACCCCTAGGAATGAATTGAATTTTCTGACGTGGCCTATGTCATAAGAAAAAAGACAAGAGACTCAAACTTTGGAAATATTGCTCTTGTTATTTACTGAAGAACTGCATACGGAAAAAAATATGAGAGTGACCATCAGCCATGAGCCAGAGACCATTACCCTTCAGTATTCACCATAGGAATTTTGAAGAGTTTCCTCTCTACAAGGGTAAAATGCAAAGATCTCCCACATAAACCTTCCAGGAATTGCTTTGAGACCTCCCAAGAAGAGAAGACATTGTATCCGCAAGTAAAGCAAGATTTGAAAATGTAATTTTAAAATAATAGGAGGCACAGTAAACTGGGTTAAATAAACATTTGCAAGAGACAAACTATTTACACAGTGGAAAAAGGGGGAATGTCACTGAAATCTTTTGAGGGCTATTGGTGATTGTTCAATAAGTAAAACTTTAAGAGTATCTTCATGAGTTACTTTTTTAAAGTTTTTATTTAAATTCTAGTTAGTTGACATACAGTGTAATATTAGTTTCAAGCATACAATATAGTGATTCAATAGTTCCATACATCACGGGATGCTCATGCAAATGCACTCCTTAATGAGTTACATTTTAACTTTTAGAATACATGCTATTCATGTGTCTGCACTTAATATACAATCTATTTTTGTAAATATTCTGTGAGTTCTTAAAAAGGTTGTGTATTCCCCGTAAGTGCCAAGTTTTCTATCCATCTAATAGTTCTTGTGGCACTTAGTTTATCTGCTTGATCTTTCAGTTTCTAAGGGTGTATTAAAGTCTACTTTCAGTTGTTGATTTACCTATTTTTTTTTTCCCCTACAGTTCTGGCAGTTGTTGCTGTATTTCAAGGCTAGATGCATATATTTTTAATGGTCATATTTTATGATCCTATATTTTATTTTACCAGGATATAATAACTTTTTTGTCATTTATAATTGTTGCCCAAAATTCTAAGTTATTGCTGTTGCTACTTAAGCTTCCTGTTGTTTAATACTTTCCTGGTATATGCCTTTTTTTCTTTAATATTTTGTTGACTTTCTGTCTTAAATATGGCTCTTACAGAGAAGATATTGTTGAATTTTTTTTAAAGTCCAATCCAAATCTGAACTTCAATTGATTTGTTTAAGCATTTGCATTATTTTAATTTGACATATTAGGGCTTGTTTCTGTCTGCTTATTTTATTCTACCATTAACTACCTTTTCTTTTTATTTCTTTTTTCTCCTTTGTTGCTTCCATTAGGGAGTTCGCATGATTTTTTCTTCTTTCTAATAGTTATATATTATTACATTTTTTTCTTTTGGTAGTTGTCCTTTAATACCCACACTCGAGTTTATTTATACTGTTGATTTTTAAATTTTATTAATATCTATAACTTAATCCTAACAAGAAAAAATTTTAAGGGGTGCCTGGGTGGCTCAGTCGTTAAGCGTCTGCCTTCAGCTCAGGTCATGATCTCAGGGTCCTGGGATCGAGCCCCACATGGGCTCCCTGATCAGCGGGAAGTCTGCTTCTCCCTCTCCCTCTGCTGCTCCCTCTGCTTGTGCTCTCTCTCTCTCTCTCTCTCTGTGTCAAATAAATAAATAAAATCTTAAAAAATAAGTTTAAAAAAAAGAAAAGTTATTTAACACACTCTCGTGTCCCTGTAGGACTCCCTATCTAACCCCCCACTTACCATGTTGATAAAATCTAGAATTTTAATTTTTGTTTATTATGGATATAAGAGTTTTCATTTTCTTCAGTCCTGGCTTTTAAAAATAAAAACCACAGACCTTAATAAGTTACTCTACCACCCATACTTCTCTTATCTCTTACTGTAGCCTAGACTTTTCTTTCTCCACAATGTTTTCAGTCAGAGTCTATGTGGTATGCCTTCCGAGGTATGTATGCATGAGAATATTTCTATTAAACTTTCAAATTTGATTGAAAATTTGGCTGGGTATAAATTTCTAGTTTTGAAATTTTTTTTCTTTCAGTTCTTCAAATGTATTACTTTATTGCCTTTTTGCATCTCATGTTGCTGATAAGAAATCTGATGTGAGTGTGACTTTTATTCCTTTTTGATGATCTCTTCTTTCTCTTAGAAAGCTTTTAT
>NW_027397085.1:12150660-12152914 GCF_003265705.2 Callorhinus ursinus | reverse complement strand
AATCTTTTGGTACCGATTGAGACCTGATTTGTGACCTAGGATGTGATCAATTCTGGACAATGTTCCATGGGCACTAGAGAAGAATGTGTATTCCGTTGCTTTGGGATGGAATGTTCTGAATATGTCTGTGAAGTCCATTTGGTCCAGTGTGTCAGTTAAAGTCTTTATTTCCTTGTTGATCTTTTGCTTAGATGATCTGTCCATTTCAGTCAGGGGGGGTGTAAAAGTCCCCCACTATTATTGTATTGTTGTCAATGTGTTTCTTTGCTTTTGTTATTAATTGCCTTATATAATTGGCTGCTCCCATGTTCGGGGCATAGATATTTACAATTGTTAGATCTTCTTGTTGGATAGACCCTTTAAGTAGGATATAGTGTCCTTCCTCATCTCTTATTACAGTCTTTGTTTTAAAATCTAGTTTGTCTGATATAAGGATTGCCACCCCAGCTTTCTTTTGGTGTCCATTAGCATGGTAAATGGTTTTCCACCCCCTCACTTTCAATCTGGGGGTGTCTTTGGGTCTAAAATGAGTCTCTTGCAGACAGCATATGGATGGGTCTTGTTTTTTAATCCAATCTGATAGCCTGTGTCTTTTGATTGGGGCATTGAGCCCATTTACATTCAGGGTAACTATTGAAAGGTATGAATTTAGTGCCATTGTATTACCTGTAAGGTGACTGTTAACTGTCTGTTGTCTGTGTTCGTTTCTGCTCTTTGCTGCTTTTAGGTTCTCTCTTTGCTTAGAGGACCCCTCTCAATATTTCTTGGAGGGCTGGTTTCGTGTTTGCAAATTCCTTTAGTTTTTGTTTGTTCTGGAAGCTTTTTATCTCTCCTTCTATTTTCAGTGATAGCCTAGCTGGATATAGTATTCTTGGCTGCATATTTTTCTCGTTTAGTGCTCTGAAGATATCTTGCCAGTCCTTTCTGGCCTGCCACGTCTCTGTGGATAGGTCTGTTGCCAATCTAATGTTTCTACCATTGTAGGTTACATATCTCTTCTCCCGAGCTGCTTTCAGGATTTTCTCTTTGTCTCTGAGACTCGTAAGTTTTACTATTAGATGTCGGGGTGTTGACCTATTTTTATTGATTTTGAGAGGGGTTCTCTGTGCCTCCTGGATTTTAATGCCTGTTTCCTTCCTCACATTAGGGAAGTTTTCTGCTATAATTTGCTCCAATATACCTTCTGCCCCCCTCTCTCTCTCTTCTTCTTCTTCTGGGATCCCAATTATTCTAATGTTGTTTCGTCTTATCGTATCACTTATCTCTCGAATTCTGCCCTCGTGATCCTGTAGTTGTTTCTCTCTCTTTTTCTCAGCCTCTTTATTTTCCATCATTTGGTCTTCTATATCGCTGATTCTCTCTTCTGCCTCATTTATCCTAGCAGTTAGTGCCCCCATTTTTGATTGCACCTCATCAATAGCCTTTTTGATTTTGATTTGGTTAGATTTTAGTTCTTTTATTTCTCCAGAAAGGGTTTCTCTAATAACTTCCACGCTTTTTTCAAGCCCAGCTAGTATCTTTAAAGTCATGATTCTGAACTCTAGGTCCGACATCATACTAATGTCTGTATTGAGTAGGTCCCTGGCTGATGGTAGTACCTCTTGTTCTTTTTGCTGAGGTGATTTCTTTCGTCTTGTCATTTTGTCCAGAGGAGAATAGATGAATGAGAGAACGAAATGCTAACAGGTTTACAACGTCCCCGGCAAATATACTGTATACAAATCAGAAAAGACCTGAAACCAGGGGAAAAGAAAGGGAAAGAAAGAAAAAAGAAAGAGAAAAAAGAAAAAAAAGATAAAAACAAAAACAAAACAATACAAAAATAGCAGAATATGATCAAATATGATCAGGCTAGTGCATAGATCAGTGCCACACACTAGATTTTGGGCGTATTTTGGTCTGTTAGAAAAAAGTGCCTCCTAAAATTTTAAAGGAAGAAAGACATATATGTACAAAATAAGGGTTGATACAATGAAGGGATGGAAGATGACTGTAAAGATGAAAATTATAAAAGGTTTTATAAAAGGACTTGGTAAGATAAGTTGTTTGAAAAAAGAAAGAAGATTTAAGAAAAGAAAAAAAAAAAGGAAAAAGGGAGAGAATGTGATCAGGCAGGAGACTAGAACAAAGCCATACACTAGTGATTTAGGGTATATTTTGATCTGTTAGAAGAAACTGTACCTCAAAATTTTAAAGAGAGAACAACTTATATATATATGCCAAAAATAAGGGTAACTACTATGAAGGGATAAAA
>NW_027397085.1:12021363-12150560 GCF_003265705.2 Callorhinus ursinus | reverse complement strand
AAAAAAAAAAAAAAAAAAGCCATGAATCTATGTGCAGTATTCCCCTAGCGCTGGAGTTCTCCCGTTCTCCTTGATCGATCAACTTGGTCTTGGCTTGCTGGCTGTTTGTGCTGATCTTCTGGGGGAGGGGCCTGTTGCTGTGGTTTCCAAATGTCTTTGCCGGAGGCGGAATTGCCCCGCCCTTGTCGGTCCGGGCTAAGGAAGCTGCTCCGGTTTGCTCTCAGGAGCTTTTGTTCCCTGCAAGCTCTCCGTACAGCTTTGGAGGACCAGGGCAGAAATGGTGGCCTCCCAATCTCTACCCGGAGGAGCCGAGAACTCGGGGCCCCGCTCCTCAGTGTGCCCCCAGAGAAAAGCAGTCACTTCCGTGTCCCCGGTCTCCGGCCGCACCCCGTGCTCACCCGGCCTGTGACCGAGCGTTGCTATCTCTGGCACCCGACCCCGCGCAGAGTCTCCAAACCCAGCAGATCCCTGCAGTGCGTTCCCGCACCGCTCCTCCCCGGGAAGGAAGGGGAGTCTCCCCGGATCTGCCGCCTGCTGGGTCCCTGCTGGAGGAGCCGTGCCCCGACTGGGCCGCGGGTCACAGTCTATGGCAACCCCGAGCTGAGAGCCCGCGACTCTGCTCCGTCTCTGCAGCCGGCTTCCCCTGCTCTGATACCTGGGAGCTCTGGCGCACTCAGGCACCCCCGGTCTCTCTGTGACCCCGAGGGTCCTGAGACCACACTGTCCCGCGAGGGTTCCACCCCCCGCTTAGCCACTGCAGCGACGTCCCTCCACGGAGCCAACTTCTAAAAGGTCCGATTTTGTGCTCCGCGGCTCTATCACTTGCCAGAAGCGGCCGGCGGAGGCCCCTCCCCCGCCGTCTATCCTCCCAAATATCGCCTCGGATTCACTTCTCCGCACGTCCTACCTTCCAGAAAGTGGTCACTTTTCTGTTCAGAGAGTTGTTGCTACTCTCTTCTTCGGTCTCCTGTTGAGTTCGTAGGTGTTCAGAATGGTTTGATCCCTATTCAGCTGAATTCCTGAGACCAGACGAAATCTAGGTCTCCTACTCCTCCGCCATCTTGCTCCTGTCTTTGATATTCTTTAAATCTCCTTATCATGTCTAGATATTTCCTTATTTCTCTTTTTTCATCTGAAATGTTTTATCATTTTTTTAATTTTTGGAAATTTATCCCAAATTATTTCTTTAAATATTTCCTCCTTTTTACTTTTACTTTTCTTTCCTTTGGGGTCTCCCATGTCCTAAATGTTGGCCCTGCCCTTCCAAATTTCTTAGTGTTTCCTTTTCTGCTTTATTTCTTTGTCACTTTTTGTTGCTATCTGGGAGAGTTCTGATTTTCCACTTCACTATCTCATTCCTTAGCTATGTATCTCTGCATCTATCCAATGCTTATTTTAAATTCTCAGGGTTTCTATTCCAACATTTCTAACTCAGATGGTAAATATTGTCCAATTTTTGGTCATTCTCTTAGCAAGTTGAATTTTCCATCCGTTAGTTATTTTTGCCTTTGAACTCATGTTCTCCTGGGCTGTCGGCTAATCTCTCTAATAATGTGCACCAGGGCACACCCAAAGTCAGGCTCTTGTTTGTGTCAGTCCAGGTGTAATGAGGGAACAGAAGAAAAGATGACTCAGGGATGGAGAGTCGCAGGCACAACAGAACCACTGATGGCCCAACACCAAGCCTTTATTGCGAAATTTCAGGAAGGGTAACATTGGGAATAGGCTAGGGTGAAGTCATAGCCCTAAGGCTTTCGAAGAGCCATGCCAAAAGAAAGACACTGTGCTGCTTTCACTAACACCGTACCCCAGCAGGACTTAAAACATTGCCCTGATTTTGTTCCTAGCACACCAGTGTCTGAGGTGATTGTTCCAAGGTAACCCAAAAGAGAAGAAAGAGTAGAACTTAGAAGCTTTATTCAAACCCATCCTCCCTTTGTCACATGCAGCAGCCCTTCATGCCAGACTGAGCCACCCAATTCCTCCTACTCTTTTAGGACAGGCTGTAATCTTCCCAGGGATTTTTCACTGTCATTGTGGGAGGTGATGTTCCTGGAATCCATACCTTCTTCTTCTACAGTTACTGCAGAATTGCTTTTGAGGGTAGCAGCCTGCAACAGACGCTAGTCTGCCATCTTGGCAGAAGGCAGAAATGGAGACATTTTACTAGCTCTTGATCTAGAGTGGATCCAGCATTTTGGACCCAACATAGGGTTGGGAAAATTCTGAAGCAGTTTGTACAACCACTAGAATGTACCATAGTGTCCACTATTTTTCATCCTCACCAGCAAAGTGTTTAATCATTATATACTTTTCTAATTCAGTAGAAAAAAGTACGTCTCACTGGTTGATGTGCATTTCTTTGTTCACTAATAAGGCTGAAAATTTTTCCAATAGGTTTCTTGAGTCCCTGGATTTCTTCTCATGAGAGTGACTATTTATGGCATTTGCTATTCTACCTTTTTAAAGCTTAGTGGTTTCATTTTATTTATTCAGTCTTCTATGATTTATTTTGATTTATGATTTATCATTATTTACTGATTTATTTTGACAGTCAGGATTTTTTAAAGTATATTATGAAAAGACTTTACAGCATGATAAGAGTGATAACAGATCTGCTAATACCACAGAAATGCCATTCTCAAAGAGCTGTCTATGAAACAAAGATTGTAACATTTTTGGTTTTCTATGTCCAAAGTTATTATTTGTATGCACTCAAGTCTGTCAATATTTTCCTTTATTATTTTATCTATTGTTTCTAAGCCTATGATTATAACTCTTCACAATCTTCATAGCTGTTAAATTATATTTTGTTCTGATTTCTAAGCTTTAGTATTTTATCAGTCAATCCTTTAACCCATCTGAAATGGATTTGGGGCATGAGGAAAAATAGTTTCAAATGCAAAAATTACAAATTGACTTTCTAAATGTACTCTCCTCTTCCTTTCATCCAGCTAAATTATTACTACAGTAGATGGCATAAGACCATGAATACAGGCATTGCAAAGAAGATAAATACTCCGTTGTCAAAAAAAGATTGCTCAGCCAAAAGAGAATAATGACAGAGAGGAAACTCATAAAATGTTCTTATCGAGAGATGTTTTGGTTTTATTTTGCTGTTCTGATAGATTGATTGTTGGGGGAAGGGCTGCAAAAGGAAATGGAAAGAGCCGGCTGACTTTAATTCTTTATCTTAGGCGAAATTGCCTGACTAACACAAGAGCAAGCTTGAACTGCACAGAGTTTCAGGGAAAAGCTAAACCATGCCTACACACTGCTAAGTTGATATCCTTTTATTTCCTGAATAAACTCAGTACCTATAAGATTCCGGTCTTTTTTTCTCTGTTTGCCTTTGATTCCAATATTAATGAATGTATAATACCCTTATATTCTTTGACGACCGTGTCATTTACAGAATATACTCAGCTCTTTTCACCTTACGGAGAGGAAACCTGTCAGTCATACTGATCCCTGGTTTCCAGTCAGTCTCTAAAGGAAACCAAGGAAAAGTCCTTTTGTCACTTTCTACTAATTGTCCGGAAAAATAAGATATGCATGACAGAAATGCTCTCAGTACCCTTCCTGTGTGCTTTCTCCCTGAGGAAATAATTTGCTTTATTGAATTTATACAGTTCTTACCTTCAACCTAGTGGAAGGTATTTATCAAGCTGCTTGCAGAATTCACGCCTGGATAATTCTGTTGCTTGAGCACAATGATTGTCAAATTACTTGAACTAAATCAGTTTCCTTCTTTGTGCCTTAATGTTTTCATTTGCAATGGCATGTAGCTCCTATCTGTTTGAGGATTCAGTTATTCAAAATATATTTGTATGAATGTTTGAGGATCGTAGTTGAATGGGATTTCATAATTGCAAAGGAGAGGTTAGGAATGGAACAATAGAAAAAGAAAACTTAGTTATTTTTAACCTATCCACTATAATGGCAGCAGTGGCTGCTAATTCTTAAAGTGATATTATCTGGGTTGCTTACACGGAGTTTTTTTGCTGTTGGTTTTTGTTGTTGTTAATACCACGATGTCTAACATATGTAAGTGTCCCTTAAATAAATGAATTAATGAAATCCAGCAATTCAAGTTCTATACTCCAAAACTAAAGACTACATGGCAGCCTAAAATCAACCGTCTTCAGTGACTAATTTGAAGAAAGGACATTAAATCGTTAGACAGATAGGGCCATGCCTCATTGGAAAAAATTTAATACTATTTTATGACTTTAAAAGCTAATCCTATGAGGAAGTAATTAAGAACAGCTCTGTGGTGCTTTATTTTGGCCTGTTTTCTTATTCTATTAGAAACAGCTAATTAATATTCCTATTAGATGTGTATAATTCAGATTAAATGAAAAAAACCCCACACTTTCCTATTTCAAGTTCTTTCTATCATTTTATGAGATCTAGTTCCTACTGGCTTTTATTACTCAGTATCAGAATACTTCTCTTGAGTGGATTTTACCCATTAGAAGCCCCCATGTTAGGGGGTTAGGTTCCCAAATTGGAGTTCTCTTATTAGATTAGCTGTGCTGTTCCTACCCCACAGCCACCCTGGGGTAATAGCTTCCTTGTGGGCAAACTGTCAAGCAGGTGAGGGGCGGAGGGAGGATGGGAAGATCAAGGGCAGCCAGAGGGGAGCCGGACAACGGGCACCTGGCTGGGTGTTGTGGGGAGAGACGGAAGAATTAAAAAGGAAACAGGGGAAGCCCAAAAGGATAAGGACAAACTTAATTGCACCCTTAATGTTCAATCAACCAATCGGGCAGTCAACCAACATTTATTGAGTGCCTACTGTATGCGGGCATTCTGCCAGGTTCCACGCAGCTATGTCAGCGTCAAAGGCCCAGTTTCTTCCTGTCTTTCAGGAGTTTATAATCCTGAAGAGGAGACAACAGGAAGATCTAATGGTGACAACAGAAGGTAGAAGGAGATAAAGGTCATGGGTTCGTTCATTCTTGAATTCCTCTGCTCCCAATTTCTCTTAAATCTCCTCTAAAAGGGCTCTCACCACTCCTTCAAAACTACTTTCATAAAGGTCACCAGTGACCAAATGCCAAGTCTAATAGCCAGTTCTCAGCTTTATCTGACTTAACAGCACTATTTTTCAGAATTCATCATTCTCCCTGAAATATTCTCATCTCTTGGTTCCCAGGACAACACCCTTTCTCTGATCTCTGTTGATACCCTTTGTTGGTTCATCTTCTTCCCTTAGACTTCTTTATATTGGAGTCTCGCAGATTTGGCTGCCGATCCTCCTCTCCTCACTGTCTACACTCACCCCCTCAAGGATCTCATCTGGGCTTACGATTCTGCATGCAGCTTTCTTGCTGACAACTCCTAAGTATATATCTCCAACCTAGACCCCTTTTCTAAACTTGAGATTCATGTACCAAATGGGTCCTTGACCCTCCACTTGGATGTCTAATAAGCACCTAATATTCAACTTGTCCAAACCTGAACTCCTGATCTCCCCATGACCCCCAAAACCTACTTAACCCAAACTTTCCCCTTCTCGGGTGATGGCAACTCTAGCCTCCTGTTGGCTCAGGCTAAAACCTTGGAGTCATCTATGGCTCCCCTTGTTCTGTCATATCCGAAATCCTGTCGGTTACAGATTAAAAAAAAAAATTCTTATGTCAGATCATGTTCAAAATCCTGTGATGACTTTCCTTTTCACTTGACATGAAAGCCAACATCCTTACAAATGGCCCAAAGAACTCCCAGTGATGTTAGTTAGCTCCTTTACTAGTCCTTGCTCACTCTGGTCTAGACACACTGCCTCCTGATCTTTCCCCAACACACCAGGAATTCTCAGGGTCTCTACACTGGCCATGCCTTGACCTGGAACACTTCTTGCCCTAGATGTCTGTATGACTAAAGCTCCATGCCACCATTGCAGTGGGACGTAACCTGACAACCTTATTTAATACCACAAATTGTGCACTCCCACTTTTTCATACTTTTTCATTATTATACAATTTTTAAAATTTTCATTTTCATTTTTCCATAGCACTTATTACTTTCTAACATATTATATAATTTACATATTCATTATGTTTATTGTCTCTCTCTCCCTGCTAGAATCTGAGCTTATGAGGGAAGGGATCTTCATCTTCTTTATTCACTGATATACCTCAATCACCTAAAATGTTATCTAGTGTCTTGTATGTGCCAATAAAATTTGTTGAATTGAAATTGAAATCATTCAACATCCATTCGGCAAATATATACTATCGACTATGTGCCAAGCACTGTGCTAGAGGCTTGATACTCAGCCATGAATAAGGTAGATTTGTCCTTGTGTTCGTGGAACTCACAGAGCAGCAGGGATCATAGACTCTGAGCAAGTAATTGCAATGTGATGATTGATGCGACAGAGAAGAAGAGAGCATTACAGGAACACATACTGGAAATCTCACTGAGGCTTAGGAAGCAGAAAAGGCCTCCCTGAGGAAAAGACTCAAGTTCAAACCTGAATAAAATATGAGTGTGAACTAGTTAGCTAGTGGGAACCTGAGAAAACAGGTTGTGATGGTATCGATAAAGTCACATCCAGAAGGAACAGTTCGCTTGTGGGTGGGGTGGTGGGGGAAGGCAGCAGGATGGAGATCACATTTAAAAGTAAATTGAACTAACCAGACAAGATGGTAAGGATTAATAAGAGAATAGAAGTAAGTGTGTGCCAGATGGAAGGGCCAGTTGAAGCTTAAAATGAAGAGGCAGGAAAATGGAGCGTTTGTATGATTCAGTTTGCCTGGAGCATAGCGTTGGGTTCTTTTTTTTTTTTTTAAGATTTTATTTATTTATTTGGGAGAGAGAGAGAGAGCATGAGAAGGGGGGAGTAGCAGAGGGAGAGAGAGAAGCAGACTCCCTGCTGAGCCGGGAGACCGATGTGGGACTCAATCCCAGGACTCGGATCATGACCTGAGCCAAAGGCAGGTGCTTAACCACCTGAGCCACCCAGACACCCTAGAGTTGGGTTTTTAAGGAAAGCACTGAGAGAAGATAGAGTGGGACCAGAAGGCAATGGAGAGGTCCTGGAAGGCTTTATAGCAGAATTATAACATGACCAAAACTGCACTTTAGAGAGATTGAATTTAGTTGCAGCATGGAGACACTAGGAGAGGGTGAAAGTAGCAGGGTCTGTAGGGTCCATAGAACCTCACCTCTACTTAAAGGACCTCGTTTGCCACTAAGGAATGAAAGACAAAATTATGATAATGAAAACTCACAGGGACCTAGGATGAAAATGGGGATCCCAAGTTATTTATCTACTGTGAGAAGTCCGACTGTTAGAATGATTGGAAATTCTCGTGTTAGTAAACTTGAGGCATTCTTTCCATGAATGGAATGGAAAATGGTGACAAGAAGTTCTTTTAGGACGTGCAAGAGAAACATCACAAGGACTCAAAGTCCAGTTTGCCTGATGAGTGGTGAGCTCTTTCATCATCGAACCCTAGGCCATCGCAGCGTTGCTCAGCCACCATGGAATCAGGATGAACTATTAGCTGGCCTGGGGTGAATGGCGGACATGAATCTAGAGCAGTCTGTTGAGCCTGTCTCACAACTGGAACTCAAGAGTTTACCAGAGGTTCTCAATCCTGGATCAGAATCTCCTAAAGAGAATTTAAAAGATACCAAGGCTGCCACACACACACACACACACACACACACACACACACACACAAAGGTAATCATGTAGAGGTGGTGGATTTATTAATTAGCTCAACTGTGGTAATCTTATATATATATATCAAAACAGGAAGTTGTACATCTTAAATATACACAAATTTTATATGTCAAAGACATTTCATTAAAGCTTTAAAAAAATACCAAGGCCAGGCACCACCCCGGGTGAATTGAAAAGAATTCCTGTGGGTGAAGCCAGGCATTGTTATGACAGAGGTAGTTTCTAAGAGCTCCCCAGAATTCTCATTTTGGATCTGTCCAGCCACAGGCCCTGGAAGGCCTTCTTCATTACACCTTCTTTAATGGCCTTTGGAACCTCCTTTTTGATGCCTCCAGAGATAATCAGCCACAGTCAGTTTGACTCAGTCTGGTTCCATAAACTTATTCTTTTTTTTTTTTTAACTTTTTTAAAAGTTTTATTTATTTATTTTAGAGAGACAGAGTAAGCGAGAGAGCATGGGCAGGGGGAGGGGCAGAAGGAGAGGGAGAAGCAGACTCCTCACTGAGCAGGGACCCCAACATGGGACTTGATCCCAGGACCCTGGGATCATGACCTAAGCCGAAGGCAGATGCTTAACCAACGGAGCCACCCAGGCGCCCTTCCATACACTCATTCTAAGACGTTCCAGATGAGAGGTTTCCTGCGGGCCTTGGAGCATCCTGCTTTGAACTCATGTCTGTCTCTGCTCTTACTCGTGCATTGTTCACATGACTTTTCCTAATGGACAAAGTTTTCCTCATCCTCACGTTTTGGAGTGAGGGGTACCTCACCAGGGCATTTGATGAATTGAAGGGAAACCAGCCTGTAATAGGAAGGCTGGCTAGGGATCCATGCAGCGGTCCAGGCCCTAGGTTATACTAGGATGGTGCATTGGTCCAGGCCCTAGGTTATATACTAGGATGGTGCATTGGTCCAGGCCCTAGGTTATATACTAGGATGGTGCATTTGTCCAGGCCCTAGGTTATATACTAGGATGCTGACAGTGGGACAGACAGGGAATGGGAAGGACAGGGGTAGGTGTGGGGGGCAAAGAAAGGAATGGGAAATTAAATCAATTATATTTGATTCAAATCGTCCTCTTTGTACCAAAAATTTTTAACAGTTACAGAGGAATAATTGAAGTCAGTGGAGGAGGAGTGATTTGCAAAGCATCACAACATAGAAAATTATGTGGAAATTGCTCTGTTACATTGATTCATTGACAAGCTAACCACAAGTATACCATTTATATATTTTTCTAATGTAACTTTGAATATTTTACTTTTTTTCTGTCCCTAAATCACATATTATATAACAATTGGACTATTAGGTCACAAAGCAGAAGGCTGAGCTATCAGTAAGTGCATTTTGGAAATGCTAGCAATCACTCCAGACATGTAGGTTCAGACCAGTGGCGCGCGCGCGCGCACACACACACACACACACACACACACACACACACACACACACACACACACACCATATACCCGAATAACCCAAATGCTGTATTCGAAATGAATTCTGATCCTGGTAGTATTAAATGATTTTACCATCCTGGGCTTTTCTTTGAATATGCAGGCAAGGGGTTAAAAAACAAATGAGACAAAATTTAAAAAACCAAAACACCTCTATAATGAGTGTCTCCCATGCAGTTCAACCTCTCCGTTTCAGACAAGGACTATGATTGCTTGACTTTCACCAGTGTTCCCAGAGATATTTGGAGGCAATGTGTTATGTACCAAATTCCCTTCCTGTTCCCCTCTGCATTCAGGGATATAGCACAACCAGGTAACTATCTAAACAGCAATCCTACCGAGTTAATAATAGTACACTTGCTTTTTCATTCTGGAAGTTTCCTCTTTCCCTATTTGGATTCAGTGGCACCTATCTCAATTACAAAGTAAACCAAATTGGGACGTTTTTGACAGAGAAATAGGATATCCAAAATTTTAGGAAACAGAACATTTGCCAAGTTTTAAACACAATGGCTTGAAGTCACTGGTTTAAAAAACATAGATACAGATCCTTTTGTGCTCAAAACTTTACTGAGGGCCCTGAAAACGTTTCCACAGTTATACAGCAGGCCCTGGGGACTGAACGCTCTTGAAACAGAGCATCCTCCAATACCTATGGGGACTGGGTTTCGCTCAGTCTCAGTGGGATTTGGAAACAGAATACTGACAGAAGCAGATGCTCTTTGGGATGTTCGCTCTATCCCTGCTGTCTCCATCAGTCAACTTGTGCTGTAGCAATAATACTCCCCCAAACTCTTGAGGTACAACAACAAACATCTCTTTCTCCCTCTCAGGTCTCATTCTGACTGACTGGGGCTCCGCTGGCTAGGCCTGGTTCTGGTTGCGGTCTGTGTCATGTGTCTTTCATTCTCTGGGTTTCCTTCTGCCAGGAGGACAGAAGGTAAGTGGGAACACACATGCCTCTGGAAGCTTCTGCTCAGAACTGGCTCAGTGTTTCTTCCCCCCCACCCCAAGTTCCACTGGTCAGAGCCCAAAGTCAGGGACATGTCTTCCTCCTGCAGTGAAGGATGACAAGGCAAGGAAGGGAGGGCAAATTGTGGAGCACAGTACGATCTACCCTTCCATTTCTCTACAAGTCAATGTCCCGTCTCCCCAGGGCTAGGGCTCTGGCAGAAATGTTTATCAGTGTGGTCGGAACATAAAACCCAATTTAAAGAATTGTTATCTGGAGGCGCCTGGGTGGCTCAGTCATTAAGCGTCTGCCTTTGGCTCAGGTCATGATCCCAGGGTCCTGGGATCGAGCCCTGCGTCGGGCTCCCTGCTCAGCAGGAAGCCTGCTTCTCCCTCTCCCGCTCCCCCTGCTTGAGTTCCCTCTCTCGCTGTGTCTCTCTCTGTCAAATAAATAAATAAAATCTTAAAAAAAAAGTAGCAATTGTTTAAAAAAAATTTTTTTTTATCACAACCATGATAATGGTGCCGTCTCACTCATGATTTGGAAACTTAAATAGGAAAGCCAGCCTACTTTGCCATGTGTGGTAGGCCACCTGAAAAATGGCCCCAGGGGATCCCCCCCCTCCAGGCATTTTCCCCTGTATGATTCTCTCTCCTTGAGTGCGGCCTGGACCGCAGGGCTCCGTCCAGGAAAACTACCCCTGCGTTTTCCTTGACTCACACACCCACAGTACTTCTGACAGCCTGTGTGGATGTGTGGGGTTTCCACAAGTCAAACAATTCTCTGCAACACCAGCTGGGTGTCCTAGAGCTCAGTAAATCCCGACACTATCTACTCATAAGTTTCAAGCTCAATCCCTTAGGGCCCCGCTTCAGATGCCACCCTCAAGTCCCACTTGTCACCTATACTTCGGACCAATCAGCTCTAAAGTGGGGTTCCTACAACCCCTCCTTGGGTTCAATACTACAATGGCTTACAGAACTCAGGGAAACAATTCCTTATACTGGTTTATGATAAAGGATATAATGAAAGACACAGGTGGAGAATCAGATGAAGAGATACAGAGGGTGGAGTGTGTGGGAAGAAGTTCAGAGCTTCCATGCACCTCTCAGCACCCACCGCCCAGCACCTACATGGGTTTACCAACCTGGAAGCTCTTTGACTCCATACCTGAGGGATTTCAATGGAAGCTTCATCATCTAGACATAACTGATCATTAACTCAGGGCCAGTTTCTCTCCTCTTCCCAGAGGATGGAGGGTGGGGTGGAAAGTTCCAAGCTTCTAATCACGGCTTGGTCTTTCTGAGGACCAGTCACCATCCTGACTATCCATTAGTCCACCAAGAGTCAGCTCTTTAGAACAAAAGATACTCCCGTCCCTTGGGAAATTCCGTGGGATTTAGGAGCTCTGTGCCGGCAACTGGAGGCAGACACTTAATATACATATTTTCTATTATTTCACAGACTCTCTTGTAATAAATGAAAAAAGGCAAAAGGGATGGGTTGTCACTTCTGAGATTAGGTTATAAAAAGACTGTTACTTTTCTCTCTCTCTCTGTCTTTCTCAGAGTTCTCATTCTGGGAAAGCCAGTTGCCCTGTTGTAAGAAGCTGATGGGACAAAAAACTAAGATGTTCATCTAACAGCCTTGGTGAAGCCTGCCAACAGGAACATGGGTGAGCTTGGAAGCCCAGGAGAGCCTTGGGATGACTGTAGCCCTGACCAAGACCTTGAGGGTGAAGGTTCGTGAGTCCCGAGGCTGAGACGCCCAGCTAAGCCGCACCCAGAGTCTGACTGCAGAAACTGAGCTAATAAACATTTGTTGCCTTAAGGTGCCAAACTTTGAGATAATTTGTTATGCAGTAATAGATACCTAATACCACCATATGAAAATAGGAATAATTAAATTGGCTGGACTTCCTGCTAATGTTTTGCCTTACTGAGATAAATGCTATTATTAAGAAATGATACTTGAATCTAAAAAAAAAAAAAGAACACTAAGTAAGTCATTACACCTAAATTAAATTACTACAAATGACAATATTCTACTGCTCAGTTGGACATACCTGTAATAAGTTTTGTTTTGTAATAACATAATGAGGTAACAGTAGCCATTTCGTAAGGGTAAGAGAGCGATGATTACATTTTTAAAGATTTTTTTTGAGAGAAAGTGAGAGAGAGTGAGTCCATACATAGCTTCAGATAAAAGTGTTTTCAAGAGTAAACAGTTCCAAATATATGGGAACAGGCATGAGAGGTTGCTTTAGTCAGGATGATCTCATACCAGAAACTTCTACAGCTTTAACCACACAGTTCAAGCATTGGCTCTAAAAAAATATCAGGGGGTATCTGGGTGGCTCAGTCGGTTAAGCATCCGACTCTTGATTTCGGCTCAGGTGGTGATCTCAGGGTCCTGGGATTGAGCCCGGCATTGGGCTCTGCACTCAGCATGGAGTCTACTTGTCCCTCTCCGTCTGCTCCTTCCCGCCCTGCACTCACACTCTCCCTCTCTCTCAAATTAATAAATAAATTAAATATTTAAAAATAATTAAATAAAAATTAAAATTAAAAAAGATGAGGCTCAGTGTAAAGGAGAACAGCGCAATCTGGCCAAAGACCAGATTTTCTATGGATCTCTATATTACTTCAAGTTCAGTCATTTGCATAACTAAAAGGTAAAGGTAAATCCTTTTCCACTTTTCTTTTTTATTCTCTTATTTTCCCCCTTCTTATCTTGGGCTGCAGTCTGTGCTGATACATTGTTAATGTTTGACAAATACTGGTTGAATGAATAAATGAAGGAAGGAAGGAAGGAAGGAAGGAACTGAAATTCGGACACTGAGCGCATAAACTGATGTGGCATCTTACACAGTATCGTTTTTGCTCTTTAGAAACAAAACCCTGAGGTTCCCTGAATCACGTAGACTGGAAAAATTGAACTATGAATATGAGACTTTTTTCTAAATAACATGCAACATTCCACCATGTACCTGAGAGGTCTTAGTGTGTTCACTTCGTGGGTACACTATCAAGTTCATTTAACTGACCTCAGATCATTCCCTCCCTGGTTCATGCTACACTCATTCTTTTACTTATTGGCAATTTCTTGTAAAAGTCATTCCTGTAAGACACTTAGTTTTCTTTAAAAAAAAAAAAAGAAATAAATAATGTTCTCGGCAATGAGAAGACCAAGTAAAAGCAATGAAGGATGTAATTCCTATACCAGGTTTATAAGTTAAATATGCAACAATAGAGTCTTAAATCATATCTAGCATTGCTATCATCAACCAGCTTTTGCAAGAGCCAAAAAGAGTGGTAGGAGGGGGGCTGTCATGTTAGGTGATTTGTGAGGTCCTTATGACCTGCTCCCTTTTACACAGTCACTTTCCATTTCCTGCCGGTACCAGTATCAGGGGGATTCCATGCCAGGGAAACAGTTCCCTTTCTCTTATCCACATTCACTTTGCAGACTCCTGCACCTTTTTCTAAGTCTAACCGATGGACTCAGCCTCTTTCAGCCACCTTCCACCTCCAGGGAGAGCTAGAAAACTCAACGCCCAACCCCCAGGGTGTATACATGTCTATCGGAACACTGCAGGTGTTTGCCGACGTGGCTTTCCCCTCACAAGATCAGGAACTTCTGAAGGATAAAAGCTCCATCTTACTCAACTTCGTGTTAGGTGTGATGCTCAACATGAGGATGTTAAATTAATGATCCAGAAACATTCTCGATAGTGTTATCGGTTCAAAATCTTCCACCAAATATCCTCACTGAGGGAGGATCCTTTTTAGATCAGTAGCCAAATAAGGGGAAAATGTCATCATCAAAGCATTTTTTTTTTAATGTTTAATGGCTGTATGGTGACAGACAGTAACTATACTTATTGTAATGAGCACAATGTAAGGTATGGAATTGTCAAATCACTGTGTTGTGCACCTGAAATTAATATAGCATCATATGTCGACTACACTTCAATAATAAAAAAAATTTTTAATGTTTAATGGCTGGAAAGCCCCTTTTAACTTGCCACATTATTCTGGTAGAAGCAAAAGCAAAGTATGTGGCTTGGTAAAGGAGGCCTAAGGGAGGCCTGTCTTCCCCAATTCTGTCATCTTTGCTGTTTTATCCTCTCTCCTCACAAAGCCAGAGTTGGAATATCACCACAACTGTGAGAAGGAAAGTCATTTCGAGACACTCCCCAACATGCGCCCCTTCCCAGGCTCCCTGGTCTGTGAGTGGGGCCTCAGCTAGAGTAAGGATGCCGGGAGGAGGAGAGAACACAGAAAAAACAGCCAGGCTCCATCCCCACTTCTCACAGGGGACAAAGACCTTGACCCACTTATCTGCCAGGAGCATGGATCCAGAAAACAGAACACAAAGATTATGTGTCACTCCTACGCACCAATCTTTGATAGAAGGTGAACTTACCCACCAATAAAAAATGGCCCCAGTAAATGTCAAAATTGATCAATCAGGTTATGAAGTTTCTCCCACAGGCAAGCGTCAACAAGGAAAATAAGGGTTTAAAAAAAAACAAAAAAGGCTGCCAGTGTTTATTCCCAAATCCCCCCTGATTGTATGTCAATGTCATCCTTCAGGAAGCACCGTGGGACAGAGTGAGGAATATAGCAAGCAAGCGGGTGGTGGAGGAACAGGGCAACACCCTGGAGAGATGAAGAAGAAGGAAGCAGGAATGGGCAGCAAAAGTTTTGGGACCACGATTCGGATCTGACACCTGTGAAAAGCAAAAGGGGAAGGAGTCAGGATCCTTAGGAATGCTCTCAGACTGCAGGGGGCATAGATCCAACAGTCTCAAGCAACCTAGCAAAGAGCTTTGAAGCAAAGATCAGTGTGATGATTAAGTGTCAATTTAGTAGAGCACAGCACCCAGATATTTGGCCAATCATTATTCTAAATATTCTGTGAAGTTGTTTCTTAGATGAGATTAACATTCAAATCAGCAGACTCTGAGTAAAACAAATTATCCTCTATAATGTGGGTGACCCTCATCCAATCAGCTGAAGGCCTTAATAAGAAAAAACTGATCTCCCCAAAAGAAGAAGGCAATCTTCAACAAGATGCCTTTAGACTTGAAATTTATTTTGGTATACATACGTGAAATAATAGAAAATGTGTATATATTGGTTTCTGCCTGCAATTCCTGGCACAGAGCTCCTCGAATCCTTGTAATTTCCCAAGTGATAAGAACACTAGGTGCATCTTTTGTTCTAATATTTGGTCTGCAAGCACCTTGAACTCGGACTTCTAACTTATTCTAAAGAGAATACATTTCTGTGTGTTAAGATGCTCATTTCATGGTAATTTGTTACAGCAGCTACAAGAAACTGATACAGCTCTCCATTATTTCCTCCAAACTAAGAGAGCAGTGAGTACTTTGGTTGGGGAACCTGATCTGCCTTGCATCAAGATAATATGCTTAAGGCATTGTAAAAGGAGAAAGAGCCATTATTTCTTAAAGAGCAAAGAAAATGAGAGGTTTCTATCTGCCTATTCTTAAAATTGTAAGAGTAATCATTTCTATCCTCAGTACCTATAATTAGTCTTTAGCAGTAAGCAAGTCCTTTATGTAGAATATATGCATTGAGGTTATCATTTCACATGAAATCCTGTGGTTTTGTCCTTTAAAAATGTATGAGTTCCTCTTCTTTTAGTATCCTTTTGTCATTTATCTATTGTGATCCTTCTACTCTCCTAATTAATGTTTCAAGGGATTAAAAAAAAGTACTTGTTGTTGATTTTCTGGTTTTATTTGTAGGATGAGATAGAAGGCTTTTCTAAACTCGATTTAATCATATATTTATAAGAGGTGAATTTTTTTCAAACCATGTTTTGCAGCTTGCATCCAAGATTTCATTTCTTATTACATTTTTATATGCATGGCTTCTTCTTACAATGCATTTTCTGTAGTTATTTAAAGCCACAGTTTATTAAATCTAGAATTTAAAAGTAGCAGACCCTTTTTCTGCAGTGTGTGTGTGCAACCAATAGCATTCATTATAGAAGTTACTTTTCATGTTTTTCTGTTTGTCGAGTCTTTTCTGTTTGCGTTGATCCTTAATTTCTTTGGAGATTATTTCTATGAGAGTAACTTCTATAAAAAATGGACCTTTTACAGAGAATGATTCTCATTGCTGTGTATGTTCATCTTATTTCTCAGATTTTTATACATTTTACATATTAATTATGAAGTTCAAATTAGTTTCTATTATCTACATTATTTTTTTAAAGATTTTATTTATTTATTTGACAGAGAGAGAGAGAGAGACAGTGAGAGAGGGAACTCAAGCAGGGGGAGTGGGAGAGGTAGAAGTAAGCTTCCCGCTGAGCAGGGAGCCCGATGCAGGGCTCGATCCCAGGACCCTGGGATCATGACCTGAGCTGAAGGCAGACGCTTAACGACTGAGCCACCCAGGCGCCCCTATTATCTACATTATTTATTGCTACCAAGTTGACTGTTCTCTGTAGCCTCTTTACTGTTTTACTTTTCATCTCCAACATAAAAAGTGTATTAAAATTGTTTTAGACACATATATAGATCTTCCCAATTTATTTCATTAGGAAAACAGTGTTCCTACTGGGTGTTATATGCAACTAATGAATCGTTGAACACTACATCAAAAAATAATGATGTACTATATGCTGGCTCACTGAACATAATAACAGAGAAAGAAAAAAAACTAACAATTAAAAAAAGAAAAGAAAAACAATCTTCTCTGTTCTTCCACAGTTTCTTTTTTGATGTAAGGATCATTTTCTTTTTGCAGCTTTTTTGAGATATACTCCATATACCATACAATTCACCCACGTAAAGTGTATATGTCAATGGCTTTTGATGGTGTTTTTCAATCATGATTAACTCCTCATATAGGACTCCCCATGACACAGAGTAATTTCTGTTGAAAGAGCATGGAGGGGTGGAGAAGAAGCTGAAGAAGTTATATGCTAGGGACTGCACCCCGGTGACCAGCTAGAAGAGAGGGGGAAACTCTCCCTCAGGTCACACAACACTCACTGCAGCACAGTGACCTGGAAACCTGGCACAGGCTGACGCGGGACCCCCGCCCCCCTCAGGGCCTGGAAGATAGGTAGGGTCTAAAACAGGATCACTAAGCGACAATTTGTGCACTGAATGGTGGTATATGTAGCCTCCCTCACCAACCCACTCCCTCAAATGCTAGCAGCCAGGATAACACACACACACACACACACACACACACACACACACACACACAGGGAGGATAGCAGATTCTTTTCTGGAAAAAAAAAAAAAGAACGCCCTGGAAAGCGGGGCGGGGCGGGGGGCGGCTTTCACAAATGACATTTAGTGGTTTCCAAATACAAATCTGGCATGCCCACACTTTGACTCCTATTGTTAGTTCTTAACATTTCAGTATGAATAGAGGCAAAGATCACCAGACATTTAAGGAATGTTTTTTATGAAAGAGAGATCACCACGCACACGCGCACACAGACACACGCTCTTGGCACTTGGAGAAAAAGGGACACACCTACAGGGAGAGACAAAGGAATTTGAAGGAGAACAAAACATATACAAGAAAGGAAGCACAATCATACTAGATGATTTGCCTCAGTAGTGAATAATTATAACGATTATTTTTAATTGTAATGTAATTATATATAATATTATCATAACAATGTAAAGACAGACAAAATAAGGTGATATAACTATACTGGGAGGGGCAGGAGGAACGGAAGAATATATTTTTAAAAAGCTAAATCTGGGTCATCTGGGTGGTTCATTAGGTTAAACGTTTGCCTATGGCTTGGGTCTGGGTCGTGATCCCGGGGTCCAGGGATTGAGCCCCGCGTGGGGCTCCCCGCTGCTTCTCCCTCTGACCCTCCCCCCCCGTGCTCTCTTTCTCACTCTCTCTCTCTCAAATAAATAAATCAATCTTTAAAAAAATAAAAAATAAAATTAAAATCTAAATCATCTACACTGTAAATCACAGAGGATATCTAAAATGGATAAATCAATAAGTTGCAAATGAATTATTTTAAAATATGGAGAAAAGCATCAAAAAGTATCAAACTTAACGGCTAAGCCATATGTATTATTTTAATAAAGAATACAAATTAATTAAAAGAAAAAATCCAGATGTAGTTCCTTCATGGGCAATTCTTGGTTTGTGGAGGGAGAAAAGCAGGGACTTTTGTGCTCTGCCTGCTGCATAAACTGACCAAGCCTTCTAATATTTTTAAGTCAACTGGGTATACATCCTTACATGATCCCTCAGGGGGGGAAATTTTTAGTAATTTCCTGAGAAAATAAACCTTGAAGTTTAAAAAAGAAAGCAGGCAATCATTTCCACTGCAAAGAAGAAATAAAAACTTCAAGATGCGGTAATGATATTTAATTTTCTCAGACCGATGTCTATGGCCTTGACCACCTAGAGGACGTGAGAGCTGACCCTGCCCCTCCTAGTCCTTCACCCCTTCCCACCTTTTTTGCCGTCCTTCCCTTCCCTCCCTTTCTCCCCTCCTGTTCCCTTTTCCCCTGCCGCAACTTTTACCAGAATTGACCAGAACATGAAAGATTTTTCTTTTTAGGTATACCTCATTGAATAATTAAGTGACAGGTGAAACGGTAAAAATCTCTCTGTTCAACCAAAAATGACTTTTAATTGTTCTTAATTTTTTTTAAAGATTTTACTTATTCATTTGAAAGAGAGAGAGAGAGAGGAGCGAGAGCAGGAGCGAGGGGGAGGGGGAGGGGCAGAGGGAGAGGAAGAAGTTCCATCCCAGGGCCCTGGGATCATGACCTGAGCCGAAGGTAGAGGCTTAACCGACTGCTCCACCCAGGTGCCCCCAAAATGATTTTTTTTAAAACTCACAACGACCAAAAGAACTGTATATATGCTTTTTTACTTGGGTGAGAATGTTGAGTTGGGTGGGAATGTCAGCGATACCTAATAATAAAAGAAGACTTGACATCCCTGATTTAAAAGAAGAAAAATGCACAGGCATATTTTCCAACAGGCTACAGCTGATGCATACATAGTTTAAGGGCTTCGGTGGACAGACAGGCACATGGACTCTGAATTCACTGTTCTCCTAAGCGCTGTGAATTCAGATTCGAATTTGATCACTGCAGATAGGATGTCTGCCCTCCAGTCATCATTCTGAAGGGAATAAGAACCTTCAGATCTCTGCCCTTGGCTTTCCAAAACTGTCTGTGGCCTTATGTCATCAGATTGATGACTTGGTCTTTGTTCCACCTTGCTGAGAAAATGATTTTCCAACAACTTTAAATGTATTTCATTACAGCAATTCTTGAGAAATATCTATGACCATTTAATCTGGGATGGTTTAGGCTTTTTGAGTGGCAAGCTACATGCTTTTCTTCATGTTTGACAGAATTAAATAATTTCCATACTAGAAAGAGAATGACTAATGGAGAAATGTTATATTAATATACATTTAAAACATACCTTCTTACATTTAAGATATCTCCAGCTGACCTTTTTGTTTTTTTCTATCTCTCAATCTCTCTCTTTGATAATTCTGAGATCTACAGAATCATTAGAATTTCCTTCTTCCCTTGCCCCTCTCTCTCCTGCTCCATATTTGGAGTCAGCATGAAATCAGTCTTGCTTCTGCCCTTATTCTGAGCTTGTAGTGACAAGGCACTCGCTTATACTTGCAAGTGAGCTTGTATGTCATGGAGCAACCAGGATTTGGCCTTCTTCCTTGTAGGTCCCATGTACCCAGTTTCAGAGCAGATAGCTACAGAAGAACTATTTCAACTCTGGTAATCAAGGAGGTGGCTGTTGCTAGGCAACAGGAGGCAAGCAGGATGCCTTGTGCTTGGGTCTTGGCAGTGTACTGAGGGAGACTTGCCAATCATTGCTTGTCCTCAGGAGACCACTTTAAGGTGCAGGTGTAGGGTGGGCCCAGAATGTGGAGATTCGGTGCTAGCATCTGGGCTTCTCTCAGAGGCCCTTTGTTTGCAGCACATCACCATTCCCTTCCCCACTGCCTCATTCTCACTCAATGGAGTTCTTGTACTCAGTAAGCATCTCTTCCCTCCAGTACATTCTCCCTTCCCCTCCTGATACATTGTATTTCTAAGAACCAGGCTTCTCATGTTCTCAGTTGAAGATCTTGTATCATTCTCAAGATCTTGCTTAGAGTCCCCAGTCTTAACCCCACCCTGTGACAGATAACCTCCATAATGACAACAGTACCTTCCACCTATAGTGCCTGCCCTAGCTTCACCACCCCCGAGTCCCCCACCTGCTAGGGCTTCCTACATCCTCCCTGGCCTGTGACTGATGGTGATAATTTCCCAGCTCCTTCCTGGGCCCCACCCAGTTTCTGTCCTGCCTGACTAGAAGGTCCAATACTAGGCCCCAGCCCTCATTGCTCCTCCCCAGTGCAATCCTTTGCCCACATAGACCCCAAGTTCCAATGTCCATGCCTCTTTGATAAATCCTAAGGCATGTTACTACCTATTTATGCCTGTTTTGATGCTCTTATTTTGAACCTTTATTCTGAACATGGAGGCCCACGCTGGCCCTTTGGGCATCGGCTAGACACATGATTCAGACTATGTATGAAGTACCAGAGGGTTTCTAACTTACAAATGGGTTTTGTTCCTCAGAAGAGTCTATTCCTAAGACAATTAGCTGAGTCCACAGGAACAAACACTTCAGAGTCAATGCTATAATTGTAGTTGGGCTCTTGTGTTAGCATACAAAAAGGCCATTTGATAGAGAATGCACCAGAGGTACCATACTTGAGCCTTATTTCAACTCTGGCAAAAACTGTTTCTGTGAAGAAACCGAATTTGGGCTCTAACTAGCAGTTCCAGAATCAAGCCTGTGAGCCCCAGCAGTTGAAAAGGGAACTTCACTCCTTTCTCACAAGGACAGGTGGAATCAGAAAGGCATTGCAGGAATACAAAGAGTTAACTACACCTGGATTAGGAATGGAAAGGTGAAAAGCAAATTGAACTCAGTTATTGCTACAGAAGCTGAGGTACAGGGATCCTTCCCAGCAGAGAAGGGGAGGTAAAGAAGACACCATCTGTTGAGAACCCTCATGCCTGAGCCATCAACACCATTGGTAGAGACACAGCAAACTAACAAGACCCAGGATGACCAAACAGGGACTTGCTGTCTCAAATCTGGGACAAGACAAACTTGGGACAGGACCAAGATCATGAAGAAGAGAGATTTAAAAAAAAAAACAAACCAAAATCTATGGGACTTTCTGCCCAAAATCTCCTTTGCAAAAACTGTTCCCTACGCCTCACCAGTATCCACAGTCATGTCATTGCAGCCTGGGGCCACAGGGTAATTCAATGATTCTACCTGAACCAAAAAGATGAGACAACTGAAAGGCTTTTCACCTTCCCAGGAATTTGATATTAAGATTGGCAGAATTGAGGTACTTTCAGTACACCCGGATATAACATATAAAAATTTGGGGACCATGTGTTGTCATCTTCTGCCACGTGGCCACGGAACAGAGAGAATTGATTGCAGCAGAGAAGAAATAATTCCTTTGTTCATTCATGCATTCAGCAAGGGGGATAAGGAAAGGCAGAGGAAGAGAACCAATGCTTCACAAGAGCTTCATATGTACTAAACAGATTACAGAGAGGCTGCCAAGAAAACCAGACAACATTTCAGGAATGGGGGGTGCAGTCAATAGGGACCATTTGCTTGTGATGACTTATTAGGCACAACCTGGAGTCAGAGACCAAAGCCATACTTCTGCTGTTTGAAGTATCTACCCAGGGCTCCCAGTCCTACCATTAAAGGGATTTTTTTTTTCTTTTCTTGCTGAGTGCAGCAAACCTAAGAGAATCTCCATCGATAACTTCTCGGGATGAGTAACTTGTTTTCTCTATGCAATTAAGAAAAATTAACCACCTGGCTTGAATAGCCATGATGTTCGAAAGGAAAACAGGCAGTGTTGAGGAGAGAGCACCCTAAGAGAGAATCACCAACAATGTGTAGAGTGAGTTAAGCACCTTGCATAAGAGTATGCACAATTGGGTACTTCATGGTTTAATTGATGAATATTGTCTTACAAAAGTGTGATCTTTTTGTCATCTTGAAAGAAACACCATCACCCACATAATAGAAAATAACACTTTATCCTGACAAGGCTACAGAACAATAATATAATCAGTGATGAACACTGCCATATTCCACAAAAAATGAAGCCAAATTGTAATTAACAAACTCAGTGACACAAGTGGAATATAATACTTCTAAGCTTATGTGAGTTGAGTACTATAAATGCAATCGTTTTTACTTCTCTAAATTGATAGCACTCATAAGAATCCCTGCTTAAATACGATTCCGTGGTACTCTTGACTAATGTGGCAAGATAACCGAACAGAAAAATTAACTGTGTTTCACGTCTCCACAGTCTCAAGACAAAACAGTGAGATGTATTACTCCAAATTCCCTGTTCCCATTCTGACCCAACACCCTCTAATGATACACACACAGAACCTGTCCAGGAAGGGTATGGTACTGAAGGCTGAGAGGAAGGGCAGTGGGCTGACCCAGCACTGCAATAAGAAGGGGATGGCAGTTACCCATGATCCCCACTGTCCCTACAGCAAGGCGGAAAGTGGCTATTATATTGCAGGACAGAACACGCATGCCCAGGAGCCACAGAAACTGTCCCAGGGACAGTGTGAGGCAGGCCTGTCACCTTCAAACAGACCCTAGAGCCAAGAACAGTGGCACCTATAATGGAATGAACACAGAACATGGGCATAGCGAACACATTGGACACCAGGAGCTCATCTTTTTTTTTTTTTTTTGACATCCTTACCTCCATAAGCCAAATTGTTTCAAGAATTAATCACATAATAATAACTATTTTCCTGATGATTCATTCCTTAGCTTCAAAACAAACCGTTAATTTAAAATACAAAATTTCAATTTGAAAGTTATTATGCAAATTCCATAGATAAAGAGGCTCTAACCAAAGGAAAATATTATGCATTGCAGCTTGCTCTCTCACTCCCTGTTTTAAATTGTAAACACAAATAAAAATTCCAAGTTGTCACATAGAATGGGAGAACTGGAGTAGCTGAAGCTCTATTTCTTCATCTGTCTAATCAGAGCATTGTCTTTACTTCTTCTGAATTGAATCTGTGGTTTAGGCACAGGAATGTGTAGCCTCATGGGGATTCACTCAAATGACTCTGAATCTTTAGCAATGTAGAACTAAACAAGTGTGTACGACGGATGTCCCACGGCAGGCGTGGGGGTGGGGAGCACGGATGGACTGAACACCTGAAGATTCTTTTAACTCAAATCCATGTAGAATGCAATATTTATGAAATGATAAGTAATAAAAAGTGTTAATAAATACTCAACAGTATTTTTATTTAAAAAAATTTTTTTAAGGTTTTATTTATTTGAGAGAGGAAGAGAGACAGTGCATGTGTGCATGAGCGGGGGAGAGGAAGGCAGAAGGAGAGGGAGAAGCGGACTCCCCCCTGAGCAGGGAGCCAGATGATGAGGCCAGGCTCGATCCCAAGACCCTGGGATCATGACCTGAGCTGAAGGCAGATGCTTAACCACTTAGCTGCTTAACTGACTGGGTCACCCACGTGTCCCACTCAACAATATTTAAAGTGATGGTTTGGACTTTATACCCACAGAGATGTGTTTCATGAAGGAGTTCTATCACTGACTGTTTAAAATTGCCAGTGCGTGGTGATAATAAAGAGCAGAGCAACTTAATAATCAGCGTTATTATTATTCTTAATTACCTACAAAAAAGCACCCCTGATTGCCAGCAGCTGGGGCAGACTGTTCCCGCCAGCCCACTTGTCATACTCACAAACTGTCTGGAATCAATCACCTCATCTCGCCAGGACATTTGCAATACTAGGGAAGAGGAAAAGGCCTCCCCAAATATAACTGAGATTAAGTTTCCCACCACTTAGACTGGTGTTTGCATCAGATTTCATTTGGTTTTAAGAAATGATTCTTCACCTGACTGTTGTAAAGTAAATTTGTATCAGTTATGATAATATCATATCATATCATAAAACAATATTGCCACGATATAACTAACATAAGTGATATATTACAAAGGCTTAAGCCTTTGTTTTTTCTAAATAAAAAAATCCAAACATTTCTATTTTTTTCTTCTGGTAAAATATAGGAGGAGGTGGTTAAATATTCAAAAATTTATAAAATATATCTATCCTAGAACTTAGCAATAGTTTTTTTTTTCTAGATAATTCTCCTCCCGGAAAGCCTTGTATAGATATGGCAAAAAAAAAAAAAAAAAAAAAATGTTCTCTTTTTCCCTCGCCAACTTGGCAGTCACCGAAAGTGTTTGAGGCTTGAAAATTACTCGGCCTGTGTTTGCCCAGGTCATACCATTACACGATGCCGCATAAATAGTAATTAAAAGCATTTCTTTACTTCAGCTCCGCTCACTATTTCAGCACTTCCAGTCATTTCCTATCTCCTCAATTACCTGCATTTATTTGTGGATGAATTCAGAGGGACAGCTAATTTCTGCAGACAAACAAGCCCTCGTAGCTTTCGTCAATTCAGAGATCTCTCCTGCCCCCAAGAGCCTTGAGGCCACCTAAGACCACCTCTGTTGCCACAATAGCCCTCTGCTTCCACTGCCACCCCACGTCACGTCCACAGAACTGCTGCTGTCATAGCTGTTGCCACAATACTGTGCAGGGGCTCAGCTGACCTACGAGACACCACAGACGTTTGCATCTTGGTAGCAGTACTTGAAATTACAACCAAAAGTTAAGAACATGGATACTTTATTCCAGGAGAAGAAAAGGAAAGAATGTTCCCCAGGAAGCATGAAGAATTTGAGAAGGCCAAGAGGCAGTCTCAGGGCCCACTATATAGAAAACACGGTTATTTCTCCCGGTAGGAACATCCCTCCCTGAGGCACCCCAACTTTCCAGCCAGCAGAGCCCATCCTCTGTCCTTGACTCCCGGACCTGCCAAATCTAGCAGGCAAAGGGGCAGAGTCTTTGAGTAAATACTGATTTAGACAAGTTTCTTCAACCATACATATCAGACAGAACCTCTGTAGATTGGCCATCAATTTTGTCCTTGGGAACCACGGCTTCCATGCATTAAATCTGAAGATTGTGATGGATTAGGCTACCCCACTTCTGCCACTCGCTAGGACCCACCTGCTCCGGACCACTCATTCACTCATGCTTAACAGCCTCCGTCTGAACAGTGCCTCTGCCGTCAGATGCCAGGAGCACAAACGGCCAGTTCCACTTTCCTCTGGGAGAAGGGGGAAGGACGAGTCCCTCTTTAGCACAACAACTGATTCATAGTAATTGTGACATGGGAGGAGGAGACAAGATGGCGGACAAGTAGGGGACCCCGTTTCAACTGGTCCCCTGAATTTAGCTGGGTATCTACCAAACCATTTTGAACACCCACAAAATCAGCCTGAGATGTAAGAATATATATCTGGATCTCTACAAGCATAGTAAATGCAAAATGAGTGAGAGTCTTTTCCTTTTTCTTGGTAGCGGGAGAACGGCTTAAAAAGTGACTATTGAAAGTAGGTTAATAATTGTTAAACGTAGGGTACTGTAAGAGAAAACCCCTTAAAATTACAAAATACCATACTGACAAAGAAAACTAATCAAACTTCCTCCTTACATGAGGAAGAGTCTCTTTTTCCTCGCCCTACATCTGGAGAGTTTCAGGGAAAGGAGAGGCTCAGAAATTAGTCACTGAGCTCTTCGCTACAATAACCTTGCCTCATTTCTACCCCACCCTGGGGACCAACGGAAGACCGAGGCCTTTTAGAAGCTGGGAAGGAGACTTCTCTCAGCTCAAGCCATGAGTGTTACATGGGGTGAATATTGGAGGATTTGTATCATCTGTTGGTGACAGCCACCGCTTCCTGACGAAGTGCCAGAGCTCCAGGCTGGGTTCCCTAACTCTGCGCTGTTTTAGTCGTATTCTTCACCTGAGGGCACAAAATCTTCAAATATCTTTACATGGTGATGCTCGTCCCAAAGGAGAAGAATGTAAATCAGCCATGTCCACTGGGCCATGAGCCATGAGCTTGTTTAGCTCATTCACGGGCCAGAATGTTCTACCATCAGGTTCAGGTCTTAGATGAAATCCGACAGTTCTTTCTAAATCAGATTGTGATTCTAAATTTGGCTTCTGCTTCTACCCTATGGCTTCTCCAGGAGGGGGGCCTACTCTTGGGCCAGGTAGCCTTCCTGCAGCAGTGTGGATCCCAGCAAGACTGTTCTCTTAGGTGAGGGCATACTCTGGGGACATTTTTTTTTTTTTACTTTATGAACAATAATATAAATATAAAAAGTAAATAACATGTAATTTTATGCATTTACAATACACAATGGCAGTATATGCACACATATAAAAAAATATACCTCAAAGTATAAAGAGGAATGTCCCTTCACAAATCACTGGAGGCATCTAGGAGCAGAAAAGGAGGTACGGCTCAGGAGTTAAGGTTCTTGTAGTGTAAGGGTTAAGAAACCACAACCACATAGCAGGGGTTAAATTCCTACTCTGCCTCTTGCTGGCCATTGGACCTTAACTCCTCTATGGTTCAGCGTCCTCGTCTCCGAAGAGAAGCAAACCAGGAAGCTTAAGTGACACAATACACAAGAAGGGTTCATGACAGCTCCTGGCACGAGCAGAGTGGTCACCAAGTGGTAATGGTTAGGTTAGCATTCACTTCGTCTGTCTGTGGTTGGGATCCTCCAGTGGGAGGCGGTGAGGGAGTATTGTGAGGCTGCACACGGGAGTAAGGACAGGAGGTGTTAGACAACTTCCTCACCTATGGTGCTCACCTCCCCCAGCACATATGGGGTTCACAGGCATGCCCCATGGGCCCCAAGCACTGAGCTTTCGATCTAATGTGTGGTTTATTGAAGACACTGTTATTTGCTTTCATTCTGTGCACTGGAAGCATCACTGAAACTTACACTGTGAGACTTCCAGTTAAAGCTCCCAAACAGCTTCTGTCCTAGCGTTGCAAGCAAGAGCTTGAAACGCACTCTGATTCAGCATGCCGAAGTCAGACGCTGAACGCCTGAACCAGTGCTTACCGCTAAAGAGTCAGGGGCTAGCCCTGGTGAGTAAAGAGTCAGGGGCTATCCCTGGTGAGGGGGCCCAAGCTCAGGGCTGTGCCCAGAGACTAATGCATAGACAACCTGAGGAAGGAGGAGGGGAGGAACAAATACCCGCTCGAGTCAAGACATAATTTGAAAGCTCTAGAGGGATGTGCATCTTAAGGTTCTCTAACCTTTGCTATGTGTTCCCCCCAAATCAATAACAGCTGTAATGTGAAATCAGATAAAGAGGATTTCCATCCCAACCAGGGGGCACTCGCAGGAATCCAGACATCTCCAGCTCCCATGGAGACTGGTACCCAAGGGATGGAAGGACACACACTGCCCCAGCGACAGGGCTTGCTATGACCCCTATGGCAGCAAGAGCACATAGAAACCAGGCCGCCGTCGGCATCACACTCACTAACTCCCCTTCCTCTTCTAACCTCCTTTTATCGCCAACAAATAATTTTACTCCTTTTGGTTTTCCATATGCGTTTGCATACGTTCTGCTGCCTGGGAGCTTGTAAAGCCATAAGTCCGCTTTGTCACGAACCCTGCTTCCTCGTGGCCTCAGCACATGTGTCTTCTCAAATTCTGTTCTATCTAGGAATTGCCCAATTCTAGCATTTTCAGGGAGCTGGGTGGTGAGAGGCTCCTGTAGCTGGACTTTGGACCAAGATTTCAAGAAAAAGAAGAAAGTCAAGGTATCTCTTAGATGGAAAAATACATGAAGACGTTTCTGAGGCAGGAAGGAGACTGATTTGCCAGAGCAGGAGAGCACGTTCGAGATGGTCTGGAGAATAGTGAAGTGGGGAGAGAGGAGTGACCCTGGTTTACAGTGGGTTTGGAAATAAGGGCCTATTGAAGGCTTTTGAGCAAAGCACTCATCTGGCCTCTTCATTTTTCCTACAGCCAAGTCAGCTTCATTTGAACCCTTGATTTGCTTTTACCCAATAGCCAGCTAGCTGCTGTTCTCAATCTCTCTCTCCATTTGTTCCATCATGCCTATTCTGGGTGACTCGTGCTGGGCTGGAGATCAGAGGTCACCTCTGAGACATACCAGAAGCTGTTGTCCTACTGAGAGAGTTTACCAGTCGTGCTCAACCCTATCAGACTCAGTGTCCCCCGTGTTTTAAGATGGGTCTCTGTAATTCTCCCTTTGCTATTTTGAAACGAAATGTATATATAGGATGATGGATCTACATAACCAATTGTATGGGATGAATCTTAGTATCCCGCCTAACTCATATGACCAAGTCCTAACCCCCAGTACCTCAGAATGTGACCCGATTTGGAGATAAGGCCTTTAAAGAGGTAATTAAATTAAAATGAGGTCATTATAAGAGGAGGAAATTTGGACACAGACACATACAGAGAGAAGATAATGCAAAGACCCAAGAAGAAGATGGCCAGCAATAAGCCAAGGACAGAGGCCTGGGACAGATGGACAGATCCTTCCCTCACAGCCCTGGGAAGAAACAACCTTGCCAACACCTTGATCTCAGACTTCTAGCCTCCAGAACTGTGACAAAATAAAGCTCTATTGTTAAAGCCACCCAGTCTGTGATACTTGGTTATGGTGGCCCTAGTAAACAAATCCAGTATATGTAATGCCTTCATTGAGATATAAAGAAATAAATGGAATTTAAAATGGACTATGTATTTCCATATGGAAGTGCTCAAGCACAATGAAACCAAGAGACATAACATTGACACCAGCAGTGTGTACCCAACAGCTCTAAGTCACCGCAGAGCACAAATGCAGGCTGGCATAGGCGGTGTGCAGTGGTGGCAACTCAAATACGACATCACAAGCAACATTACCATTGGCACCTGGTTTTCTCCAAGAGTGGAAAACTCTTGGTAAAATTCCAAACAAAACAAAGAACAATCTTCTCTCAAATTACATGGTAGTTACGTTCTTGGAAAATTCAACAAATACGTTGTATTTTATTTGTAACCCAGGAACAGATTCTAGATAAATACAGTTTGCATCTGAGTGAATGTCCTGTGGAACAGTTGAAAATCACAGGCAGTTCCTCATTTTTCTGTTGACATTGCAGGATGTCAGGATGTCTAGCACCCCTGGCCTACATCCCTCATTGCCAGGAGGACATTTGGTCATCATGACAACCAAAACTGTCCCCTTATTTCCAAAATACTCCCCAAATATTCACAAAGTGGGGGTACCACTTTTGTTGAGAACCAGGGAGATACATGAAAATAAAAGGTGTAATTTATGGCAATCTCTTGGTGTTGGGCCAGCCCCACCCCCACTGGCGGCCAGAACCCCTCCTGCCTGGAGGCCGGGAGCTGGGGACCGGGTCATATGGGACCGCGCAGCAAGCAAGTCAAGCAAGCAGTACACACCTTCTCAACTGGTATTGTTGAAAGCCTCAGTCTTGGCACTGCCCTTAAGCCTCCTGGGTTAAAAGGCTCTTTTGTTTATTTGAAATTCAGAGGCTTCGAGGTACTCCAAGCTGGAGGCCAGCAGCTGTGGGCATGCCTTTCTCTGTGTGTGTGTGTCTTCATGTGTGTGTGGTGTGCATCTAGGGCTAGGGAAGTGCCAAGGCACTGTGGTGACTACAGAGGCATCAGGGTGCCAGAGAACAGCCCCAGAGAATCATCCTGGCAAGTGGTACTTCTCATTCCCCTGTTCCTGTTTCTCCATCATGGAACGTTCATTGTTGGAGAAAATCACATGAGCCAGCAGTTTGGTTCCACCAGAAAGCTAGGGCTTCTAACCGCACCCGGGCCCTCAGCGAGGTGCCGGTCCTTGCTCCGCCTGTCACCCGTGGACATTTTCTAATGTTTGGTCTCAGTTTCCTCCATTCTCCTCACCACTCACGTTCCACCCTGGTGTCTCAGGCTCCAGAAAGACTTTGGTATGTTTTATTGACACAATCAATATCATCGTCCAAAAGAACTTTCATTCTTTTCAGACTCAAATTTCTTTTCCTCTCACACAACAGGAAGAAAAGTCCACTAGTGCTGCCTAACACACACACCTTGCAAGGGAACAAGCTTCACTGGTCAAAGAGCCCGGGTTTCTGCCTTTCAATTGCCTTCTCTATCGCCTCTGCTGGAAGCTGTGCTATAGGAGTTAGAACCCTTTGGGGGCAACTAGTGGAATCCAAGTTGAAGGCACTTCAGCTGAAAGGGATTTTACTCTAAGGAGTCAGGGATGTCCCCAAAATCGCAGTGCTGGGAATACAGCCGTCTCAGGACAGGACCTGCACAGACCTGCAAAAACCATTAGCACTCCTTCCACCCTTCTTTGCGGCTCCTCCCTGCTTCTTTCTGTCCTTCCTATATACTTAGCTCCCTGTGAATTTCTGTCCCCAGGGCAAAATCCCAATCCCAGGACAGAGAGCCTAATTGGCCTCGTTTGGATCAGTTCCAGTCGCCTGGCCAACTTCAGCTAAAATGGCTTAACAGAGACAAGATTAACCCTCCTGCCTGAAAAAAACTGAACACAGGAAATAGAGAAACAATGGGTTTTGAACATGGATATCAGGGAGCTCAGGACAACCATCCCTAAGAAGGGGGAAACAGAGAGGGGAGGGCTTATGATTGCCCTGGCTTGCTGCCTGGAGAGTTTCAAGATGGCGACAGCACCAGGAGAGGACCCAGGGAGGGCCCAGTGGTTTCCCTCGGGTGAGAGGACCTAGTTGGGAGGACAAGAAGCCACGGTGGCTAGAAGGGGAGCAGAACAGGATACCAGAGAGTAGAGAGCTGGAGAGACAGGAGAGAGAGAGAGAACTGGATCCCTGGAGGATCTCCTTGAGTCTTCAGCTGAGTACTGATCAGCACAGGCCTGGCAAGAAACTACCAGAAGCTAGGAAAAGAGCTACCTAAAAGGAGCAGAGGGAACGCTCCTGTGAGCTGTCAGGAGGCCTGGAATAGTTTGTTTCCACCAGTCAGAATGGCAAGTCTCAGAACCCACAAGGTGTCAAGTAAAGGACTCAGAAGAGCATCACCTCAGTGATAGGGAAAAGCCCTATCAAGCCCACTTTGGTTCTGCCAAGGAAGGTTAAAAGCAAACTCGAAAGACTCCAGCCGTGTCCAAGTGACTTAACCACATTCCAGAACAAGGCTCAAGAATACTTCTGGGAATACAGAAACACCCATTCGCAGTACCCAACAAGGTAAAATTCAGAACCACGACATCTAATCAACCCTCTGGCCAGAAGGAAAGATGCAGGAAAAAACAAAGAGGAAGGAACACGGTTCTATCTTACCAATTCTATGAAGGTCACAGTCACACCTCCTGTCCCACCTTAAGGCTATTATTATCTTCTTCTTTACACACCCAAGATGTTGTTTGGTTTATTACAACGGCATCCATTACTACTGTTATTTTAAAAGACTTTGTGAACAAATGCGTCACTAAATGAGAGTACCAAACAAGAGAAATTTCCGCAGCGCTTCACAAGGGATGCAGGTCTCTTCCTCCGTATCTCCTTTGCGCTCTTCTCTTTCTACCCGTCTCTGCAGAAAGTCCTCACCTTCTTTCCCCAAATCCCTGGCCCGTCCTTCCCTTTGCAGGCCATTTCACAGAGTACGGAATGCATGGCTAGCTTTTTGGTGAAAAACCTTGTTCCTCTCTGATTTTTCTTTAACTGGCAGATTTTAATGTTTCACGTGTACTTCTCAAAGACGGAGTACGCCTCCCCGCCCACCCTCTCCCTGGTAGCTCAGGGTCTTTGGTTCTGCTCCCTATGCAGCTCCGTGCGTCGGTGGCCCACGGTGGGTAAAGGTTCCCCCGGCCCCGCTCTGTTTTGCCCCGACCCCACCTGCCCTGTCCTCGGGCAGGCAGACGGCAACTTCGGCAAACATACATGACACCTCCACTTTGCATTCGGATGAAATCGCTCTCTGGCGTGCAGTGTGTGCCTGCTGAGCTCACCAGGCTGTCGATGAAGTGAGGGGAAGTGGAGGGGAGTCGAGGGAGCGTGAAGAAAGCCCACGAAGGGCGGGAGAGAAGAGATACAGGGTCGAAGACCGGCAGAAAAAAAGGGCCACTCACTAACGAGAGGGTGATGCGCGAGTAAAGCGACCAGACCCCATGTGGACAGGGGGAGGAGAGAGCGCAGAGGACGCGCGCGAAGGCTGAACGCCCAGGCTGTCCGACCGAAAGCCCGGGCCGTGGGGGTGCGCGGGCGCGGGCGGCGCCAGACACGTGCGGTCCGAGGGCAGGTCCGGAGGCAAGCGTGCCCCTGTCCGCAGCCGCCCGCGATGAGCGAGGCGAGCCGGGTGTGCTCGGGCTACTACAGCCTCAACCACAGCTTCGTGGAGCCCTTCGAGTGCCCCCGGAGCGGGGAGGGGGCCACCCTGCTCTACTGCTGCGGCTTCGCCGACCTCAAGTACTGCTGCAGCGAGCCGGGCAGCTACTTCCCCTACAAGCACAGCTATATGTGGAGCCTCAGGTGGGCAGGGCGGCGGGCTCTAGGGAGGCGACGAGCGGTGCCAAGCCGGGAGTGGGAGGGTCGCCCGCTCGGGTCGGGTCCCTCAGGAAGGACATGGAGCCTCCGAGGGCGGGTGAGGGACCTGCAGACAAAGCGCGCGGGGCTCGGAGCTCCCCCACCCCCGACCCCGGGACCCGCTCGGTGCTGCCCCCGTCCGGCGAGGGTCAGGCGGTGGCGGCCAGAAGTGTGAGTGGGCCCTGGACCCCGGGCGAGGCTGGAGCCGGAGGAGCGCGGGAGGAGCGCGGGAGCAGCGCGGGCCGTGCGCCCAGGGCGCACGCAGTGCTGGCTCCGCTGGCTCCGCTGGCCCCGCTCAGCCCCGCGCCGGGTCTCCACGCCCTCCAGGGACGAGTTCCAGGCAGGAGGCTCCGCCGGCGGAGAGGAGACACGCAGATAACTTGAGGAGGTTTTCATTCTCTTTTTTTTGTTTGTTTGGGCATTTGGTGCTTTGAATAGAAAGCGGGCGACTTCGGGACTCATTTTAAGGTATTAACCAAGGATCAGAGTATTTAAAGTCTCTCTGAGGGTGAGAAGAAATCAAAGAGATGTGTGTGTGTGTGTGTGTGTGTGTGTGTGTGTGTGTACGCATACAGCGACAGGACTTTGTAATTTGCTCTTTTCAGATGATCCGAAACTGACACAGACCCGAACTGGAGACATACAGTAGGCAGGGAAAGTTTTATTTGCTATAATACACACTCCATAGAACCTTTTTCAGGACACCCCTTTCTTAACACCTGAGCCACTCGGCCATTACTGGAAAGACAAAAGACTTTCTAAGGTGGAGTCTTTCTTGCCTGTTTTTCCTATGATGGGAATTTTACTTATTCCACCTAGTATTTATGCAGATATTTTCACTGTGAAATGCTTTCTACACCACCCCGCCCAAGACTGTAACCTTTGAACTCCATTCTTTGATTTTGCCTGGAGAATGAATGTGAAAGAATTCCAAACCCACCTTCAGTTGTTTCTCACAAACCAATTAGCTTATGCCTGACAAGAGACAGACTCTGCTAGTAAGCCGAAGAGTGTTGTTTCTCTAATCCTCTAGCATGATCCAGAATTTGTCACACATGTCCAGTCCACAGCAAATGACTTTAAATGTTATTTCTTGAGGCAGTAAAATAATTTTTCCAAAATGTATTGCAAGCGTCAAAAAAATCTCTAAAGGAGTGCCACTTACCAATAAGTTCAGCTAACAACATTGTGTTGTGCCAGAGTGGGGCATAATCTCGCAAAATAATGGCAGCTTATCCCTCTCATTCAGAGAAGTAATCAGTATTGCACTGGCATATTATCCGGCCTTTTGGAAAATAGCATAGTAACCCAGCTCTGAGTCTTTGGAGGTGTTAATGATGGTGGCAGCACCTCTGACAGAGACTGGCAACTCTTAAGTCAAACTCAACTGAAAAAGTGCCTGGGATTCTCAGATCCTTGAATAGTTCCACAGGCAGCAGAGGATAGGTTTATGAGGGCACAAAGAATGAATAGCTTGCCGGGGTCTTCATTCAGCACGGACACAGCGGACAGTATAGCTCAGTTCCTAGGACACACAAAAATCATTTCAACTGAGAGCATCTGTTGGCAATGTTAAACCTGGGGATCTTGTTAGTTATTGAGCACTGAGAACACATGGGGAGGCAAAAATTCAGCACTTCATCTCCCTCATATTCTTTGCTCTTCGCCCAAATTGAAAATAGTCCAGCTGTGAAAAATATTCCCGAAGTCGCTAGCAGTTATTCTGAGATTCTGCAGCGGCTGGGAAAGGCACAGCACAGCTACTATGAGGCAAGCAAAGGTGCTCAGTAGGAGAACTGCGGCATGAACGGCGTGAACGAGGCAGCAACTTCAGAGCCCCCCTCGGGGACTGGAAAGCGGACTGCCATCACGGTGCTGGGAGGAAAGGATAATTCTCGCTTTCCTGTGTCTGGCCCACCACAATCTTTTCTCCTTCTCCAAATCCCTAACCTCTCAGGGCTTCCTTTGGTAACCTGCTTCAGGACCTAGGAAAATGATGCCTGTTGCACAGGGCAACAGGAGTTCAGTAAGCAGTTGTCAAAATGACTCTTTTAGGAGATTCCTAGAGTTTCATCTTTAGAGTTTTGTACGCATGAAGCAACGCTTCTATAAAATGAAACTGTGACACACGCTATCTGTCAAGATTATCAAGGTGGTGCTAATAATGGTGGTAGCACCTCGGACTCCCCATTGCGTTCTCAGTGCTCAATAACTAACAAGATAAGGGATAAGCTGACATTTATTTTCTTTAATTATAGTAGAAAGCAGAAAGAGCATGCTTTGTTTTTTCTACAAATCATGTGATGGGCTTTTAAATTGTGTACTTTAAAAGCTCACAATATGCATGTTGAATTTAATTAGGTTGACAATTTTACTTTTAAATTGACTAAATTACTTTTTACTTTGAGCATTTTTTTAATAACGGGTTCTCGTTTCAAGAATCTTTCTAGATGTGTGGCAGCCTAGCTGTCTTGTGCAGCAGATAATGTTAATTAAGTGGATTATATTCCCCTGTGTCTGTGCATAGTCCTGACCCTCCCTGACATTCATAATCTACAAAAGTCAGCTTTGGTGCCAACAAACATGAAAGAGGACTTGCCAGAGCCAGGGAGTCTCACCCTTGGAAGAGAGTGCACAAGTGAGGGCAAACTCCAATTTAAATATAAAACGTATATTGACTCTAGCCACAGAATATCCAGTCTTCACTGTATGCAAGGCTAGGGGGATTGGGCTGACATTAATAAACCAAGCACGACTATCTTTGGAGGTCTCACTCCACTCCCTTGTGGCCAAAGAGGCAATCCCTAAATGGCAGGGGGGCTTTATCTCCTAAAATCAAGGATAAATGGGATGAGCTTAAGCAACTCCCTTTTAATTCTGTTCTCCTTTTTCCAGAGCCCTAACACGTCTAGCCTCCCTGGTCAAATTCCCCCCGCCTTCTCTTTGGCACTTGTCAAACTTGTTGGGGCCCTAATCTCTATGAAATAGCAGAAGCCTGCAGGCAGGCCAGGACGAGGATGAAGAAAAAGGTCATTACTCGTCAATGACCATTTCAATGATGATTACTCTTCAGTGATGATTATACCATGATTTACTTCCTTTTTTTTTTTTTTTAGAGTCGGGGGAGGGGGGAAGGGACGAAGGGAGAGAATCTCAAACAGGCTCCTCACCCAGCCTGAGCCTGTCTAGGGGCTTGATCTCACCACCCTGAGACCATAATCTGAGCTGAAATCAAGAGTCAGAGGCTTGGGGCGCCTGGGTGGCTCAGTAGTGCTTCACTACTTTTGCACTGGTCAGTATTTTTCTATTCATCCTTTGTGGGTGGACACGATTTTTCCTTCTAAAATATACTTTTTTTAAAGATTTTTTTTTAATTTATTTATTTGACAGAGAGCACGAGAGAACACAAGCAGGGGGAACAGTAGAGGGAGAGGGAGAAGCAGGCTCCCCGCCGAGCAGGGAGCCCCATGTGGGACTCGATCCCAGGACCCTGGGATCATGACCTGAGCCGAAGCAGATGCTTAACCATCTGAGCCACCCAGGCGCCCCTAAAATATACTAATAGAGGTTTCTTTGATTGAAATATTTTTAAACTCGCCCAGGAGAATCACGTGAGCTTTCACCTGCCATATGAGTTCACATAGTTTTCTATACTAATGTTAACATATAAATGTGTAGAGAAAATAGAAGAATTTGATGAAAGCAAAAGGTGAGCTATAGATTTCAATCATATACTGTTTATACTAAAATATAGTTTGGCTAGGAATGACTGAAGCAAGGATGAACAATCTTCAGACCTTCTCTCTAGTATATGTGTAAACCATTTTGTGTGACAGTGAGAATGTTCTTCCTGTTTCTTCAGCATCGGTGCCCTGGTTGGACTGGGAACTGCTGCCCTTGTTCTGCTTGCCTTTGTCGTCAGCGTCTGTGTCCTCTGCTACTTATTTCTGTCTACAAAGCCTCGAAAGTTAGACACTGGCCTTAAACTTCAGCACCTCGAGGCTTCTTCCACTCATGAAGGTAATCTGCATCCATTATTTGCAGCCAACTTCCTGCACTCTATTCAAGAGAATCACCTCTCCCTGGGTGACACACCATCCTGTGAATCATGAATGCTTTTTAAAAATTCAACTCATTATGTGCCTTTATAGAAATTCATGGGAAATTAGGCATTAATGGTGAAATACCTTCAAGAATTTGGGCCAACAGGAAATTAGGCATTAATGGTGAAATACCTTCGAGAAATTGGGCCAAAGGACAGAAGAGGGGCAGGATGTAAATGTTCTCACGAAAAACAACCCATGGATCCACTAAATCGCTCTACTGTATTTAAGGCTCTCAGTTATAAAGGTTTTAGCTTTGTGGAGTTGTTAAATTTTGTTTGTGATAGAGCCAAAGATGTAGAATAAATAGAGGAGCAAAATATCTGGTAATCAATTCTCAGGGTTGCATTGCTCAAGATGGGTCAGTCAGTGGTCAGCTGAGCATTCACCTGGGTGCCTGAGAGCTGCAGAATTCAGAGGAGGCACTTAAAATACCTCAGAGGCATACAAAAGGAATAGAAAAACAGGAAAGGTAAATAGAAGACCGTCTTTGTTCTTGAATAAATTACAAACTAGTTAAGGTATACATGTGTGCAGGCGCGCATGGAAGAGTGACTATAAAGTAGAAAGAAATGTTTATGTATAGTTTGTGGAACTGGGGTTCATTATCTCAGTTACAAAGTGCCACACAAATGCTAATTGCTAGCATTATGAAATTCAATCAGAAAGAATTGTTATAATTTTTGTGAATATAAATTTCTGTTAGTGTATTTAAAAAGTAGTAGTCATAAATTTTGAGATATATAGAGTGTATTTTAATAAAAATTTAGAATATATAGGGCGCCTGGGTGGCTCAGTTGGTTGGGCGACTGCCTTCGGCTCAGGTCATGATCCTGGAGTCTCAGGATCGAGTCCCGCATCGGGCTCCCTGCTCGGCAGGGAGTCTGCTTCTCCCTCTGACCCTCTTCCCTCTTGTGCTCTCTATCTCTCATTCTCTCTCTCTCAAATAAATAAATAAAATCTTTAAAATAAAAAAAAGAGACATACTATTTTTAAAAAAATTTAGAATATATAAATGGAATCTATTTAGAATAAGATACAAGTGCTCAGTAACTTCTATTTAAAAAGAGAATGAAAAAGCTTACTTTAAAAAATTTTGGAAAGTCACCTGCTCAGATGCTCTCTTTTGGCTGAACCCTGAAACTTATATTTCTGGAGTACATGCTCTGTGACCTTATCAAATACACTGTCGCTGAATGATCGCATTAGCTCTACTTTCCTTTTCTGTAGAGGAGGTCTCTCCCAGAGGGCATCCTGTGTCACAGAGCAAGAGGCCAAGGTCCCTTAGCAGTTCCTTTTCTGAAGCACCGTTTGTAACTGTGTGGCCGAATTGACAGGTTGTTAGTTGAATTTAGTCCAATGGCTTAGATCCTGTTTCTTCACAGGCAAAATGAAGCAGTGGATTAGTGACTACCAAATCATTAGATCTTAAACTCAACTTTTTATATTATTTTTATTTTTTATTATATATGTATATGTGTATATATATATGTATATACATATAATGTATTATTTGTTTCAGGGGTACAGGTCTGTGATTCATCGGTCCTAACACAATTCACAGTGCTCACCATAGTACCTACCCTCCCCAATGCATAAAATGAATTTTTGTCTCAAGTGCTTAGATGATTTAACGTGGACGTTTTTGAATTTTACTATACATAAGAATCACCTAGGCAGCTCATTAAGACCGCAAACTCCAGACTCTGCATTTTATAAACAAATAGCTTCCCTTCCCAGCTAAGTAAGTCCTCGCTCCCCTGCTGTCTACTCTCCACAAAGCAGCCAAAGTGAGCCTGTTACAAGATAAGTCAAGTCTTGTCATTCCTCTGCTAAAAAATCCTAATCGCTTCCCATCTCTCTTGTTAGATACAGAAGTCTTAACTGGGACCTACCAGGGCTTCTGTGGTCTGCCCTTCCCACCCCCATTTCTCTCATCTCCTGTGCACAGACACATTGGCCTCTTTGCTGTTCCTTGAAACTCCTTTGCCTCAGGACCTTGCATGTGCTGTCACCGTTGTCCAGAAGGCTTTTCCCTCAGATACCCATATGACTTTCACTTTCTTTAAATCTTTACTAAAAGGCACCTTCCTAGGGAGTTCTTCCCTTGTCACCATATCTGGTGACTTAACTCCCCTTCAACATTTCATACCCCCTTCCTGTTTTATTTTTCTCCTAAGCATTTGGCACTAATATACTATATAATTTAGTTATCTATTGTCTAAACTTTCTCCACTCCAACTGGAAAGTTTGTTCCAGCAAAGTAATAATTTTCACTTGTTTCCTCACTACTGTATCCCTACTGCCTAGAACGCGTAGCAATGTTTGTTGAATGAATTGAATGAGTAGTGCTACACCTTTATAGTAGGTGATCACAGGAGCACCTTTGTTGTCGCCTCTAGAGGTATCAGACAATCATCGAATGTCTCCTCTACGCCATGCGTTGTGCTAAATAGAAGTTGGTTGTTTTTCCTGGTTGATCTCAGGGACTGCCCCCAAGTGTTATTTCATGTTGGCTCTGAGAACCTAGCAACAGAATTAGCTGGCTTGTTGATTCAAGTCTGGTAGTCTTAATGCTATTTAGCTAAGGAGATCCATTGATGCACTTCTGAGGTAGTTAGAAGAAGCTCCTTTCTTGCATCGAAATGTCTCCTCTCAAAAACATTGTTTATCAGGCCAGCAAATTAACTCCAGACACCTTTTCCTGAGTGCTTGCTATTGACAAGGCAGGATTTTATATGATCACTGCCTTCCTGCTGCTTTCCAATGAGGTGTTTTGGTCCTTTGGTTTGATTTTAACCAAATCAGACATGGTGCAGAGCCCAAAACAAAATAGGTAATCGAAATGTCACTGAAATAGGAAGAGAAAGACAGTTTATATTTGAAAGTGACCCTTTAGAGTGAAAACATTGTGGTGCTATTGTGAGGTGTGCACGCTCTGTTCCAGTGATTCTCCCACCTAGGAATAGGTTCCAGTGTTCTAGCTGTTAAAAACAAAAAGTCTTTATTCCACTTAAGGGATGCCTTCAAGGTCAAGGATACTAAAATGTTTGCAGAAGAACCAAGTAGGTAAACATTACATCAGATGAAACCGGTTTCATCTTCTTTCAAAATGATCTGTTCTTAAGAGTCGACCTCCCATTATTTTGCATTAATTTTTATAATTGAGACTGTTTTCATTATAGGCAATTCAAATGGCCTAAAGGGAAAAATGTCTTTATGCACGTTCTAAAACTGACCTAGGGCACTGAACTTTTCTGTTTCTATAAATGACAACCATCTAAGTCTAAAATAGTCTAATCTTAGGCAGTTGTGCCAAGGTTTTTCCCTTGTGTATCTTTATTGGTTTTTTTTTAAAGATTTATTTGTTCATTTGAGAGAAAGAGCGAGAGCATGAGTGGGGGGAGGGGTAGAGGGAGAGGCCTGAGGGAGAAGCAGACATCCCGCTGAGCAGGGAGCCCGATGCGGGGCTCTATCCCAGGACCTCGGGATCATGACCTGAGCCGAAGGCAGACGCTCAACCGACTGAGCCACCCAGGCGTCCCCTCCTTTTTAATGTATACAGTTTAAGGCTTTATACATTTTGAATTGATCCTGAAAACAGCAGGCCGCTGGGAGCGACTGCAGAGGTTCACTGGGCTACCTCCTGGGCTCACTTTGTGCACAGGAGCTGTGGCTGGAAATTGATTGCCTTTAAATTGTACCCCATCATGGTTTTGTTCCCTTTTTTGTGTGTTTTGAGCTATGCGTGTTTCAAATGCCAGCGTTTAAAAGAACCCCATTGCTTGTCGGTTGTAGAGTTCTGAGAAGATGACTATGTGAAGGGCATCTTTCTGAGCAGACACTCCTGAGGGGGAGGACTCATTTCATACGTTGTGGAAGATTTAATGGCAAATAGAGAAGCAGTTAGCGGGCTGAATGTCCCAGATCCCTGCTTCTCAAACTTTTCTGCTGGAAAATCCTTAAAGGGGAATGAGAAAGGAACCTGTACCTCCAGAATTCCAGGGGCTATCCTGGAAAGGCTTGCGTGAGGCCTATGAACTTTAAATTATTTGAAGTTTCATTTTATTTTTATTTTTGTCCCATCTTATTTTTAAAATTTATGTCATTTTTCAATTTGGCTGAATGTAATGGCTTGTTTTACTCTAATAATAACATCTTCTCCTTCTCATATCTGAAGAAAACTGGTGCTCTGGGAATATCAAGCACATCCACCCTGTGGTTTTGAGCATCCACTGACACTCGGGGTTGCGGAGGGTGGGTGGAGGCCTGAGGAGAGGGGCTGTTGGAAACAGAGTTCTGGATGGAAATTAAAAGGGCAGATATTAGTAGAACTGCTTGGCACAAATAAAATAATACAGTTGGATAGAGATAATAGAGAACTCCAAGCCCCTGTATCTGGTGGTCTCTTTTGTAAAGGCAGGTGATATAAATGAAAAAGGGTAAGCAAATCCTCAGCAAGGTGCAGCTGTCTAGGAGAAAAGCGTAAATTACGTATGGAATACTGAGAAAGCACATTTGAAGATCACGTAATTGTTTCTTCTGCCCATGAGCAGAACATGACTCGGACTGGCTCAGAATGGTCTGCTCTATTTCTTCTTCTTAGAAGAGTCACCTAGAAAGAAAAAACGTTTCTTTCAATTCGCTTTTATTTATGGAAAATTAGAAAATACAGAGAAACAAACAAACAGTGTCTTCCGTGATTCCACCATACAGAGATGAGGGTTATTAACACTATGTTCAATTCTTCCATGGATTTTTGGTATGCAACTCTTACATACATGACTGTAACAAAGTGCGGGGGATGAGTCTTGCACTATTTTTTTTCACTGAACAATATTGACATCTTTGTTTGCCAATGAATGAATGCCTTTGCCAAAGAATATTCCCACTTTAATATCCTGACATAGTGCTATGATTTTTTATTCTTTTATTTCGATATAACTTCACACTTCCAGAAAAATTGCAAGAATACTACAAAGAAGGTTGTATACCCCTCCTCAGATTTTTCATTGTTAATATTTTGCCTTATTTTCTTTATCATCGACTTTCTCTCAATGTATATTTTCTGAACCATTTGAAAATAATTTGCAGATATCATGCCTTTTTTTTTTAAGATTTATTTATTTATTTGACAGAGAGACACAGCGAGAGAGGGAACACAAGCAGGGGGAGTGGGAGAGGGAGAAGCAGGCCTCCCGCAGAGGAGGGAGCCCAATGTGGGGCTCGATCCCAGAACCCTGGGATCATGACCTGAGCCGAAGGCACACATTTAATGACTGAGCCACCCAGGCGTCCCGGATATCATACCTTTTAACCATAAATATTTCAGTAAATGTTTCCTAAGAACAGGATTTTTTTCTTACATAGTTATAGTATGTTTATCAAAGTCAGGACATGTCACACTGATAAAGTAATATTATCTAATCTGCAGTTCATATTTAAATTTTGCCAATATCCTTAATAGCGATGTTTTTCTCATCTAGGATCTAGTCTTATAATTCATTGTCATATTTCTTTAGCCTCCTTTAATCCTCAGCCTTTCTTTGTCTTTCATGATCTTGACATTCTTGTAAAGCAGAAGCCAGTTATCCTGTAAAGGGTCTTTCAATTTGTCTGATATTTTCTCATGACTGGAGAGAGATAATACCTTTCAACAGGAATACCATAGAAATCATATTCTCAGGGCGTCCTATCAGGAAGCACATAATATTGGTTTGTCCCATTAGGGGTGATGTGAACTTTGATTCGTTGGTTAAGGTTGTATTTGCTGGATTAAGACATTGTAAAGTCACTATTTTCCCTATTAATTCCTAAGTAATTTGTAGGGAGGTACTTTGAGATTGAAAATACTCTGTCCCTCCTCAAACTTTCATCCACTCATTGATGGCTCTTGACTGAATTTTTTCATTCAAAATTTCAAAATAATTTTAAAACTATTATTACAATAGTTATAAAATGATGACTTTCCAAGCCCCACATTGTTTGTTATTCTAAGGAATAACAAACATAAGGAAGAGCTTTTCCTTCTCCCCTCTTTATTGACCTATTCATTTATTTTTTCAGATCAGTATGGACTCAGATGCTTTGTTTTAAAATATTCTGTGACTGTCATTATTTATTCTGATGCTTACATTGTCTCAGCTTTGTCCTGTGGGAGCCCCTTTCAACTGGGTCCTTTGTCCTTCTGAACTGTGTCCATAATTTTTTGAGCACTTTTTTGCTTTCTGTCACAAAATGTTCCAGGCAGTCTGTACGTCCCCTGTTCCAGCCCTGGAATCTGACATTTCTCTAAAAAGCCTGGTTCATTTTAGTTGGTAACAGTATTTAGAAACCAAAATCTGAGTATACCATATTTTATCATTGACTTTGAGTTAGCTTCCATTTTCTTTTTCATTACAACATACATTGCACAAACTATCTAAGTATTTTCTTAGCATAAATCCCTGGGAGTGGACTTGTTGACCAAAGGATGGGCACATATTAAAGGCTGTGGATACAAGTTGCTAACTGCCCTCCAGGAAAGGACTAGTATTATTATTTCAAAAGATACACATTTTACTAATTTCTTGAAAAAAAATAATAGTGTTTTTATCTTAAATGAAGAGTGGGAGTGGGCATTTTAATGTCTGTCATTATTTCTTCTTTTTAAAAATATTTATTTAAGTCATCTCTCCACCTAACGTGGGGCTTGAACTCACGACCCTGAGATCAAGAGTTGCACACTTTTCCAGTGGGGCCAGCCAGGTGCCCCTGTCATTATTTCTTTTGTGGCATACTGTTGTTCATATCTTATACACGTTTTTCTGTGGGGATGTACATTTTTCGCTGCTTTAAAAGAACTTTACACACAGCAACTAAACTCTTTTCCACATACATTGCAAATGTTTTCACAGTTGTTTCCCTTGTAATTTAGTATGTGACAATTTTTCATTTAGAGAAGTTTCTCCTTTTGCATTTTCTCCCTTTAGTTTCATACTTAGAAAATTCTCACCTCTGGGGGTGCCTGGCTGGCTCAGTTGGTATAGCACATGACTCTTAATCTTGGGGTTATGATTTCAAGCCCCACGGTGGGTGCAGAGATTACTTAAAAAATAATAAAAATTTTAAAAAATCTTAAAAAAAAAAGAAAGTTCTCAGCTCACTATAAGTTATAAAGATATTCACCTATATTTTTTTCTAATACATTTATTCATTGTTTTTATGTTTAAATTTTTAATAATGCTGGAATTTTAGTTTTGGTGTAAAGTATGAGGTAGGGATCTGCCTTTTTATTTTGCAAATGAGCTCACTGTCCAAATATCTATTGGATAATCCATCTTTCTCTTGCCAATTTAAAATGTCATAAACTGAATTCTTATATACACTGTGATCTGTTTTTAGACCTTCTGCTCTGTTAAATTTATCACTCTGTTTATTCTTAAGCTAATAATATACTTTAAAAATACTTTAAAAATTATTGTAGTGATATAATTTTAATATCTGACCAGGCAAGACTTTCTCCTCCCTCCCATTATGCTTCTTTATCAAAGTTTCTTGGCTACTCTTATAATGTTCAGATTTCCAAATAAACTTCTGAGGCATGTTGTCAAACTTTTAAAAATTAAGTGGTATTGGGGCGCCTGGGTGGCTCAGTTGTTAAGCGTCTGCCTTCAGCTCAGGTCATGATCCCAGGGTCCTGGGATTGAGCCCCTCATCGGGCTCCCTGCTCTGCCGGAAGCCTGCTTCTCCCGCTCCCACTCCCCCTGCTTGTGTTCCCTCTCTTGCTGTGTCTCTCTCTGTCAAATAAATAAATAAAATCTTTAAAAAAATAAATAAATAAAAATTAAGTGGTATTTTGATGGGTTTTGCACTAAATTTATAGATAACTTTGGGATCTATTTTTCTTAGTAGCCTTAACACCCCTCCAACAAAACTCTGCTCAAAACTGTTATTAATTAGGCTGCCAAATTATTTTGTAATACCATTCTTTGTTTCAGAAAGGCTTTTTTTTTTTAAGATTTTATTTATTTATTTGAAAGAGTGAGTAAGCAAGAGAGCAGGAGCAGGGGTATGAGCAGAGGGAGAGGGAGAAGCAGACTCCCGGCTGAGCAGGGAGCCCGATGCGGGGGCTCGATCCCAGGACGCTGGGATCATGACCTGAGCCGAAGGCAGGCGCTTAACCAAATGAGCCACTCAGGAGCCCTTTAAAAAATTTTTTTTGTTATCATTATTTTAATATTTTATTCATTTAAGAGAGAGAGAGAGCACAAGCAGGGGGAGGCATAGAGGGACAGAGAGACTCCCAGCTGAGTGGGGAGCCAAACTCGGGGCTGGATCCCAGGACCTGGAGATCACAACCCAAGCCAAAGGCGGATGCTTAACCATCTGAACCACCCAGGCGACCCCAGAAAGGCCTTAAGAACTCATTGAGATCTTAGTAGAAGATGGGGTTATTTGAACTCAGTGACAGAAAAGGTTACTGTGCCTCTTTTTTTTTTTATTTTTTTTATTGTTATGTTAGTCACCATACATTACACACTAGTTTTTGATGTAGGGTTCCACGATTCATTCTTTGTGCATAACACCCAGTGCTCCACACAGAATGTGCCCTCTTTAATACCCATCACCAGACTAACCCATCCCCCCACCCTCCTCCCCTCTAGAACCCTCAGTTTGTTTTTCAGAGTCCATCGTCTCTCATGGTTTGTCTCCCTCTCTGACTTACTCCCCTTCATTCTTCCCCTCCTGCTGTCTTGTTCATTTTCTTTTTTCTTAATGTATATTGCATTATTTGTTTCAAAGTACAGATCTGTGATTCAACAGTCTTGCACAATTCACAGTGCTAACCATAGCACATACCCTCCCCAATGTCTATCACCCAGCCACCCCATCCCTCCCACCCTGCACCACTCCAGCAACACTCAGTTTGTTTCCTGAGATTAAGAATTCCTCATATCAGTGAGGTCATATGATACATGTCTTTCTCTGATTGGCTTATTTCACTCAGCATAACACCCTCCGGTTATATCCACGTCGTTGCAAATGGCAAGATCTCATTCCTTTTGATGGCTGCATAATATTCCATTGTGTATATATACCACTTCTCCTTTATCCATTCATCTGTCGATGGACATCTTGGCTCTTTCCACAGTTTGGCTATTGTGGACATTGCTGCTATAAACATTGGGGTGCACGTACCCCTTCGGATCCCTACATTTGTATCTTTGTGGTAAATACCCAGTAGTGCAATGGCTGGATCATATGGTAGCTCTATTTTCAACTGTTTGAGGAACCTCCATACTGTTTTCCAGAGTGGTTGCACCAGCTTGCATTCCCACCAACAGTGTAGGAGGGTTCTCCACATCCTCGCCAACATCTGTCGTTTCCTGACTTGTTAATTTTAGCCATTCTGACAGGTGTGAGGAGGTATCTCATGGAGGTTTTGATTTGGATTTCCCTGATGCCGAGCGATGTTGAACACTTTTTCATGTGTCTGTTGACCATTTGGATGTCTTCTTTGGAAAAATGTCTGTTCATGTCTTCTGCCCATTTCTTGATTGGATTATTTGTTCTTTGGGTGTTGAGTTTGATAAGTTCTTTATAGATTTTGGGTACTAGCCCTTTATCTGATATGTCATTTGCAAATATCTTCTCCCATTCTGTCGGTTGTCTTTTGGTTTTGTAGACTATTTCTTTTGCTGTGCAAAAGCTTTTTATCTTGATGAAATCCCAATAGTTCATTTTTGCCCTTGCTTCCCTTGTCTTCGGCGATGTTTCTAGGAAGAAATTATTGCGGCTGAGGTCGAAGAGGTTGCTACCTGTGTTCTCCTTTAGGATTTTGATGGACTCCTGTCTCACGTTTAGGTCTTTCAACCATTTGGAGTCTATTTTTGTGTGTGGTGTAAGGAAATGGTCCAGTTTCATTCTTCTGCATGTGGCTGTCCAATTTTCCCAACACCATTTGTTGAAGAGACTGTCTTTTTGCCATTGGACATTCTTTCCTGCTTTGTCAAAGATGAGTTGACCATAGAGCTGAGGGTCCATTTCTGGGCTCTCTATTCTGTTCCGTTTATCTATGTGTCTGTTTTTTTGCCAGTACCATACTGTCTTGATGATGACAGCTTTGTAATAGAGCTGGAAGTCTGGAATTGTGATGCCGCCAGCTTTGCTTTTCTTTTTCAACATTCCTCTGGCTATTCGGGGTCTCTTCTGGTTCCACACAAATTTTAGGATTATTTGTTCCATTTCTTTGAAAAAAGTGGATGGTATTTTGATGGGGATTGCACTGAATGTGTAGATTGCTCTAGGTAGCATTGACATCTTCACAATGTTTGTTCTTCCAATCCATGAGCATGGAATGTTTTTCCATTTCTTTGTGTCTTCTTCAATTTCTGTCATGAGTATTTTATAGTTTTCTGAGTACAGATCCTTTGCCTCTTTGCTTAAATTTATTCCTAGGTATCTTATGGTTTTGGGTGCAGTTGTAAATGGGATCGACTCCTTGATTTGTCTCTCTTCTGTCTTGTTGTTGGTGTATAGGAATGCCACGGATTTCTGTGCATTGATTTTATATCCTGCTACTTTACTGAATTCCTGTATGAGTTCTAGCAGTTTTGGGGTGGAGTCTTTTGGGTTTTCCACATAAAGTATCATATCATCTGCAAAGAGTGAGAGTTTGACTTCCTCTTTGCCGATTTGGATGCCTTTGATTTCTTTTTGTTGTCTGATTGCTGTGGCTAGGACTTCTAATACTATGTTGAATAGCAGTGGTGAGAGTGGACATCCCTGCCACGTTCCTGACCTTAGGGGAAAAGCTCTCAGCTTTTCCCCATTGAGAATGATATTCGCTGTACGTTTTTCATAGATGGCTTTTATGATATTGAGGTATGTACCCTCTATCCCTATACTCTGAAGAGTTTTGATCAAGAAAGGATGCTGTACTTTGTCAAATGCTTTTTCTGCATCTATTGAGAGGACCATATGATTCTTGTTCTTTCTTTTGTTAATGTATTGTATCACGTTGATTGATTTGCAGATGTTGAACCAACCTTGCAGCCCAGGAATAAATCCCACTTGGTCATGGTGAATAATCCTTTTAATGTACTGTTGGATCTTATTGGCTAGTATTTTGGTGAGAATTTTTGCATCCATGTTCATCAAGGATATTGGTCTGTAATTCTCCTTTTTGATGGGGTCTGTGTCTGGTTTTGGGATCAAGGTAATGGTGGCCTAATAAAATGAGTTTGGAAGTTTTCCTTCCATTTCTATTTTTTGGAACAGTTTCAGGAGAATAGGTATTAATTCTTCTTTAAATGTCTGATAGAATTCCCCTGGGAAGCCATCTGGCCCCGGGCTTTTGTTTCTTGGGAGATTTTTGATGACTGCTTCAATTTCCTTAGTGGTTGTAGGTCTGTTCAGGATTTCTGTTTCTTCCTGGTTCAATTTTGGTAGTTGATACATCTCTAGGAATGCACCCATTTCTTCCAGGTTATCTGGCATAGAGTTGCTCATAATATGTTCTTATAATTGTTTGTATTTCTTTGGTGTTGGTTGTGATCTCTCCTCTTTCATTCATGATTTTGTTGATTTGGGTCATTTCTCTTTTCTTTTTGATCAGTCTGGCCAGGGGTTTATCAATCTTGTTAATTCTTTCAAAGAACCAGCTCCTAGTTTCGTTGATCTGTTCTACTGTTCTTTTGGTTTCTATTTCATTGATTTCTGCTCTGATCTTTATGATTTCTCTTCTCCTGCTGGGTTTAGGCTTTCTTTGCTGTTCTTTCTCCAGCTCCTTTAGGTGTAGGGTTAGGTTGTGTATTTGAGACCTTTCTTGTTTCTTGAGAAAGGCTTGTATTGCTATATACTTTCCTCTCAGGACTGCCTTTGCTGTATCCCAAAGATTTTGAACCATTGTGTTTTCATTTTCATTGGTTTCCATGAATTTTTTTAATTCTTCTTTAATTTCCTGGTTGACCCATTCATTCCTTAGTAGGATGCTCTTTAGCCTCCATGTATTTGAGTTATTTCCAACTTTCCTCTTGTGATTGAGTTCTAGTCTCAAAGCATTGTGGTCTGAAAATATGCAGGGAATGATCCCAATCTTTTGGTACCGGTTGAGACCTGATTTGTGACCTAGGATGTGATCTATTCTGGAGAATGTTCCATGGGCACTAGAGAAGAATGTGTATTCCGTTGCTTTGGGATGGAATGTTCTGAATATGTCTGTGAAGTCCATTTGGTCCAGTGTGTCATTTAAAGTCTTTATTTCCTTGTTGATCTTTTGCTTAGATGATCTGTCCATTTCAGTCAGGGGGGTGTTAAAGTCCCCCACTATTATTGTATTGTTGTCAATGTGTTTCTTCGCTTTTGTTATTAATTGCCTTATATAATTGGCTGCTCCCATGTTCGGGGCATAGATATTTACAATTGTTAGATCTTCTTGTTGGATAGACCCTTTAAGTAGGATATAGTGTCCTTCTTCATCTCTTATTACAGTCTTTGGTTTAAAATCTAATTTGTCTGATATAAGGATTGCCACCCCAGCTTCCTTTTGGTGTCCATTAGTATGTTAAATGGTTTTCTACCCCCTCACTTTCAATCTGGAGGTGTCTTTGGGTCTAAAATGAGTCTCTTGCAGACAGCATATTGATGGGTCTTGTTTTTTAATCCAATCTGATAGCCTGTGTCTTTTGATTGGGGCATTGAGCCCATTTACATTCAGGGTAACTATTGAAAGGTATGAATTTAGTGCCATTGTATTGCCTGTAAGGTGACTGTTACTGTATATTGTCTGTGTTCCTTTCTGATCTATGCTGCTTTTAGGCTCTCTCTTTTGCTTAGAGGACCCCTTTCAATATTTCTTGGAGGGCTGGTTTCGTGTTTGCAAATTCCCTTAGTTTTTGTTTGTCCTGGAAGCTTTTTATCTCTCCTTCTATTTTCAATGACAGCCTAGCTGGATATAGTATTCTTGGCTGCATATTTTTCTCGTTTAGTGCTCTGAAGATATCATGCCAGTCCTTTCTGGCCTGCCAGGTCTCTGTGGATAGGTCTGTTGCCAATCTAATATTTCTACCATTGTAGGTTACATATCTCTTCTCCCGAGCTGCTTTCAGGATTTTCTCTTTGTCTCTGAGACTCGTAAGTTTTACTATTAGATGTTGGGGTGTTGACCTATTTTTTTTAATTTTGAGAGGGGTTCTCTGTGCCTCCTGGATTTTGATGCCTGTTTCCTTCCTCACATTAGGGAAGTTCTCTGCTATTATTTGCTCCAATATACCTTCTGCCCCCCTCTCTCTTTCTTCTTCTTCTGGGATCCCAATTATTCTAATGTTGTTTTGTCTTATTGTATCGCTTATCTTTCGAATTCTGCCCTCGTGATCCTGTAGTTGTTTCTCTCTCTTTTTCTCAGCCTCTTTATTTTCCATCATTTGGTCTTCTATATCGCTGATTCTCTCCTCTGCCTCATTTATCCTAGCAGTTCGTGCCCCCATTTTTGATTGCACCTCATCAATAGCCTTTTTGATTTCGACTTGGTTATATTTTAGTTCTTTTATTTCTCCAGAAAGGGTTTCTCTAATAACTTCCACGCTTTTTTCAAGCCCAGCTAGTATCTTTAAAGTCATGCTTCTGAACTCTAGGTCCGACATCGTACTAATGTCCTTATTGAGTAGGTCCCTGGCTGACGGTACTACCTCTTGTTCTTTTTGCTGAGGTGATTTTTTTTCGTCTTGTCATTTTGTCCAGAGGAGAACAGATGAATGAGAGAACAAAATGCTAACAGATTAACAACGTCCCCAGCAAATATACTCTATACAAATCAGAAAAGACCTGAAACCAGGGGAAAAGAAAGGGAAAGAAAGAAAAAAGAAAGAGGAAAAAAAAGTAAAAGAAAAAGATAAAGATAAAAACAAAAACAGAACAATACAAAAAAAAAAACAGAATATGATCAAATGATCAGGCTAGTGCATTGATCAGTGCCACACACTAGGGTTACTGTGCCTCTTTAAGGGACCTTTCTAACAAGCCTGTAATTTCCTACAACTGTTTTTGTCCCTAGATATAGAAAACTGAATTACTCAGCAGAGCTACCAACACATTTAGTATTTGTGGGTCCTCCTCAGAGCTAAGGGTTAGGCAATCTTGGCTGGTGTTCGAACCAATAAACAAAATAGAAGCTTGTCTCTTGTGAAAATTCATTTAAAGGATTTTAAATATGAGCTATTTGTGAGTTATGTTAGTCATCAGTGGCTGGAAAATTTTAATAATGCAGAAAAGAAAAAGGAAAAAAAGGCCCATGGTAGAAAAAAATAGGATAGGAAAAACATTCCTGGATAGAACTGCCTTCACTCACTGATGGACCGATAAAGCCAAAGGGCAAGTCTAAGACTGTAGCTTTACGGTGAATTTTTAACTGTATTTACTTGAAATACCTATATATTCTTAAGAAGGCAGGGCCCTGCACAGGGTAAAGCACGATAGGTCAGCAGGTCACTGGGTAAGTTTTGCCCACTTCGTCATTAACTTCAGATCCAGCCCTATGCTTCATATTAAATTCGAAGGGAAAACATCCTCTGCAAATCAGAAACACAGGGTACAGATCTAACGTGGCTTGTTTTCACTAGGAGGAAGTGTGGGATGAGTGGGATGTGTGGATTTTCCACTCAGGAGTAAAGTGAGCTAGTTAATTAGCAATTAGAAGCTGCTGTAGGACTGAGAAGGTGACACAGAAGCTAGGGGGATGTAGGCAGATGATGGCAGAAAAGCTTAATTACAGTCCTGGCCCGATAGTCAAAGAGATGAAGACCTGCAGGGGTCTCCAGCATTCTTTTGATATTTTGAAATGGCAGGCAAGGGCAGAGTTCATAGAAAAGTTGTAAGATAAATGGATTCCTGAGGACTGGTTCTGAAAATGAATGCAAAATTTAACCATTATAGGAAAAAATATATTGGTGTAGTTCGTGATGAGGATATGTGCAAAGATTGTTTGATGAATTGGATCTGAATTTTGACAAAGGCCAAACCTTTAATTTAAATACCAGTCTGAGAGGTATAGGATTAAAGGAAGGTTGAGATTTCTCTTTGATGACCAGACACCAAAAAAAAAAAAAAAATGAAAATGAAAATGAAAATGGGACATGAGCAGCAGAAAGAAAACTAATATCAAACCCAGAAAAGAACAATAATGTTGGAGCTTCACAGTCTGCATTCAGTAAGGAAAAGGAGGAATTAAATAGGGAAAACCTTTTATGTGTAACAAATCCCTTGGGAGCTCAATGGAATTACAGATTTCTTCTTTAAAATCTAATCCATGTTGTAGTCCTGGGACAGAAAAAGAGGCTGCTGATTTTATTCCTACTTTGTTGGTTAAGAAATTAGCTTCTATTTATCAAAGCAAAACTAGTTAAAGGTGAGGTTGCTCAGACTTTTCTTGCTCTTTTAAAAAATGATTCCACAGAGATGCAGTTAGCTGGACTCTCTTATCATTATAGCTACTCACTACAGTTGTTTTTCCCCATGTTCCATTATTCTAACTTACCAGAAGGATATACATTGAAAGCACCTTTGGATTTTTTGTAAACTGTGAGAAGAGAGTCAACACTAGGGGTGTTAACTTGCTAATCAAAATTCCTGCTTCAAATGATATTGGTATGTTTATAACAAATCTTTTCTTGTTTGTGAAGTATATTGATTTCTGTTAGGGGAACTGCCTTGCTTTAAGAAGTCAATCTAAGAAACAAATTTGTACCTACACTGATTAGAAGGATCCAGTAGCCAAGGAAATGAGTCAGGGCTGGAGAATGGGCACCTTTGTTAAGTCCTTGAAGAAAGACCTGTGACACTGGGATATGTTTTTTGCAAGCCTTTAAATCTCAGAGGGCAGTAGACAGGTTAGATAAACTCTTTCAGTTGCTGCCAGAAAATACATAATGGAAACTAAAGCTGTCAGAAGGGAGATGACTTAGAGAGAACCCCTGAGTTGGGAAATAACCTCCTGAATTTATTTCCCATTAAAAAAAGACAAAAACAAAAACTGTATGTGGCAAGGTAGATAAAAACACATTGAAAGTCTTATTGAAATGTCTTATGATTCTAAGGATGTAAAAAGCTTAGGAAACATGAAGGACTGTAATTAACCAACATTCAGTTCAGACTTCCAGGAGCTCCAACAAAATTTTAAGTTTTAGATGTTTAAAGAAATGCTTATGTAAGATGCAAAAGCCACCCAGGTAATATGCAACTAATTTACATCTTATATCCTTGATCTTTATTTTTACTTGCTAGAATACTGAAGAGGACAAACAATGCTACGCAAATGAAAAATAAACCTATAAAAATGTTTTTTCTAATGTTACATGAGGAAAACAGTTTCAGTGGCCCCCACAGAGAATAAGTTCCATTACTTAAGTGCTTAGTAGCTAAATTTTTATCTACTATTTTTTAAAACTCCACTTTGCAAGTAACAGTCAAGTCAAATGTTTTGGTTTATTAGATTTTCATGCCAGCCTTCCCTACTCCATTTAACAGAGAATGATTGCTGACTGGGCATAGCACTACTTGCCAGGCTAGAAAATGTTGTGCCTACAACAAATTAACTTTTAAAAATCAGATTATATTGTTGAAAGATTATGATTGAATGTTGAGAAGGAGAACATTTATTTTACCACCACAAAGGTTCAGGGGTAATGAAAGCCATCTATTGAATGATTCTAGGCCCTATGCTTTAAACTTAGGATATTTTAAGATGAGCTCAGAGAACAATACCACCCACATTTCAGTTCTGTGGGCATTCTCTGGGAGCTGGAGTGAGACACCGTTCTTCACAACTTGTAAATAATATTGCCCTGTGAGTGTTGAATTCTGCAATCAACCCGCAGTGGGGGTATGCTGATGGGGCCTGGAAAGTAGTCTGAACAGTTACTCATAAATGGGCAAAGGCAGGCAAGATGAACACACTGAAAGATGAGAATCGACTTATGCCAAGTGGCCAAGGGTAGAGGAAAGATCTGTTTCTAATAGTGGAACCTCTTGGCCAGTGGTTTCCACTCTGTCAGAGGTAGGTTCAGAGCAGGTTTTTCTAAATGACTAATTAGGGAGGGAGACGGTGATAGGAACCAACAGGCTGAGCCCTGAGGCACTCCTAAATCTAAGAGGCCTGGAAAAAGAAGGGACCAACAAGAGACGGAGAAGGAGCAATGGAGACAGGAGGTGAGTCAAGAAAGGGTGATACCCTGGAGGCCAAGGAGAGAAAATGCTGCCAGTAGGTCAGACAGCATGCAGACCATGAACTGGGCTAGGGATTTATCTACTGCTTCTACATATTTATACAGTATTTAAATTTGTATATTTGTAAATTTGTATATATTGGCGAGCTATATGATACAATTACTTTTCTTTTTTTTAAAGATTTATTTATTTAGTTAGTTAGTTAGTTAAAGCATCTCAAGCAGACTCCACGCTGAGTGCGGAGCCCGACGTGAGGGCTCAATGTCACGATCATGACTTGAGCTGAAATCAAGAGTCGGATGCTTAGCTGACTGAGCCACCCAGGCGCCCCCTTAACTTTTCTAACAATCATTCTTGAAGAATAATCCATTTCTTTGGCTATAAGCTTTAGTTTTTGTGATGAGCAAAGGTTCATATTCCTCTATGCTTGTGCATTTTGGACTCATATTTCCGTGGAATGAGTGAATGAGATTGTGGCACAAATGTGTTCTTAAACATTACATCTAAACGGATTATGATCGCAAAGCCTTAAGAGTGTTGCAAATTATTAAGATAAGCTTTAGTGTAGTTTTAGTTTTGTTCATTTTTATGCACAGGGATAGTCACACTTTTAAGTAACCCAGAAATTGTTGCCTTCTTCTCAAATGTGTAATTTCCTCCATGGAAACATGGAAGAAAGAAGGGTAAGCATGGAAATGAAAATGAAATTCTTACTTCTCTGAGTATTTCCCTAATTTGACTTTCAGAAGGAAATGCTCAAAAACAACTTTGAAATGATTCAATTCTCACTCATCCACACAGCGTTTTCAAGACATATTTTCAATATTGCTCCAAAATGTATTTTTTAAGCACACATCTTAAAAAGTCAAATTTTATGTCATAATTACAAATAATTATTTCATTTTGTTTTGTGTTTTGCAGGCAACCCAAACAGGAAAATCAAAGCCCCCAATTCAAACGCAGCATCAAATTCAACAATTGAAACATCTGATGAAGCTGATGATATAATTCAAGATCCAAAAATGGATACAACACAAATCAAAACTGTATATTATTAAAAAACCTGTGTTGCAAAAGCTCACTGGAGAGATGGAGCAATACAAATAAAGAATGCATTTCAAATAGAGTTTGTAATTGTACTTTTCAAAAATTCACCATTCACAAAGCAAGACACAGCTGCATTTTTGATCATTCAATTAGTTTATTAAAAACCCACTAAGGTTTCTGATCATATGCAGAAGTTTACTTTTATTTGCTAATTAAGATGTTTCTGTATTACATGAAATTATGCTAATACGTCAGGAGAAATTAAAGAACTTATCAATAACACAGACAAGCGAACCTACGCCAGTGCGGAACAATTAGAGATTTGTCACATTACCAACATTACACAATTCTTTTGATACTTAGAGGCAGTTCTTTTTACAAGATGGCACTGGATAGGTAAATCTCAGGGGGGATGGTCTTATAAAACAGAGGTGGCAAGTTAAGTCTCTTAGAGATCAACCCCTACCTTTTTTTCAGGGCTTGCTGGGTACAAAATGAATGTACTGTCTTTATAAAACCTAACATTCAATAACAAAATAGGTCACAATGCATAATCTGCATAATAAATATTTTCTGCATACCAAGGGATAACCATAACAAAAATCCTTCACTGATAAAGTTCCTACAGAACTTCTAAAATTAAAGTTATAAAAAAATAAGTTCTCTAGTCCCACCTAAGGCTATTATTGCATTAATACCACTTAAGACACCTAGAAATAAAACTACGGTTTCTGCACATTATAATTGTCTTAAAAGATTTTTATTCCTAAGTATGATTTCTATTACAAGAACACAGACCTTGTTTTCTAATGGAATTCACTAGGAAAAAAGGATTAATTTTAAAAGCTGGCTCTTCCCAAAACATCCACCGTGTTGTATAAAATTACTGTAGTTGAAAGACTAGCCTTTCAAAATGTATCAAATACGGCTTCTCTGGTCTGAGAGAAAAAAAAAAAAGGAACGCCTTACTGCTCTCGGCATGCAAATCTCAGGTTTAGAAACTTTTGGCCATTAGGCTGTCAAAATTTTTACCAAGAACTGGGGATGTCTTCTGGACCAGCACTGCGCAGAAGTTTCTGTGACGGTGGAAATGTTCTTTCCCTATCTGCACTGTCCATGGTAGCCACTAGCCCCATGTGGCAACTGGGCACTTAAAATGTGGCTCGTGTAAGTGAAGAAAACATTTATATTTTATTTATTTAATTAATCTAAATTTAAATAGCGACATGTGGCTATATTGAGAGCATAGCTCCAAGATCATTACTGCAACATCTACTGGCCATGATGGATTTCACACTGGCTGTCTTGATACACAGATATTCAAAATTACACTATTAATCAGATGTTGCCTCAGGTAAAAACCTAGGATGAGCAAGTTAAGGCACTGGTACAATTCTACCTTTGCTGTTCAAGGGCAAGTGCTGATGCCATAAATGACACAGGAAGCAGGCAAACTGGTCAAGGTCAACGAAATGCTCACGGTTCCCCAAACTCCTCCTAACCTGTGAGAGATACGGAGGCTGGGCATGGCTGGATGTGTCACAGAGTGCAGCTCCTGGGCTTCGCAAGTGGGATTACCATCAAGCTAGCTTAAGACATATACTCTCCTTGGAGGCTAACTGCCCAGGAAGGTGGAGTCCCAGCACTGGTACTAGCTATAGTCCCTGCCAAACCAGGTTACCTGAGGGAGAGCCACTGAGCTCAACCAGTGGACCAACTGGTATGTGTCTCTGTAACTTCTGTAACTGTGAAGCAGTTGTGCTTCACAGACTGAGACAAAATATTAAGAAAGCGAGAAGCCTCATCAAATTACAACGAAGTCTATACAATGAAAACTATTTTAAATGATTTTTTGGGGGTGTAACAAATACTAACCTAGCGACAGAATTTAAGCCAGTCAAAAATAATCTTAAAAAAATTTTTTTTAAATAATCCTAAAAATTTAAAACAAAGTACATTTCCAAGTATGCACATAGGCAGGTCATTCTGGGGATGGGTGTGATAAGGAATATAGTAGCTTTATGTGTTTTTAGAAGACAAGTCAATGGAATTCTTGGTAATCATCAAATCTTAGAGAGAAGAGTGGGTCTAGAAGAAGAGGCCGTAACAGGAACATACACGTAACAGGACACAGAAGATTCAAGTTATTTTCCATGTGGCCTTCTCATGAGAGCAATTTCATCTTTTAAAAACTGTTTAATTGGATTTTGAAATGGATGAAACCAAACCTCACTAAAAGCCATTTCTTTCCTTAAAACTCTCTCATGGTGTCTCATGAGATTCAAGTCCAAGCTTCCAAACATGGGACTTAAGACTGCTTTCTCGTGTTCCTGTGAACCTTCGGTAGTAGTCTCAATTCTTCCCACTTCCTGCCTCACCTATTGCTTGCAATCCTTGACACGCACACAACTCAGTTTTTTCTGTTGTGGTCTCTGTTCATAGTACGCACTCGTAACTGCCAGGACTTCCACCTTCATCCTCCATCAAAATCTAAATCAAACAATACTTTCTTTAGGTTGCCTCTTCTAACTTCTCCAGGCAAGCTAAGTAGCCTTCTGTGTTGCTATAAACACATGCTCAGGTCAATTACTGCACTTACCACGCAGTGATGTGTTCTGCTGTTTCTCCTAACAACTAAACTAAGAACCTCTTTAGGGAAGCAAAGGAGTCTTATGATTCTCTGTATCCCCAGTACTTAGCAGTGTTTGCCATGCCAGGTGCTCAATCAATGTTTGTTGAAGAAAGGAACTGACGGCATTTTTATCAACATTATAATAACTCCACAACCTAGTTTAATTGCAGGTGACCTAGAGTTATATAATTTTAGACAGAGTGAATTGTAAATACAGACACATAAATTGTTTTACTCCTTATTTATTGATGTTTTGGCCTCCGAGAACCAAAGATGTAAACAGATACGTATGAAGGGTGAACAACTGGGGATACCTCGGATAGATTTTAGCCAACAGATGATAATTGAGAAAAGAAAGAGGGAATTGTGTGGGGAGTAGATCCATTAGCTAAAAGCAACAGCCTCAGAGTATTCAGATAATCAGGTTACAGATACAAAGCTAAACATAAATTCCATATGCATCTAGTGAAAATGACACACATTGGTTGGTAAGAATGTAAACCAAATATCAATTAACTGCTTAAAGAAGTTGAATGTGTTTAATTAACAGTTATTTTAGTAAATTCAACCTTTACCATTACAGAATGCTACCTTCTTACCTATAATAATTTCTAAAATGAATATTACTTGAATTGTACTAAAATATTGATAAGCATATACATTAAGGAGGGGAAAAGGTCTCAGAGATAAATGGGTATAATATGTTATAGATGAAAGACACCAAGGCCCAGAGAAGCTAAATGATTTAGTTGAAAGTCAGACAGGTGGTTAGAAAGGCCAGGACTTTTTGGATTTTTCTGTTAGATTCAGTTTTCCTTCTGCTACATACTGCCTCAGGGAAAATTTCACTAATCTTCTAAAATTTATGAGTGAGATCTGTATCCAATCCCAACAACAAAATTACTTTAGAAGAAAATTAGTGAAAAGAAATGAATTTTATTCAGATGAGAGATTTCATAAACTATTCTCATACTATGGGGAATTTACTTAAGAATAATTCCAAGAATATTATCTAGTGGAAAAAATTACTGAGCATTAAATTTTTTTAATTTGCACCCTGTATTAGTTAATGAGTGCTGAATTTTACATAACCCTTCTAGACCATTATTAATTGTGTCCCCATTCAGAAAACAAATCTAATGAGCCTATTTATAATCTCTACAATAAACAGAAATAAAAGTCACCAATACCTGAATTAACTTTGTTTCACTATAATTATTAGCATATTAAACCATGTTATACACTTAATAGGATGAGGTCATCCTTGTGCATGTAACATTTTTCAATCATTTTTAAAATTTTTCTTTATTTTTTCATCATAATAACCAAAGAACTGTATTTTCATAAAATGCAGTTTAAAAAATATGTAAAATACAGCAAAGGCCAAACAATCCCTTAAAAACCTAATAACTCTGTTTCTCTTCCACAACTGATAGAACTACTTAAAAAAAAAAAGGGTTTCTTTTTGAGGAGGCCATCTGACTAAATTAGATTATGGAAAAGCTAGAAGTGTGAAAACTTCCTCAGCTATAACGCTAGAGTAGGGATGTGGACATAGCTTCCCTAGAATGGGAATAAGGTAAGCACAGGTATGAGGAGTTAGGAAGCTGCCCTCCACGCCCCCTTCTGACTGAGGTCATGCCAGCGAGGGGAGCTGGATGAACAAAGAATCAGTACACCTTTCCAGCTTGTGAGGTTACGTGTACTTACCTGATTTCACCAAAATGATTTCACCTGTAGCCAAGTCTGTAGGTCAGTGACTTGAAAATTTCTAACTGCACCACAGTGAGGTACATGCAGTCTTTGGTGCCAAGCCATGATAACTGAGTGATGTCTGATGCTGCTATAATAGTAAGTGTTTAACTCAGTGGGTGTCAGGCCTATCTAAAAACTAAGCAAAGTAAGTTTCACTGATTCACTGATCATTGTGAAATTAAAAATGTAAGAAACACTTCTATCTACTAATATATGTTTGAAAATGCTTACCAATATAAAATTTCCATTGTTATATAAAGGCTTTCATGATGCAACTCCCTGGCTCTTATATTTTAAAAAGTACAGAATAAAATTCTTAATCCTAAATTTTTGTGACTGCTCTTAAGGTCTATGACTGAAGTAAAAGAGAGAAACACCCCAAACTGGTCATTTTTGAAACCATAAATTCAGTGTGAAACCTGCTTCAAAACTACAAATTATTTTAGACAAATAAATATATATGTTCACATTTATAAAAATTTTCCACATTACTCATAGAAACAAGCTTCATAAAATTTACATACAGAATACAATAAAAATCAGCTCTAACGATGATTTAGCTGTCATTCTCCTAATTAAAAAGTTCTGTGTTTGAGGTATCACTTGAAGAGATGCCAATATGGCACATTTGTAAAACAACCCAGGAGTCTATCCTAAAAATTCTACCCAACACAGCATCATCTCTATGAGGTTGAGCTACTCTTGTCTTTTTAAACAAGGAAGAAAATTGTAATTGTTACAATAACAGGGGAGGCAGGTACTAGACACTCTGTGTTTCATGTAACAGTAAAAATTCCTTATAAGTATTTTCATTATCATCTTCCTGCCAACACCATTCATTTCATATGTCCTAGTTAAAACCAATAAAGCAGCTTCATCTCCTATGACTTCCAAAAAAGGTTTGAGATTTAAAAACAACAGTGAAAAATTTCACTACCTTTATATATTATCATAGGATATAAAGCTATTAATTTTTCAGAGTCAAGAGCAAAGCATTATCCCCTACCTCACTTTATCACTGGAAGGTGGACCCTTGATTCAGCAAACACTCATTAAGTGCTAGGTAGAATACCTGTGTTGACTGTAGTAAAGCCATTTACAATCAACTTATGAAGTAATAACACTAGTCAGACAAAGAGTCATGAATACCAAAAATAATGTGTTTTGTATGTACAAATAACTATACTTGGGGCATGGCTACCAAGTAATAAGACTGATACAATACTTTATAGAGTCAGCACATTAAAAATGTATTGCCAGATGACAATGGTCCCATATATGAAAAAAAAGTCTATATGGAAAAGGCCGTGATTTATTGCAAAGCATAATTATATAGCAAATTCCAAGGAAGGTCAGATAACTTTCAAAACCAAATTTTAAAATTTAATGGCTTAGGCTGAAGATTCAGTTACTTTTTGGAGATCTCAGAAGAATTAGGGGTGGAAGAATGCTTTTCCTTTTTTCTCTTCTTTTTTTCCTTTTTGTGATGTTTCCCCCTTTTTGACTTATTCTTTTTTTCTTTTTTCTTTTCTTTCTTCTGATATTTTTGTTTCTTTTGTTTTGAAGTGTCCTCTTCAGTGGAACTGGATGAGTAAGACCTATGGGCAATACATACATACTGACTGATAACTGCATTTATGGCTGATAGGTAAATTTTAAATGAGATTTTAATTGCCTTAAATCATTTTTGGAGCAAGGTGGGACATAAACAAAGAAACTCAAAATGTGCTTTACATATTTGTATTCTCTTAAAATACTGACTTGGGAATTTTTGCTCCTTGGCCACAGAAACTGACAAGTAACTCTATTCTGCTCAACTCTAGTAATAAGTTTTAAACTCAGTAAGGATATAATGATTTTTCTTTGATTTTCAGTTTTTCATCCTGTCATACCCTTCAAAATATTCTAAGGTGAGCAAAGTGTCATTTACCAAGCCTTTATTATATATACAATTCATTCGCATATGCAGTAAGTTGTTAGCAAAGTCTCTTAAAAGAGTTACAAAAAGATGCAATTGTACCTCGGTATCAATGGGTGAAAGCTGAAAATTAGCAAAATGAAAGCACTTTTGTTAATTCTTTTGATTTTTCAAGTCAGAATACTTCAATCTTCTAGATGCAGAGTGATACAGATGAGCACTTGCATTCCAAAGTAATTTTCACTAGTTACAAAAAAGATGCATTTGAATGAATATAAATAAATGAAGATGTTATAGCATTATTCTTTATTTTTCTAATATTACTCTAATAAAAAATTAGGGGGGAACTATATAATTCCTTCCTCTACTATGAAAAAAAAAAAGAAAAGTAACAAAAAACAGAGAAGCCATCTCTTAAGATCTTATATAAACAGGTATACAATAATCTGCCCATACCCAAACTCTAAATGTGCGACAAGACAGAAACTGAGTCAAGGTAAAATCCTCAAGAGATAGTTGAGTGATCTAACCATTAGAAGTTAAAGCCCAAACCAAGAAAACCTGAAAGAGACATACAGGAGGGAAAACATAAATGCATGAGACTCTAAGGCCGGGTCTGTAGAGTGACTCAGGAGTCCTGTGTGGGAGCCCCAAGCTTTCCCCTGTTTCTGTGATGCTCTATTCCCTCCTCCATCTTGTCTACCTTACTTGGATTCTTGGCTGTTTCCTGGGCTTATTTTCTCATGGATTCTCTAGTTCCCTCTTCAACTCCATTATTGTCAACTCTTGTCTGTTTTCCTGTTTTAAAGACCCTGCTTGACCTGTGGATTCTGACTAGAGCTTCTTTGCCTGTACATTTTTCTTTGGCTTTTTGGTCCTGGATTCTCATTTTTAAGATACAGTGTTAGACTTGCACACAACAATTCTATTAGGTGGCAAAATCTCTGCTAAGTATGCCTAGAAAAGTTCATTTAATTTCGGGCCCTGCCTGAGATCTGTGAGACCCCAGTCTTGAATAAATAATCTGTTATGATAAAATAAGTATATTAGAATTTGGAAAATAGATAATTTCATTTTTCCTATAAGCAATCCATCTTGCTGTGCTATGCAAATGACTGAACAATACACGAGTCAGACTACAAAATACACTGAGCTCTACCTTCCTATTAGTTTTTATGTTAAAGATTATTTAACTCCCAACATTTGAGAGAAAACAAACTTTTCCAATTTATAAAGTAGCTGAGGTGTTAAAATGTACATATTAAATGCTCTATGAAGTAATGCATGACATGCAGAACCTACTCTGTTAGAGAACTAGGGTCCAAGCCAGACATTACTACTGTCAAGGGCCTTAAAAAATGTGTCTGTATGTTTATTCTAGTGTAAGTGAAACTGTACTGATTTACCATAAAAGAAACTGCTTCTTAATTCTTTTGATCAATTTCTTTAACCAGTCAGTTGTTAAAAGAGTTGATACTAAAAACTCATAGGTGGCTGATGAGGGTTGTGAAAGACCTGAAGGAATTTTCAGCATCATAAGTGAGTATATAAATCATATTAGTAACTTTATTTTGTAGCCATGGCAATGATATTTTGAGAATACAAATATTTAAGCTCCAAATTCATATATATGAAGACAAAATATATATGTAAAGAATTTAGAAATCATCCAATTAAAAGCCTGGCTGACGTTTTAAACTCAAAATTCTAGATAGAACACATAAAAGAAGGGAGGGTGGCTATTATTTATTTATACCTTAATTTGCTCCAAAAAAAAAAAAGATGGCTGAGTATCAACTTTATTTTTGATTCATGACTTCATTTTACTGAAACAACTGAGTATCTAATTCCCATTAAGAAAAAAATTAGTGTCATATTAATTGGACAACACACAAAAAATAAAATTTTATAATCCATCCTGGATTCATAGTCCCACTTTTAAAAAACAATGATGTTAAAAAATACCTTTTCCTTTTTTTTTTCAACTTGATTTTCTCTTTGCTTTTTGCTTTTTTCTTTTCCTCTTCTTCATTTACTCCTGTGTGTAGAGGGAAAAGAATCAGGATACCATGAATCTACATACTGATATGGTATATATACATTTTTTTTATTTCAGTTGTTGGTGATGAATTTCATTGGTTAGGATATTGCGCTTTTCTTGTAACAATTTCTCCTTTCTTGATGGTTTTTTTAAATTGAGGTATCATTGACATATAACATTATATTACTTTCAGGCGTACAACATAATGGTTTGATATTTGTATACATTGCAAAATAATCACTTTAAGTATAGTTAACATCTATCACCATGTTACATAGTTACCCAAAATTTTTTTTCTTGTGATGAGAACTCTTAAGATCTACTCTCCTAGCAATTTTCAAATATACAATACGGTACAATTAATTATAGTCAACATACTGTACATTACATCCCCATGACTTAATTTATTTTATAACTGGAAGTTTATACCTTTTGACCACCCTTATCACCTGCCTCTAACAACCACAAATCTCTGTATCTATGAGCTTGGCTTTTTTGTTTATTTTTTAGGTCTCACATATAAGTCAAATCAGACAGTGTTTGTCTTTCTCTGACTTATTTCACTTAGCTTAATACCCTTACGGTCCATTGATTATTTTTATTTATTAAGAAGCTTATAAAAATATTATATGCTCTTTATAAAAATTTCAATCACTGCTAGGTACATTATGTAAAAAATTCATGTACTCCACGATTAATTCCTATAGTGAATCAATATCAACAATTTGGTGGGTAGCATTTCAGGTCTTAAAAAACAAAACAATACAATCAGATACAGTTTTTCTTTCCTTCTTTCTCTCCCTCTCTCTCTTTCTTTCTAAGTAGATGCCATGCCCAACATAGGCATGAACTCACAACCCTGAGATCAAGAGGGTTGATCTCGTGTGCTCTACTGACTCAGCCAGCCAGGTGCCCTTTGAATACAGCTTTTTAAAATTTTCTTTCTCAGACAAACTTAGTTAGCATCATGGGATTCTAGGTTCATGATGTCAGGATCCCAGGACAATAACAATAGATCTGATATTTATGTCAATGGTGTCCCTGAAGGAAAGGATATATACTATTCTCTAACTTGTTTCTAAAATATGCAATTTGGTGTGTTTTCTTCTAAGCTTGCTCTCTAATAACCAAATATACACATACAAGTACTTACGTAAAATGGTTATGTATAAGTCCCAAGTTTTTCCTCTCTTTTGAAAGATGGATATATGATATTTTATATGGTATACAAATACAGTGGCATATATAATATTTTGCAACTTATTTCACCTTTGTCAAAAATCAGTTGGACAGGAAAAAAAAAATCAATTAGACTTCTGCTTCTGGGACGATGAAGTAAGTGTACTTTTCCTATTCCTCCCGGTAAGTTCAACTAAAAATACCAGACATTATAAAAACAAACATAAAAAACTGAAAAGTAGAAATAAGACAAGCTAAGGATCTTGAAACCCAGAGAATGACACAGTAGTGAGTTCCTTGGAATTCTTGCTTCCTATAGCCCAGACCTGGAGCTGAAGAAGCAGGCAACCTGGCAATGTCAACAGGTACAGACAAAAATCCCCCAACAAAAGCCTGATTTCTTTAGCCAAAGGACCAAAACAGGGACAGCCTAGGGACAGGTAGCTGGCAGATAATAACTGCCCTTACTGAAGTCAACCACCACAGAAAAACTGGCACCACCCCCGCCCATGTCAGCAGAGGGTAGGTGGGGAACCTAGACATTCCACCCTTGTAAAGCTGTGATAAGGCACCTCAATTCCCCAGCCTGAGAAGTCTAAGCAGGCGTCCAGGACTTTCATCTCTATTGGCCAGTAAAGAGATCTCCACTAATAGTGTCAGTGGAGACCATTTAGGAAGCCTTGACTTCTGCTGCCACCCAGTATTAACGAGGAACCCCTCCCATCTACAGTGAAGTGTTGTCAGAGGAGATCTAATGAAAGTCAGGGCCTTCATTATCACTCAGTAGTAACAAGACCACTCCCACCATGGGTTACCAGAATAGGGAGCTGGAACTCCCTACCATCATCCAGCAGTAACAAGAAGTCACCACCACTTTGAGTGTTTGTGGAACCTGAGTGGGGAAACAGAACTTCTGTCTCCACCTGGCAGTCACAAGGTAGCATCCCCACTTTTCCTTCTGCGGTGGGTACTAGAGAAAATGAGGTAAAGGAGAAGGTTTAAGAAAAGTCAGAGATTCATAATATAACATAAGTTTCAGTTGAAAAGAACTCAGCAAGTCAAGAACCAGGAAGATCTCAAACTGAATGAAAAATTGAAACAATGAATATGACAACACCATAATGAGAGATTATTAAAATAATCTGAAAAAGATTTTAAAGCAGCTGTTATAAAAATGTTTCTATGAAGAATAACGAGATGCTGAAAACAAATGAAAAAATATGAAAGCCCCAAAGAAACTGAAAATCCAAAGAAGAACAAAATAGAAATTTTAGAACTAAAAATACAATAAATGGAATTAAAATACTCAGTGGATGGGCTCAATAGCAGAATGTCAAGCACTGAAGAAAAATATCACTGAATGGGAGAACAGAACAACAGAAATCACCCAATCTGAGCAATGCAAAGGAAACAGATTTAAAGAGAAGAGACTCGGGAATCTAGGGGACAGTAACAAAAGATACAATACTTATGTCACTTCAAGTCCTGGAAGGAGAGTATAAAGAAGGAGGGGCTTTAAAAGTACTTAAAAAAATAATAGCTGAAAACTTCCCAAATTTGGCAAGGGACATAAAGACTCAAGATGCTGAGTGGAATCCCAAACAGTTTGATAAACCCAAAGAAATCCATATCAAGACATATGACAATTTAACCTGTGAAAACTAATGAAAAAAGATCTTGAAAGTAGCCAGAGAAAAATAATACATTACTTATGTGAGTGAAACAATTAGAATGGAAGCAGATTTCTTATTAGAAAGCATGGAAGCCAGAAGTAAGGGGCGCAGCATTTTTTAAGTGCTGAAAGAAATGTCAACCTGGAATCCTCTACCCAGTAAAAATATCCTTCAGGAATGAAGGAGAAATCAAGACATACTCAGACAAAGAAAAAGTAAAAGAATGTGTTACCAGCAGATAGACCCTAAAAGAATGGCTAAAGGAAGTTCTCTAAATGGAAAGGAAATGATAAAAGAAGGAACGCTGGAACATTGAGAAGAAAGAACATAGTAAGCAAAAACATGAGTACAATAAGCTTCCCTTTTCTTGAGTTCCTAAATTACGTTTGATGGTGGAAGCAAAAACTGTACCACTGTCTCATATGGTTCTAAGTGTATGTAGAGAACATATTGAAGACAATGGTATTATAAAGGGGAGAAGTTAAAGGGAAATAAAGGGAGGCATGGTTTCTACTCTTCACTTGAATTGGTAAGATGACAACACCAGTAGACTGTGACTAATTATGTATATATAAAACCTAGAGCACCCACCAAAAATTGTTATACAAACACCATAGAAAAATTTAAAAACACTATGGACATAGTCAAAGACACTTACAGATAAATCAAAATGCACTTCTAAAGTGTTCACGGGACACTACGGCTAAGTCAAAGCACTGGAGGTAATCCTAAAAGATATTCAAGCAACCACAAGAAGGCAGGAAAAAAGAAACAAGAATGAAAAACAGAGAGAGTCAACAGAAAACAAATAATAAAATGGCAGGATTAGCCCTAACATTTAAATAATTAATGTAAAAAAAGATACCAATTAAAAGAAATTGGCAGAATGGATTGAAAAATATGATCCATCCATCCACAGTCTACAAGACTCCCACATCAGGCTCCCTGCTCAGCGGGGAGTCTGCTTCTCCCTCTGACCCTCCCCCGTCTCATGCTCTCTCTCTCTCTCTCTCATTCTCTCTCTCAAATAAATAAAATCTTTATAAAAAAAAAAAGACTCCCACCTCAATTAAAATGACATAGACACACTGAAAATAAAAGGATAGAAATGATACATCAAACAAACATTATCAAAGAAAAGCTAGAGTAGCAGGTAAAACAGACATCAGAACAAAGAAAATTACCAGTGTGAGAAAGAGGCATAATATAATAAAAGTTTCAACTCACCAACAAGACATATCCTAAATGTGTATGCACCAAACAACTAAAAATATATGAACCAAAAACTGATAGACCTGAAAGGAGAAGCAGACAAATCTACAATGGTAGAGACTTCAACATCTCACTCTTAACAATTAATAGATACCATACACAAAGTCAGCAAGAATAGAGAAGAGCTCAACAATACCATCAATCAACAGAATCTAAACAATATTTAAAAAACACTCAGCCCAAGATAGAATATACCTTGGGTCATAAAGCGAATCTTAACAAACTTAAAAGAACTGAACATATACGAAGTTATGCCTCTGTCCATAATGGATTCAAATAAGAGATCAGTAAAAGAAAGAAAACAACACTTAAAAGTAATCCATGAGGCAAAGAAGTCTCAAGGAAAACAAAACACACTGAACTGAATGAAAGTGAAATACATAAAAATTTGTGGAACACAGTAAAGCAGTGCTGACAGGAAAATTTATAGCACTAAATGCTTACAAGAGAAATGAAGAGAAGTCTCAAATTAATAATACCTAAGCTTGAATCTTAAGGGGACAAAGCTAAATAAACGCAAAGCAAGTAGAAGGAAGAAAACAATAAAAGAAAATAATAAAGCACAAGAATTAATGAAATTGAAAACAAAAAAAATAGAGAAAAAGAATAAAACAAGGAGCTAGATCAATAAACCTGACAAATCTCTAGCAAAATGTGAAAGAAAAAAAGACACAAATTAATAGTGTCAGGAATGAAAAAAAAGGTATATCAGCGTGGACCTTGTATACATCAAAAGGATAAGTGAAATAAATCTGACAACTTAGACAACATGGACCCCTTTCTCAAAAAACAAACTGCCACAACTCATCTCACATGAAATAGATTATTTCAATAACCCTTTAACTATTGAGGAAATCGAATTTGTAATTTTAAAACTCCCAAAAAGAAATCTTCAGGCCCAGATAACTTCACTGAAGAAGTCTACCAAACATTTAAAGAAAAATTAACACCACTCTAATACAAATCTTATGCAATCTTTCCAAAAAATAGAAGAGAATGAAATCTCAATATTCTATGTCACTGTTACTCTGATACCAAAATCAGCCTAAAATAGTACAAAATAAGAAAACTATAGACCAACATGATTCATGAATATAGATGGAAAAATCCTTAACAAAATATTAGCAAATAGAACTCAGGGATGCAAGGCTGGTTCAGTTTTCAAAAATCAATAATATAATCTACCATATTAACAAGCTAAGGAAAAATCATAATATCATACTGATCAATGCAGAAAATACTTTTAGCAAAATCTGACAATGATTTCATAATAAATACTCTAAGCAAAAACAGGAATAGGGACACCTAGGTGGCTCAGTCGTTAAGCGTCTGCCTTCAGTTCACGTCATGATCCCAGGACATCGGGCTCCCTGCTCGGCGGGAAGCCTGCTTCTACCTCTCCCACTCCCCCTGCTTGTGTTCCTTTTCTCGCTGTGTCTCTCTCTGTCAAATAAATAAATAAAAATCTTAAAAAAAAAAATCAGTCTACTCAATTTTAAGACTTATATAGCTATGTTAATCAAGACCGTGTGGCAGTGATGGAAGAAAAGACACATAGATCAATGAAACAGAAGACAATTTAGAAACAGACACAAATATGACCAACTGATATTTGGCAAAAACGCAAGAGCAATTCAATGGAGGAAAGATAGCTTTCCAACAAAGAGTGCTGGAACAATTGGTTATCTTTAAGCAAAAGACTAAAACTTGGCTTAAGTCTCTCATACAAAAATCAACTCAAAAAGGATCATAGACTTAAATACTATTTTACAATAAAAAGAAACTATTGAAATATGCAGCAACCTGAGTGCATCTCCAGAGAATTACAGCTAGTGGAAAAAGCCATCTAAGAAGATTATATGCTATATGAATCCATTTATGAAACATTTTTGAAATTTTATTATAGAAATGGCAAATTTTTGGTTGCCAGAAATTAAGAACATAGTAAGGACAAGAGAGAAGTGGGTGTGGCTTTTAAAAAGGCGATATGAGTGACCCTTGTGGTGCCAGAAATATTCTTTATCTTGACTCTATCAATGTCAGAATCCTGGTTGTGATATTGTACAACAATTTTGGAAGATGTTACCATTGAGGGAAACTGCATAAAGGGTACAAAGTACTCTCTGTATTATCACTTACAGCTGCATGTAAATCTATAATTCTTTGAAAATAAAAGTTTAAAAAAATCAATTGGCCATAAATGTATGGGTCTGTTCTATTCCATGGATCTATCCTTACATCAATACAACACTGCCTTAATTACTTGTAGCTTTACACTAAGCCCTGAAATTAGGTTGTGCTAGTGCTCCAACTTTATTACTCTTTTTCAAAGTATTTTAGCTATTCTATATTCTTTACATTTCCACAAGACCTTTAAAAGTGGCTCTAAAACAGTCTGCTAGAATTGTGATTGTGATCAGTTTGAATCTATAAATCAGGTTGGGGAGAACACACATCTTTTTTTTTTTAATTCAATTAGCCAACATACAGTAGTACATCATTAGTTTTCAATGTAGCGTTCAATGAGTGAACAGACATCTTAAAAAGACTGAATCTTTTATTCCAAGCATATGGTCTATCTTTTGATTCATTCATTTCTTTAATTTCCCTCAGCAATGTTCTGTATGTTCCAGACTTGCACATCTGTCAATTTATCCCTAAGTATTTCACATTTTTAATGCTGTTATAAAAGGTATTTTTAAAATTTCAGTTTTTGATTTATTGTCACAATACAGAAATACAGTTGATTTTTTGCCCATTGGTCAATCTTGTATTCTATAACTTTGATGAACTTAGTTCTTACGTTATCAGTTTCTACAAGTTTTTTTGGTAGATTCTATGGGATTTCTATATAGAGGACAAAGTCATCAGTAAATAGTTTTTACTCCTTCCTTTCCAATCTGGCTGCCTTTGATTTTTCTTGTCTTATTGTGTGGCTGGACTCTCCACTACAATGTTGAATAGAAGTGGTAGGAGTGGACATCTTTGCTTTCTTATGTTATAGAAACATTCAGTCTTTCATCATTAGGTATTATGTAATCTTCCAGCTTTTTATAGATGTCCTTTATCAAGTTGATAAAGTTCCCTTCTTTTCTTAGTTTGCTGAGTATTTTTATCAAAAATGGACAGTGAACTTCCTCATAAAATTTCTTAAAATACTGTAATTATCATATAGGTATTCTTTTTTAAAGAGCTATTAAAAATGGTGAATTACCTTGGCTGGGTTTGAACTGAAACAAATCTTATACTACTGGGATAAACACCAATTGGTCATAACATCCTTTTCACATATTGTTGGATTTGGTTTGCTAAAATTCTTTTAATTGCTTAAACTTCTGTTTGTGCCTGTATTTGTAGGAGTCTCTACTTGTAGTGTTATTAGGGAAATGCTGGTCTTATAAATTGAATTGGAAAGTACTCCCTCCTCTTCAATTTTTAAGATTTTATGTAGAAATGATTTTATTTCTCCTTCAACATCTGGTAGAAGTAAGATAGAAGCCATTCAGCTTTGGAGTTTTCTTTGTTGGAAGTTTTTAAACTAAACATTTAACTTCTTTAATAGATGTAAGCCATTCAGTTTATTTCTTCTTCAAAGAGTTTTTGGTAGATTGTATGTTTCAAGTAATTGTCCATTCCACCTAAGTTGTCCAATTTATTGGCATAGGTTTTTCACAATATTCCCCTTATTGTAATACCTGTATAATTTGTACTATCGTCACTTCTTTCACTTCTGATACTGGGGTTTTTTTGTTTGTTTGTTTTCATTTTTACCTGATCAGTTTGGAGAGCAATTTTTCAATTTTATAGATCTTCTCAAAGGACCAGCTTTTGGTTTTACTAATTTCCTCTTTTGTTTTCCTATTTTCCATTTCAGTGATTTCATCTCTGATCTTTTTTATTTTCTTTCTTCTTACTTTGGGTTTCATTACTCTTCTTTTTCTAGTGTTTAAGGCAGAGGCTAGGTTGTAAATGAGACATTTCTTCTTTTCTAATACAGGAATTTAGTGCTGTAAATTTGCCTTTAAGTACTGCTTTAAGAGCATCCCATAAATATTACATTATGTTTTTGTTCATTCAGTTCATGACACTTTCTAATTTCCTTTTGCCTTTTTTCTTTGACCCAATGGGTTATTTAGAAGTATGTTAGATTACATATATTGGGGAATTTTTTAGGAAGGTGTTACTAAAGTCCTAATTTAATTCCCTTGTGGCTAGAGAACATATTTTGCATAATGTGAACCCTTGAAAATGTATTAAGATTTGTTTTATAGCATATAATAAGGTTATCTAGGTAAATGTTCTTTGCGCTCTTGAAAACAAATGTGTATTCTGCTCTTGTTGAGAGATGTGTTCTATAAATATTGAATGGGTCAAGTTGGTTGGCAGTGTTACTCAAGTCTTATATATCCTTTCTGATTTACTGTCTACTGGTTCCATCAATTACTGAGAGAGGAATGCTGAAATCTCCAACTATAATTGTGGATTTATTTATCCATAAGGATTTTCCCTGGTAATTCTAGCAGTTTGTCTCATACAGTTTGAATTTGTTATTAGGTGCATCACCACTTAGTATTCATAAACACTTACTTTTCATATGTCCTCTGCACTAACACTTTTATCATTATAAAGAAACCCTCTTTATCCCTAGTAATATTCTTTGTTTTGAAACAGACTTGATCTGACATTAAAATAGTCATTTTAGCCTTTTCTTGAGCAGATTTTTTTTGTATCTGTAAGTTCAGAATGACTACCGTAAACATGCCCTTGCCCCAAAGTTATAAGAAACTAAGCAAATAAGTAGCGATGGGAAAAATAACCACTTCCATTTAGGAATGATGGGTAAGGAGTCCAGTGACTCAGTTATATGGAGAAATTAGTTCTAATAAAACAAAATAATTCTAGAATTCAAGACATCTTTTTTCCTGGCTACTACCCTTAGGAACTAGCAGTATTGACAATAATAGTATATGAGAATACAAGCACTGAAGATAAAGTTTGATTTAGACGGTTGACTGTTTCTATACTACCACTCTTAAAATGATTCCACCTCTATTTACTGAAGTGTCTTCTGAGACAGGATGTTGAAATGTGATAGGCATAAGGAAAAGGATCTGAGTTTTTTCAAAACAGTATTTTTCTTGGAAAATAATACAATCAACCTTTGGAGTACAAAACTGAAGGCAAAAAAACCCTATGTACTTTACCACTTAAATTTTCTATGTTCAGCAAGAGTGGTAGTCTCTTGTGTAGCATACAGCAGTCAGAGGATATGATCCAGTGCTTAGAGCTAACTTTGGGATATAACAAGAACCATCCTAGTAGTACCAGCAGAGTCAGCCAATAGATCTTTGCATATGTCACCAGGTTTGTAGCTACTCCAGTTACTTTTAAATACCTGATTAAGTTGTTTCAAACCTAGATCCATTCATCGAAATTTCCATTCACTTGTGGGCCTTCTAATCAACTACTTAGCAAATATCTTTTGTAACTTTCTTATGAAAAGTACATTTTGAGCCAAATACAGGTTTTATTCCAATTATGCCATGGATTCATTTAAGCCACATCTTTATGAAGCTTGAAACCACCACTTGGGAGTCATTCGCTTGAATCTGATTCTAGCAGTTACTAAAGGGAACAAAAGACACAATTATGGTAACACGCAAATACCTGATTTTGGCATTTTCTCCTGGGCAGCATTCAGAATCAACCATCTTTAAATAATATCAAGTATGAATTTAACATAAAACTTTCTTAAACGAACAAAACCAAACCAAAACATCAAACTAAGCCCAAACCCCCAAATTTGTCAAAATACATTTCTTTTCTGGACTAAACTAAAAGAATATCATAAAATATTAAGGGATGAGATATGAGAAGAGGACTACCTCCTGGTTACAGGTAAATAGCTGATTAGTGTTTAATAACACTAGGTAAAATAGAATGAGAAAAAAAATCCATACTCTTGAATTTCTTGGGTACTTTGTAAAGAGTAAAATCCTTTTACGTTGGCTTTCTGCACACTATAATATAAATAGGACTTCAGATATTTGCTACTATCATGTACAATTCCAAAGGCAAGTTTCTTCAGCAAGTTCAAAACACACTATAAAACCTTAATAAGCTTCCTAAAGCATGGTAGTGCCACTAAACAGCAAGCATGTTCACACACGAACACACATAGTGAGTCAATAAGATCATATAATCCTCGTTATGTATGGACTAGTCAATCTTTCCCTGTTCACAGCACTTGTAATACAATTTTATAAGGCTGCATGGGTCCCAGGTTGTTGTACTATAAGACAACAATGCTTGTTCCCAACCATGTCAAGTCCTGCTCTCACATTTTCTAATTCGTGTCAAAAATTGATGTATTTGTCATTTAGACTTTTGTTTTAAATGAAAGATTTTCTTTTAATTCCTTAAAAACACAGAAAAACATACAATATAATAGAAACAAATGTAAACAGAAGCAAAAAAGACCATAATTTGTACAAAAATAAGTTTTGAGTTTTATTTGGTGACATTTAGCTCTCTTCCCCTTCATGTCTCTATTTCATAAAAGCAGAACAACTAATTAACATAAGTACACTAAAAATTCTTTGCTTTCTCCTGGTTCACTATTTTTATTGTCATTAAAAAAATCCCCCCAGTTGGTGGGAATGCAAGTTGGTGCAACCACTCTGGAAAACAGTACGGAGGGTCCTCAAACAGTTGAAAATAGAGCTACCACACAATCCAGGAATTGCACTACTGGGTATTTACCACAAAGATACAAATGTAGGGATCCGAAGGGGTACGTGCACCCCCAATGTTTATAGCAGCAATGTCCACAATAGCCAAACTGTGGAAAGAGCCAAGATGTCCATCGACAGATGAATGGATAAAGAAGATGTGGTATATATACACAATGGAATATTATGCAGCCTTCAAAAGGAATGAGATCTTGCCATTTGCAACGACGTGGATGGAACTGGAGGGTGTTATGCTGAGTGAAATAAGTCAATCAGAGAAAGACATGTATCATATGACCTCACTGATATGAGGAATTCTTAATCTCAGGAAACAAACTGAGGGTTGCTGGAGTGGTGGGGGGGTGGGAGGGATGGGGTGGCTGGGTGATAAGACATTGGGGAGGGTATGTGCTATGGCGAGTGCTGTGAATTGTGCAAGACTGTTGAATCACAGATCTGTACCTCTGAAACAAATAATGCAATATATGTTAAGAAAAAAAAAAAAGAAGAAGAAGATAGCAGGAGGGGAAGAATGAAGGGGGGAAATCGGAGGGGGAGACCAACCATGAGAAACGATGGACTCTGAAAAACAAACTGAGGGTTCTGGAGGGGAGGGGGGTGGGGGGATGGGTTAGCCTGGTAATGGGTATTAAAGAGGGCACATTCTACGTGGAGCACTGGGTGTTATGCACAAACAATGAATCATGGAACACTACATCCAAAACTAATGATGTAATGTATGGTGATTAACATAACAATAAAACTTAAAAAAAAAAGATTTGTAGTACCATTCCAGCCTAAACAGAAAAAAAAAAAAAGAAAAATCCCCCCAAACCATAACTTATTCAAGAGAGTTGATTCAAGAGCTCCCCACCTCTAAGAATCAAGGAAGGATTCAGGAGCCCTCAGTACCACTAATGGCTATGGCATGAGAACTCACACTCAAGTCAGTGTTCTACCCTCACGCCATCAGAGATCCTAAGCAGTATCACAAAGTTATCAATGGAACTAAGAACTACAACATCTATACTCCTTTCCTCCCTGTATTTAGGAACCAGTTTATTGTCTAAGTAGGCAGTCACTGGGCTTCCACTAGATGACCATGAAATAAATATGGATCCCTTTTATAACACTTTTTGTAATCTGCATGATACCCTGAAATAAGCACTCTCCTGAGTGGGAGACTTGGAAACAAGTTCTGAGCCTTTAAGTGACCGCAGGCAAGTGTATCTTTTTAAGGGGGAAAAAAAAGTCTATATTGAGTCAGTCATTCTCAAGGTGTGGTTAAGGGAAAGCTGATTCTAACAAGGAAGTTTTACCAACTACTCCCTATCCTGGTGTATGGTATGTTAACTCCCTCCCTTTCCTGCCAGGGAAAGATCTGTCCCAGGTTTTCTTACTGAAAAATCACCTCTAGACTAAACCACTATTCATGATGAGAGTGTACTTTACCCTTCGAGATCGATGTGGTGAAGGGAAAAAAGATGAAGAACCAATAGACTGGGTGATCTCTAAGGAGAGCACCACACCGTAAACAGTATAAGACTAGTAGTTAAGAAACACGGACCACAGTGCTGGTTTCATGGTGGCAAGTTAGTGACCTGGGGAGTCATCTGTCTTCAGTTCCTTTTCTGTAAAACTAGGTTTAAATTATGCGTTCTTTAACAGCCTCACTGATACTAGAGTTTTTGTTTTGGTTTGGTTTGGGTTTTCTCGGTTTTCTTGTTTTTTGTTTTTAGATAGGGCAGTGGAGATGGATGGGCTGGAAACTGTCCCTGTGGAATTGACAATCTTAGGCTTTCTCTCCTAGAATCTTCACTTTGCTCTTTCAGCCTAGTCTCTGTTACTGGTGTGGCTGTCTTCCTGAGATCTCCTCTACAAATGCCCTAGAGACTCCTTTCATATCTTCTCTACTTCCTAGAAAGTCTTCCTTCTAAGGGTCTACTCCCTTACTTTGGTAGAAACCTCTGGAATCAGTGCTCTAAGAAAGAGTATGTGAGAGGTAATTTTTTTTTTTATTTTGAATGTCTGCCAAGATCTTTATTCTATCTCACACTTGGTTGATAATTTGGTTGGGTATATCATTCTAATTTGGATATAATTTTCCTTCAAAAATTTGAAAGCATTATCCACATCTACTAGATTCCAGTATTTTTTTACAGAACAAAGTTATTCTGACTCTTGATCTTTTGCCTATGATCTGTTTTATCCCTGACTCTGGAAGTTTGAATTATATTCTCCTTGTTTCCTATGATACAAAGTTTTATAACAATGTGCCTTTGTGTGGGTCTATTTCTAACACTGTGCTTAGTACTTATTGAACACTTTCATCTGGAAACTAATGTCCTTCAGTTCTTGGAAATTCCTTGTTTTCTCCTTCTAGGGCTCATCTGAATGAAGTGTTTCCTATACTGATTCTTTGTCTTACCTTTTTTTTCCTTCTCTTGTTTTGCTTGTTAGATTTCTTTAACTTTAGCTTCCAGCTCTATCAAGTTTTGAGTGTCTACTTCTTTTTTAATTCCAAAAGTTCTTTTGTTTTGTTCTTTTTTATAGTATCTTATTCTTGTTTCATGGGTGCTGTAGCATATCTTTCTATAAAACTGGGCATTAATGATTTCTGTTTTCTTCTCCCTGCACAGAACTCTGTATCCTTCAAGTTGTTCCACTGGTTGGTTGGTTTTGGTATCTATATTTCACATGAGAGTCTTTCTTCAGAAATTTAGTGCTCCCTGATTGTCTAAAAAAGCTCACATGACGTTTTGAGCAAGTGAAAACTTCTAAATCTTAACTTTGCTGGTAATGTGGCTATGTTGTGTCCTTGAAGAATCCTTGAGGTCGGTATCTTTATTTCTGTCTTTCTTCTTAGACCAGTCAGATCTCCCAGAGATAAATCTTCAAATCTTCTGCCTGAGTGATATAAGTCTGGGAACCAAACAGATGAAGATGTCTGGAAGGTTCTCGCCATTCTCTGTACTTTAACTTACTGTTTTCATTTGTGTTTGGTATGTCCCAATTCAAAGACTCTTTGTTTTACCCTGTCTAGAAAACAGACGTAGTAGCCTGCTGAGGTGATGGATGGAAGCCACCTGGCTTCACAGAGTAGGCAAAGGGAATTGAAGGGGATTTACGTCAGATATTTAACCTCTGTTTTTAGCTTTACAGATGTCCTCACAGAGGTACCTAAGGATACTCATTACCAAGTCTTTGGTGAGTTTTAAAGTGTATATTCTCAGGTTACTCCTCAGACTTCCTACTATTAAAGGATTGAGCTTTCTCAAGTGTGCAATCCATTATCCCTAAACCCATCTGCTTTTTAAAATTTTGTTACTATTGCTTCCTATCTTGTTTTTCTTGTCTTTGTGGGTTTATGTTTTTTTTAAAAAATTCTTCCACTTGGGCGCCTGGGTGGCTCAGTTGGTTAAGTGACTGCCTTCGGCTCAGGTCATGATCCTGGAGTCCTGGGATCGAGTCCCACGTCGGGCTCCCTGCTCAGTGGGGAGTCTGCTTCTCTCTCTGACCCTCTTCCCTCTCGTGTTCTCTGTCTCTCATTCTCTCTCTCTCAAATAAATAAATAAAATATTAAAAAAAAAATTCTTCCACTCTCATTTCAGTGGTGTTTCAGTAGCTAATAAAATCAAGTACGTACACCCAAGCAGCTATCTTTACCTGAAGCTGTATATACTCATATGTAATGTAAGTCTTGTTTGCCCTTTTTACAACTCTCTTCCGCTTGCCTTCTCAGCCTGTCCTACTACATTGGCATTTGACTTCATTTACCTTCACTAGATGGAATATGGAAAGCTTAAAAAGTTTTAAAGTGTATACGGTTTATTCTCTGATGAGCTAAAATAAGATTTAAACTTTTTTGTATCTCTCTCATTCCATGCCTAAACCCATACTCAAACAAGTTACATTTTTATTGTGTGTGACATCGACCATATGGCATTTTGAAGTTTACCAAGTATTTTCACATACAGCATTACATTTTATCCCTAAAAGCCCCATTGCAAGGATAGGCTATTTTATACACACGATGGGAAAAAAATAGTTAAACAATAGGTATGCAATCTTCTCTTTCTTTGAGGAGAGAGGAGGATGCCCCCAAGAGAGAAAAAAGGTAACTTAGTTAAATCTCTCTGTAAACATGCTAATGACAGACCTCCTGGAAACAAATGAGTGGTATTTGCTAACTAGAGAATTGGGGGGGGGGGGGGGGGGGGGGGGGAAGGTGTACTTAAGTAACAGAAATTTATTTTCTCACAGTTCTGAAAGCTAAAGATCCATGATCAAGTTGTTGGCAAGAGAATCCTTATTTGTAGACTGCTTACAGGATGTAGCTGGTTTGTCTAAGATTGTTTATGGTACATAATCCTGGGATCTATGGATGCATGAGACATGGCTCCCTGGAAAATGTAACTATATGGATTTAAAATTGAGATATTTCATGATTAAATGACTTCTTTTGGGTAAGTAATGAAGAAACCTCATGTTAATCTTGGCCAGAGTGGGTTGTGAAGTAGAAAGAAAATATGTGGGGAGCCATACTGGTGGTCCTAGAACTCTTGCAGCTTCCCCTATGCCTCACGATCATGTATATACTTGAAATTACTAGTAAACCTGGCTACTGGTTAGCATCTCTGATTTGAATGAGTGTAACTTGACAAACCTATTCTTTGTGATATCCCACAAAGAAATTAAGGCTCACAGTGGTTAAATGACTTGCTGAAAGTCACATGCTACAAAATGGCCAAACAGGTCTACAAACCAAGTCTTAAAATCAGACTCTTTGTACCATGTGACACATCTTAGTATGATGGAAAAACAACAACAACAAAACCTGCATTGTGGAATCAGAAATAGACCTGCCTCCTGGTTCTAACACTGATTAGCTGTTTGATCTGGGGCAAAGTACCTAGAAATTCAAAGCCTATTTCCTTACCTGTGCAGTACCTCTTACATAAAATACACAAGCTATCTAAATGATAAGTACAATAGAATAAACATGACATAAGCATAAGCAGAATGTTTAGAAACATTTTTAAAGGATGGAGGGAAAGAAAAAGCATTACTTACTTTTTTCTTGTAATGCCTGCAATTTATTCAGTTCTTCATTCTCTTCATCACTCTCTTCACTGCTTGTGCTGCTCACATCCAAAACTATATCCCTTTTGGGGTCCACTCGGAGAAAATTACGGCATTCAAATGTCAGGTGACCAGCTAAGTAAAACAAACAAACAAAAATGTGAATGACAAAATAATATATACATTATATATTTTTAGTTTTTTGCCTCATGGTTAAAAAACAAATTATAATTTTAATAATATAATGTTTAAACTTTGATTATTTGATGGGTCATAGTTTGCTTTCCCTGAATGCACCACTCAAGAGAGAGAACTTTTTCCTTTCTTCACCAGGGCTTCTAATTTAACAAGCATTTTTGGCTACATCATACTTCATGTATTTTCCCTTTCTATGTACTTAATTACATAGCAACTACATAGCTTTCATCTAATTAAAGGTGTCACTTGAGAGAGAGAGAGAGAGCAGAGGGAGGGGCAGAGGGAGACGGAGAGAGAGAAACTCCAGCAGACTCCTTGCTGAGCCTGACGCAAGGCTCAATCTCATGATCCTGAGATCATGACCTAAACCTAAACCAAGAGTTGGAAGCTCAACCGACTGCGCCACCCAGGGGTGCTCTTCTAAAGAACACTTAAATAAAAATTTCATTCTGAAAAAATAAATTTCATTTTGACATCATTCACCCCTAAAGACTCTCCCCATAATAAAACTATAATAGTTACCTACTTAGTGCATGATACAGCTTTTTAAAAAATCATATAGTACAAATAACACAAAAGTACAGGAAATTATATAGCCAATATATATCCAAGTGCCTATCACCTACATGTTAACATTCTGTCATAGTCACTTAGTTTTTTTTTTTTTAAGGTAAATGTTTGCAGGCGTGTCGCATGCATGTGCGCACACATGCACACAAAAGGGGGGATCTTGCATAATTCCTTGGAACATTGTCATAATCCCATTCTATTCTGTCTTCAGAAGCTGGTATACTACAGTTGGTATTTATCTTTCCAAAACAGCATATTGGATTATTTTATAACATAAACTCAATTATACTTACCTATCAGTCTGCAACTAGTTTTCGCCACTCAGTATTATGTTTTGTACTCATATACACATTCAAATACAAATACACACTAACTCATCAACAATGAAACAAAAAGTTACCTGAAGCATTACATTTGATATTCAAAAACAAACAAAAATAAAAAACAACAATAAACAGTGCTGATGGTAACCACATAATTGATTCCATGACCCACTAATGATTCATCCTAACTCTGTGCTAGGGCTTATTTCTAGTTCTCTCTTACTTTGAGTGTGAAATCCTTTGTATGTTCTACATTTATACAAGAACACCTCTTATTAGAGTCCCAATTTTAGGCAGGACCCTGGGCCTTGATTTTATCTCCTGTACTCTGCCAACCCACGAAAACACAAGTTCATGAACACTGGGTTCAGGAAATATCTTCAAGTCTTACCTCTTTTTTTTTTTTAAGATTTTTATTTATTTGACAGACCGAGAGAGAGAGAGAGAGAGAGAGAGCGAGAGAGAGCACACAAGCAGGGGGAGCAGCAGAGGGAGAGGGAGAACCAGGCTCTCCTCTGAGCAGGGAGCCCGACGTGGGGCTTGATCCCAGGACCCTGGGACCATGACCTGAGCCGAAGGCAGACGCTTAACCAAGTGAGCCACCCAGGCGCCCCAAGTCTTACCTCTTTGAATTCCTGCTTTCCTTTGTTTGTTGTCCTCTAATTCCTTATTTCTTCCTAGAACACTACTGTAACTAAAATATGTACTGTACATTTTATACAAGTTCCTTAACTGTTTGCAAGAGGATCCAGTCTGCCATACTGCTGGAAACAAGTTTCCTCTGTTGTGATTTCTTTCCAAATGAATCATTCAGAAGTATTCTTTTCAGTTTCCAAACATATGGAGTTTTCAAATTATGCTTTTGTTGATTTATAAATTTATTACACTGCTACCAGAAAGTAGCTCTGTATGAGATACCTCTGTATGAGATCAGTTATTTGCTATTTGCTGAGATTTCTTTTCTGGACTATCATTAGTAAATTTATGAAATGATTGGGTATGTAACAGAATACATATCACACTGTTGGATAGACTGCTATGTCTATTCTGTTGTTAAAATCTTCTCCACCGTATTTTTGTCTAATAACTTCTGATAGTGTAATTTCTAAGTACATCTATCATCAAAGTTTTGCCAATTTCTCCTTGTAATACAGGTTTTACTATAAATAATTGGAGTTTATATTAGTAAGCACAATCAAGATCATTATCATTTTACCTTTTTCATTGTTCTTGAATCTCTATTCTTAATACTGCTCTTGCTTCAAAAGTCTGATATTGAAATTCCTCTACTATGCTCTTTTGGTTGTTATTAGTTTAATCATATGAAGTTGCCATTTTTGTAAGAAAAACCACTGAATATCAACAATATTTAACCTATCTCCTCTTTGCTCCTCAGTCCCTTTATTTTGAAAATTTTTATGCAATCTTTCGTTTTCTCTGTTGTTTTATTAATAATGACAAATAGCTGCACTTAAGTTTCTTTATCTAATTTGATACCAGACCAATTTTTTCCACATTTTTATTTAAATTCCAGTTAGTTAACATACATTGTAATATTAGTTTCAGGTTTAGAAGTTAGTGATTCATCACTTACATATAACACCAGGTACTCATCACAAGTGCCCGTCTTAATCCCTATCACCTATTAAACCCATCCCCCACCCACTTCCCTCATCAACCTTCAGTTTGTTCTCTATCATTAAGAGTCTGTTTCTTGGTTTGTTGCTCTCTTTTTGTTTCCCATGTTCATTTGTTTTGCTTCTTAAATTCCACATGAGTGAAATCACACGCAGACCAATCTTTTTTTTTTTTAAAGTAAGCTCTTATACCCAACGTGGGGCTTGAACTCATGACCCTGAGATCAAGAGTTGCACATTTTACCCCTGAGCAGGCCAGGTGCCCCAATACCAGATCCATTTTCGATGTTAATTTCTTAACCTGGAAAAATAGTTCCTGCCTCACTGGAGGCAGTGTAAATTCACTCCTCATACTTATACATGGCATAAGCTTGGGTAAACAATTCTTGATTATTCCTTTTCTTCTAATTATTATCTTGTAGGAACTCATACAGTACAGTTTCTTGCCACTTTCTCTAGATAGTGAATGGGATTTTTCTAATCCCTGTTTCACAGCCTTTTGAACAGTAGGGCTTTATGTAAGAGTCCCCACTCCAGCCAAGCTGCCATCCCACACTGGTCTAAGGCTTCACTCCCTAGTCCATAAAAGTCTACCCAGTAGGCTTGTGGACCTCACTGTTTTCAGCTATCATTCCCTGTTCTGGCTTTGAGCACTTTTTCATTTCCAGCACTGGGGATTTCCCTTTCACTCATTTGAGCTGGGTTATTTTTCTTGTTGTTACTCTGTTTTTCTCAGCATTTCTGTATTCAAAGCACAAGGGAGGACTTTCTATCTTGGTTCAGTTTGCCATTTTGATCAGAACTCCTGATGATACACTTTTCCCTTTACTTAACCTAGCTTTGCACCCAAACACTTCATATTACAATGAATATTTAAAATAAATAAAATACTGAAATAACAACCACACTGGCAGCAAGCTCCATCTCACATGCATTTTAGCTTTACTTCAATGAAACTGACCCTAAACTAATCCTAAGATAAGTTACTCATGAAGCTACAAATAGAGTTTCCTATTTTTTTCTACTGGAGGAATAAGTGAAGAAACTTAGGAAATAATTTTATTCCAAATTACAGTTCTTATGACTTCTTTTCTATATAGACTCTGAGCAGACAATGAGCAGAAAATTCTTAGGTGACCAGAAACAAATTCTGGCCACAGATACACAGAGACATTTCAAATTACAACCTTTTAGTAGCTGATTATTAAAAAATGACAGGGCTTTTTCAGAAATGGTAAAGCCAATTCCCAAATCCAAGGTGCCCTGACTAGCCAAAACAATCTTGAGAGAGAATAAAAGTGGAAGACTCACACTTTCTGATTTCAAAAATTTCCACAAAGTTATAGTAATCCAAACAGGATGGTACTGTCACAAAAATAGACATATAGGCCAATAGAACAGAATTAAGAACCCAGAAATAAACCCATTATATATGGCCAACTGATTTTTGACAAGAGCATCAAGTCTACTCACTGGGGAAAGAACAGTTTCTTCAACAGATGGTGCAGAAACAACTTGATTTCCACATGCAAAATAATGAGGTTGAAAATCTTATTCATATCATATGCAAACATTGACTCAAACTGGATCAAAGACTTTACAATATAAGAGTTAAGACCATAAAACTCTTAGGAGACAGTAAAGGGTAAGTCTTCATGACCCTGAATTTGGCAAAGAATTCTTAGATATAAAAAACCAATAGCACCAGAGGTGCCTAGGTGGTGCAGTCGGTTAAGCATCTGATTCTTGGTTTCAGCTCAAGTGGTGATCTCAGGGTTGTGGGATCAAGCCCCATGTTGGGCTCTGCACCTAGCTCAGAGTCTGCTTGAGATTCTCTCTCCCTCTCCCCTGCCCCTCCTGTTCATTCTCTCTCTCTCTCAAATAATAAATAAATAAATCTAAAAAAAAAAATACCAACAGCACCAGCAAAAGAAAAAATTGACGAACTGGACTTCATCAAAATTTAAAACCTTTTTGCAAAGAAATTATTATGAAAGTGAAAAGCTAACCTACAGAATGGGAGAAAATATTTGCAAATCATATATCTGATAGGGTTTAACATCCAGTATATATATAAGTGGTATAACTCAAGAACAAAAAAACCAACTCAATTAAAAAATGGGCAGAAGACTTGAATAGACATTAATCCAAAGAAGATATACAAATGGCCAATAAGACTATAAAAAGATGCTGAACATCATTAGTCATTAGGGAAATTCAAATCAAAACCACACGAGATGTCACTTCCTATCTATGAGGATGGCTACACTTGTAAAAAGAAAAAAAGGAAAAGAAGAATAAATGTTGGCAAGAATGTAGAGAAATTGGAATTCTTGTACATTTCTAGTGGGAATGTAAAATTTCTAGTGGAAAACAGTTTAGCATCTCCTCAAAAAGCTGAACGCAGATGACCCAGCATTCCACTCCCAGGCATACACACAAAAGAACTGAAAAGAGGGATTCAAGCAGATACTTGTGCATCGATTTTCACTGCTCCATTAGTCACAATAACCAAAAAGTGGAAACAACCCAAGTGCCTACCAACAAATGAATGAATAATACAGTGTGGTATATCAGCCACACACACACACACACACACACACACACACACAAAGAAAAGCTACAACATGGATGAACTCTGAAATGTTATACTAAGGGAAATAAGCCAGACACAAAGTACAAATACTGTATGATTACACTTACATGATATATCCAGAACAGCCAAATTTATAGAACAAAAAGTGTATTAGAGGCTGGAGCCTGGGGGAAGGGAGGGCTGGAGAGATAGAGGTTATAGCATTTCTGTTTAGGGTGATGAAAAGTGTCAGAACAGATAGTGGAGACAGTTGTACAATACTGTGGATGTAATTAATGCCCTTGAATTGTACACTTAAAAATGCTTAAAATGGCAAATTTTATGTTATTCTTATAAATGGTGGGGGAAAGACCATGGCATGGTGTCAAGTCTTACAGATTACCAGATTACAAATTCCAGTTTTCCCACTTAATAATAAAGTAGTCCTCCTGAGCCTATTTTCTGATTTGTAACAGTAACAATAGTCAATAATAATTACTGAGGAATTCCTATGACAAACCACTGATCTCAACACTTGCATTAACTAATTTAATCTTTACAACTCTGTGGAATTAGGGGCTCTAATTACCTCATTTTATAGACAGGAAACTGAAGCAGAGTGGTTAAGCAACTTCCCTGATGTCACACAGCTAGGAAGTGCCAGCTGAGGTTTGCACCTAGGCAATCACTCTGGGGCCATTTTCTTTTTTTTTTTTTTTTGAATGTTCATAAAAATGGAGACCATGAAACCTACTTCATAGGGTTGTTTTAAGAATGAAACGCAATTAATTGTATCTTTAAAGTGCTTAGTACAGACTCTAGCACCAAGTAGGTATTTAATACATGGTGTCAGGTTATGACCATTTATTGTACCAATAAAAGGAAAGGTATATTCTCCCTTGTCTGCATTCAAGGAGTGGCTAGATAGGCAACTCGAAGTGCCAAGTAACAGCTTCATTTATACTGTGCTGATAAAAATCTGTCAATGAATGAAGAACTCCTGTTTTATAATTAGGGTGCTCATGTATTTACTTCTTGGCTATGGAGTATACAGACCATGTGAACAAGGGCTAAGTAAACCAGGTTTTGGCTTTACCTAAGGTCCTCAGTTCTGAGAGCATAAAGGCTACATTACAAACTTTTCAATTATTAAACAGTTAATTCCACCAAGCTTCACATCCCTATCATTGTGATTCCTACCCAAAAATGTAGCCTTCTGTATCCATTTATCTTCCCTGAAATTTTATCTTCATATTGTTTCTGGTCCCCTGGCCGAACAGATAACTACCCTTTTCTCTCCCAATCTTTTTATGACAGCTTCTGAAACATGCAATCTTTAATGGACAAATTATGCTGTTTGCAGTTTGCTCCCTCTACCACTTCTTTTAAAGGATATTTGGCTCTTCCCTGGGAACTTTTCTATAGCTTACCTCTGTATTATTAGTATCCTCCAGGCTTTTCTTTTTTTTTTTTAAAGATTTTATTTATTTACTTGAGAGAGAGAAAGAGAGAGAGAGAGCAAGCACAAGTGGGGTGAGGGGCAGGGAGAGAAGCAGGCTCTCTGCTGAGCAGGAAGCCCTATGCAGGGCTCGATCCCAGGACTCTAGGGTCATGACCTGAGCTGAAGGCAGATGCTTAACCAACTGAGCCACCCAGGAGCCCCTCCTCCAGGCTTCTTAATACTGTTTCCCAATATAGCAGTCCTCTACTCTCCCATGCAGTCCTGCTACTGAATAATAGCCTAGCCATTGAAGTCTTTGGAATCAGGCTCACACTCGAGTTCTTCACTTTAAGCCCTTCCACAAACCTCGATGGGACAGTCTAGGGTGTTGCATGGCTTTTCTCAGTTCCTTGATATTCTAGATGCCATGGCAACACCATGCTCCTTGTCATCACCTGAAGTGTTCCATCTCAGAAATTTTAAACTCTAATATCATACTCTGACTCTAAGCTTTTACCCTCCTACCTTTCTCACTCCCTTACACCCATCAATCTGTTTTGGAATCTTATTAAGACCTTAACTCATTCAATCCCTTCATTTTCTCCTAGTCTATCAAATTTCTCATTCCTGACTCTCTGAATACTCTTTTATAAGCCTCTCTGACTCATTCATATTCTTATTCTTTTATCATACCTCACTGTAAAACAAATACACTGGCTCAAAGCTAACCTTTGGATTGTGCCTATCCCTGAGCAGCCAAGCAATGCTTGAGCACAATCACATTCATGAATGCTAGCACAAACACAAAACATTTCATTTTTTTTTTGTCTGTCCTATTTTCCTTGGTGACTTTTCCAAACTTATGCCTGACTTAAATTATTGTTCAACCAATTTCCTGTCTCACTCAATGCCCCCTTCCCAAACAGCCAGCTCTGCCTCCTAAGTTTACCAGACAGCATCTCCTTCTACCTTCTGTCTCCACACCTGAAAATATCTGTACTTATTCTCATCTAGCTTCCTCCAAAGTTAAGAGATACTCTTGTTATAACTTTTAGATGAAACTGCTTAATCTTCTCCTGTCTCCAGTACCTGAAACATCTCCTATAACCCCTCAGTCTATATAAGCACATTATATGTTAAATATAAAACCCTCTGTTTATCCCAAAGTCCCTTCCAGGAATTACAGTTGACCCTTGAACAGAGGGGTTAGGAACACTAAACTCCAGGCAGTCAAAAATCCACATATAATTTCTGGCTCCCTTAAAACTAAACTACTGTGTTTTATGTGATAGAAAAGTAAGATAAAAGTCACCACATGATGAAAAACAAAGCAAAAGTGGAGCAAAGTTCCAGAGAAGGCTGTAACACCAGGGCTCTTGCCTGCTTCTGGCACTCTCCATCCTACTACCTGTGGGAAACTCAGTTCACTGAGGTCTTGAACTGGGAGGTGCAAGAAACAGGCTCTTGGGGAAGGATTCTTGCTGAAGTAACCAAGGACCACATAATAACCCACCTCCCCCCGAACCCCCAACCAAGGAGTGCAGGAGGACACCAAGGGCAGGACAGCACCAGACAGAAGCCTGGGCCTCAGGAGGGCGGGGCGCTGTCCAAGGTGCTGAACATTTTCTGAAGGGGGTAGCTAATATTGCAGGGGAACTGGCAGCTTATCCCTTGACAGCATTTTCCATGAACAGAAACTGCATTAGAACCACATAAAGGGGATCAGGTGGAACAAGTGACCTAGAGAGAAGGGTAAAGGTACTTTGACTTCCCTGGTTATCTACCTTCCCTGGACTCCACGTGGAAGAAGGTTTTCCACATTCCCAGAAGAGGAGCAAGAAATGGGTATTACTCTAGGATTTACCTTGGCTGAGTGCAGGTGAGGAGGGGGAGACATGTGGTGGTTCCTGTTCTACTGCTGTACTGTATTAAAAAAAGAAAAGACTTAAAACTAAACCTGTGCAGTTCAAACCTATGTTGTTCAAGGGTTAATTGTATTCAATATGTTCCTGTTATGACCTGAATCTTTGTGTCCCCCCAAAATTCATATGCTGAAATTCTAACCCCCAAAGAGGATGGTATTAGTTGATGGGACCTTTGGGAGGTGATTAGGTTCTGAGGGTGGTACCTTCATGAATGGGATTAATGCCTTATAAAAAAGACTCCAGAGAGATCTCTAGTCCTTTCCACCATGTGAGTATAAAATAAAAAATCTATGACCTGGAAAACTTGCTGGCACCCTAAGCTTGGACTTACAGCCTCTGATGAGCAATAATTTCTATTTATAAGCTACTGGGCTTATGATATTTTATTATAGTAGTCCATAAGGACTACTAAAGACAGTTCCTTCCTTTTCTCATGCAAATTTCTTGAAATGGGAGACTATATAGGCTCTCCACTCTTATCTCTCCCCATACAGGCCTGAATCTGCATAGTTTGCTTCATGACCTATTTGTTATTGTTATATGTAAGTTTGCTTATATAAAATCATGTAAGTCCAAAAATATGAACGTGGGGCAAAAAAGAGTGGTTGTTTCTATAAAACAAAGTTGTACTTTTAGAAATACCTGATTTAAATGAATTATTTTTAAAAGCAGTTTTCAAATTAGGTACTGGAACACGACTGTACAAGATAGAGAAAAAAAAATCTAAAACAATGAGAAAAAGTACCTATTTCTCAAATGGGGTGCCACTGTCATTTTGAGGCAGGCAATTCTTCACTGTCCAATATTGCCCTATACATCACAGGACGTTTATAATCACTACAGCCTACATACTAAATGTCCTACTGTTGCACTCAACCCCATATGGACAACTTTAAAAAAAAAAAGTCCACAGATTTCCAGGGGGGCAGTATTACCACTAGTGAGAACAAATGATAAAACAATTTTGCACTCAGATTTATTATTCTCACTGCTTGCTTATCTTTGAAAAAACAAACTATAAAAAGTAGAAAATGCATTTCAGATATTTGCACTTAAAAGTCTATGAGAAACAATAATGAGCAGACCCATAGGCAAAGAAAAGGTCATGAATGTCTATCAATAGATTAGCATTTTAAGTTAAATAAAACATTAAAGGTACTTAGGTATGTTTTTATTTCCTGCTGCTATGATCAAATGCTCAACTACTGAGTATACTATACTGAACTTTTTAAAGGTATATTTTCTGAGAACTATCATAATTATTTGAGACATTTATTCCATGGAAAAAGGCTTAGTGTCCTTGTAGCTTTTAAATATTCAGAAGTTGCCAACTCCAAAAAAATTCAAAACTTATCATAGAAATAACAGTTCTTATTTTGTTGAGAAAACTGCCATGAAAAAGTGCCATCCATGTTATTTAGTAACACATTCATCCTTAACTTGAAACTTTTAAAAAATAATATAAACACTATTGAAACATACTGACAATAAAATATTTTTCAATCAAGTATTAAAAATTTTAAAATAGTACAACCTAAACCATTAGCTTCACAACACTAGAGAGACAATATTCTTTTGTAACTGAATGATGAATATGCACATTTTTAGGCATTAAAAACATTTCAAAGAGTTTTGTGGACTTTTCTCTTACATCTACTATCAATACAAAGATTCTGCCCTACAAATAACAGGTAATTTTTAAAATGTAGTCTCTATCAGAAAGACATGTAAATTCAAAAGACCTTCATCTTTAAAAGGTATAAGATGTAAGTTTAACCCAGAAGGGAAGTATTACTGAATGAGAAGTTATTTAATAACTTAACCACTAAAATAATAGATTAAAATAATAAAACAGAAGGAACTAAACTTAGAAAGACTGCCAAACCTATCTGCTTACTTGGCTTCTCTAAAAAAAATTCTTATTACTACAGATACTTCCATCATTGTTTAAAATAAAATAGCAGTAAGGAGACTAGATCAACAAATACTCTATTTCCAAAAACTTATTTTTATTATTTTCCTACAAGTCTTTTTTTGTTTAAAGATTTTTATTTATTTATTTGACAGAGATAGAGAGGGAGAGAGAATAAGCAGAGGGAGCGGCAGGCAGAGGGAGAGGGGAAGCAGACTCCTCTGCTGAGCAACAAGCCTGATGCTGGGCTTGATCCCAGGACCCTGGGATCATGACCCAAGTGGAAGGCAGATGCTTAACCGACTGAGCTACCCAGGCACCCCTATTTTCTTACAAGTCTTAAGTTAAAAATTAAAAAGAAGTCCAAGTAGATAAACTGGTATTTATAGACAGATTGGAAAATCCGTTCTAGATTTTGAAGTAAATAAAACAGCATATATAGAGAGAGAGCATGAGTGAGTAGGTTCTTAAGTCCTAAATCAAGAAACAAAACATGGAAATTAGCAAACATTCAAAGAAAGGAAACAAAGAAATAAATACAAACAAGTTTAAAACAGAAAAGATTTCACTGCAGCCATTTCTTGCATGAAAGTATATTCTTCAGGAGTTTTAATTTAAGTGAAGGCTATGTATGCTTATTGCTCACTTCTGCTAACTGAGCAAGATTCCCCTGTGCCACATTTCAGCCTTTGCTTGGAGGAATGTGACTTGGTACTCTCAGCATGCTTTCATTATGAGCCCTTTTAATGAAGCCTTATGATAAGAGTGCTCTCTTATCACATGTTCTTGCATGGATATCTTTTTTTTTTTACATCACATTTATCTTTTTAAAAATAACTTTTCTGGAGGTGCCTGGGTGGCTCAGCCAGTTAAGTGTCTGCCTTCGGCTCGGGTCGTGATCCCAGGGTCCTGGGACTGAGCCCCACATTGGGCTCCCTGCTTGGCGGGAAGCCTGCTTCTCCCTCTCCCATTCCCCCTCCTTGTGTTCCTGCTCTCGCTGTGTCTCTCTCTGTCAAATAAATAAATAAAATCTTTAAAAAAATAAAAAATAAAAAATAAAAAAATAAAAAAACTTTTCTGTACAGCATTGGGAATACAGTCAATGGTATTGTAATAGCACTAATACGGTGACTGATGGTAACATTTGTGGTGAGCACAGCCTGAAGTATAAACTTAACAAATCATTACGTTGTACATCTAAAGCTCATGTAACATTGTGCATCAAATGTAACTATACTTCTATGTAAATTAATTAATTAATTAATTTTATATGGAGTATTAACCATAATCCAGGCTCATGTGCATGGTCTCCAATTTATAAAACAACAAATGGTACTGTTCTTGCTGTTATCAAAGCTTCAGGAATTGTTACATTTAACTAAAGAAATGATATTTGTTTGTGGTACATAATTACAAATTTAAGCTACACAATTGCACATGTTAAAGTTTATTTTTTTATTCCATTTCATTGATCATAATAGAGATTAATGACTGTTTCATCAACTTTTGCCTGTGAGCAGAAATTCTAGGACCAATTTCATCCTTAAAAAGACTAAACTCATTCAACAGGAAAACCCTTCATAAATACTTTTCATTGCTTTCCCCTCTTCATCCAGTATCTAGAAAGACAAGGAGTAAAAGATTAAGTATATGTGTCCTTTTTTTTTTTTTTTTGGAATATACTTTCTCCAGTCTCCTAAATCTACTCCACTTGTACTTGACATCTTTGCTAGTCACTAAATATATAGCCACCTGTCACTAAGTCTACAGCAGGGAAGAAAGGAACCATTTAGAGCTGACAGGGAAATTTTTGAATCATCTGCAAACCCGGGCTAAATAATGGGGTTACAGAACTATGCTGAAATCAGAGCACTAAAATCAGGATGCCAAATCACACTGCCCAAAGAGGCAGTGATTCACTCTTTGAAATATTATTTTTTAATGTACTTACGATAGCCACATTTTTTACAGCCGGCTCGGACACTATCCTTGTTGCAACCTGAAATAAAATTGGATGACATTTTAGGAGACATATAAAAAGAAGAAACATAAGAATTTCATCACATGAAAAAGCTAAGAAACCTCTCATTGTAGAATTTCTTTCTTTAAAGAAAAATCATTCTTGACCCAAATTAGTAACACTATTCATTGAATTGTTATGAATGCTAGAGATCACTGGAAAAAACAATTTATTCAAATTATTTTCTTTGACAATATTTCAAGAATTTCAGAATATATTTTTCTTTAACAGAAATGCAGTGTTATAGTCAAGAGCTTAAACATTCCAGGAATTCTAGAACACTGAGGAAGAAATTGCAGAGTATTTTAGCTTGTCCCTCAAATGTAAATAATTAGCTAGATATGTATATGCATACACATATTCACTATATATGCTAGTTATTATATATACATATATATGAACATTAGAGATAACAAATGTTTTTCTGCTCTCCCTTAGAAGAAAAACAAACTGACTTTTTAAAAGTAATTGGTAAAAATCCAGAAAAACACTTTAATTGCCAGCTATTCTAAGAAACATCTGAATTCAGCAATCAGATTCTGACAAGAGAAAACAAACTGCTAGTCATATATTCAGTCTGATCAATGTTTAGAAATATTTATAGTATATCTGTATCATTAATGCTACATGCAAGCAATGCTGGAATAGAATAACAGATGAAATAAATTAAAATTGATTTTGTAATAAAAATATACATAAAATTTATCACCTTAACAATTTTTAAGTGTGGAATTCAGTGGCATGAAGTACATTCACAAGGTTGTAGAACCATCACCACTATTTCCAAAATCTTTCATCATCCCAAACACTAACTATACCCATTAAATGATAACTGCCCAGTGCCCCTTCCCTCGAGCCCATGGTACTCTCCATCCTACTTTCTGCCTCTATAAATGTACCTGTTCTAGGAATCTCATATAAGTGGAATCATACAATATTTATCCTTTCATGTCTGAATTATTTTACTTGGCATAATGTTTTCAAGATCACCCAAACTGTAGCACATTATCAGAAGAACATTCCTTTTTATGGCTGCATAATACATATAGTTGAAACTAATTTTCACCTCCAATAAGGGCTTCCAGCAACCAGAAGTTCAGGAAAGAACTGTTCTATTACCTTAATGCAAGGCATCTAACTCCTAAATTCTTCATATGGAGATATAACCCAAACTCACTAATAGAGTACATAGAACACAAATATAAAATAGTGTTAATTTTAAAACAAAAAGATCACTTTTAAACCATCCCTTCACTGTTATGAAGTCAAAACACTAGTCATTTTTCCACAATCCCAAATTTACTTTAAAATACACATTACTGTTATTCTAGTAAAAAATACAGTCAGGTGTGCTATAATGCTTGTTTTAAAAACATAAATTTGTTCCAATACAGTTGACATAAGAGAGAATGATTTGAACATAATGTGACTTTTGTCCATGAAAAACACTAGGTGAATGCAGAAAGTGCTATCCAGTTGCTCTGAGGCTCATAGGAATATACAGAACACATGCAAGAACACACCCCAAAATGTTTCTAGGGACCTCAGTTCAGCGTGTGTGCTGTGAACAGTGCCCATCCACATAAGGTGTTATAACTGATCTGATTTCACATCATCCTCTTCCGCCACCATTACTTTGGAACAATTCACAAACTGCAATTCTTACGAAGTCTGCTTCCACAGCAAACTTCAGGTCTTTTACAAGGTATAGTACCCTATTTACTATATTATTTATGGGCCTTTTAACCAATTAACATGTGCAAAACTGTGCTACTGCTACTAGGTTTCTATCATTTTTTATGTATCACTGATGAAGTTTTTGACTATTGTGCCCCAATCTCACTTTTTCTCATAAACCCTGTGCTTTGTATTGCATAGAGTAGGAATGCATATGCTGCACTGTAGCAGAATTGTGGTATAACACTGGATTCATAATAAAATCTGAGGCTCTTTCATTATGAAATAATTGCCTGTTGGAAAAAAAGCTCAGAGAATCCAGGTCAGTGTTAAGTCTGTTTCCATAGAAACCATAGAGGCTGAATGAGACAGAACAAAACTGTTCTGAATGCAACATTACCATTCCTACAATAAACTAAAAATGTTGTAATGGACAAATCTGAAATGATCTCATCTCAGCACTTATGAGAAATTAACTTACTTATGACGAACTCTATCTCATATTTTTAGAATGAATGAAATATCAAACTTTTTCCAAGTAGGTCATCTTCTTTAACAAAGTTGTAACTTTTACATGATAGGACAATAAGACGAGAACTAAATAAATAACTCCATATTTAACTATGTCCTCACTAGTTTTTGGTTGGCTTAAAATTTCAAGCTTCATTTGTCCTAATTTTCATGACTGCTGGGCCAAATGAATGCTTCTACCTAGGACGTTGAATCTGATGCCTCTGATACAATAAATCTGAGACAAGTGACACAATGAAGTGGGGACATTTCATTCATTCTCCTGTCAAGATGCAGTGATGCCACTGCCACAGAGAGCAGACTCCTAACCAGGTCTGGGGCTGTGCGCCATCTTGGCTACGGATGCCCTTGGTCTCATCTGTTTTCCAAGTCCTGTTATCTAGCCTTTGCTTACATTCTGTGAGCATCCTGAGATCTTTCATTTTCTTCTTCAATTAACTAGGCAGTTTCTGTTGTTTGGAACAAGAACTCTGGTACCCAAGATCCATGTCAAACTGAATAGCAAGGCCATATTGAGAGGCCCCTATTACTTCAATTAGAAGTTATCCATTTCCCCATCTGAGGTTCTCACGCTGTTCTTCATTCCATTCCTCTTTAAAGTTTGCTAACACTGTTCACAGTAATAGAGCCTGCCTCCCTCCAAATGTTCCTTTGTAATCATGACCTACAATCCTAAAACCATTGAATAAAAACTTATAAAATTGCCTACATTAAAAAAAATGGCAAAGACCAGATAAAACAAACTCAAAAGACACATGAAAATGTAGGAACCAATATTTGCAACTCATAGCACCAATAAAGGGCAATTATGCCTACCATATAAAACCCAGAAAATCATTACGAAAAAAACCAACAACCAACAGGAAAAAAAAAAAATCAGCAAAGGAGCTAAACAGAAAGCGCACAGGAACAGAAACAAGTTTGAAACACGGAGATGCTCATCCTTACTCATAATAAGTGAAATGTACATTAAAATCTACACTGAGATCACATTTTCCCTTATCAGAATAGCAAAGAAAGGGTTGAAAAGAGTATGGGGCAGACACACTCCCATACAGTGAATAGTAGTGCAGATCAATATCACCCCTATGGAAAGCAAACTGACAAAACCTATCAGAACTATAAATGTACATACTACTTTGACCTAGCACTTCCCCATTTGGGAATGAATCTTCTCAATGTGCTTGCACAAATGCATAGTGACTTACATTGACTTATATACAAAGTTATTCACTACAGCATCATTTGTAATAGTAAAAGAGTGGAAATAATTTAGACATAAAGTATGGTTAGTCTTTACTTAATGATATCTGATGATCTCTAAGATATAAAGACAAAAAGCAAGGTATAGAACAGTGCTTGTGGTATGTTGCCATTTGTATGAAAGAAGATTAGATATAGATAAAATACAAATTATATGTAGATTTTATTTAAGATAGATGGAGAGATACAAAAAAGATCTCTAAGAATATAAATTAGTTAGCTGAAAAAAGAAGTGCCTCCAGGGGTAGAAAGGGTGAGAGATATGTCACTACACACCTTTTGGTAGCTTTTAAAATCTGAAGCATGTGAATGAATTCCCTTCTCAAAAACCAAACTAAAAACCTCCCTCAAACAACCCAACATAAAGAAGAGTTGCTGCTGTGCAAGATTCTTTAACAAAGGCAGTAACTGCATTTGTAAATTCTTCAGAGAAGCTACATTACAGATTTATAATAAAATTTTATTAACTGATGGCTTTAGGAATAAATTGCAGAGGTCTTTATCTCTTTACTTGTTAAATATTAGCAAGGGCTTACTCTGGATCTAGAGCTCTGTTAAATAACTTGAGTGTCAGGTAAGGGCTCAGGAAAATGGCTGCCTTTTACCTCCCAGGAACTTAAAGGAGTAGAAAAAGCTAGTTTCTCTAGCTTCCAGAACATGCCATTCAATTCTGTATACAACTCACTGCTTAGCATGGTGCAGCCCTGCTATATGTTTTCAACAAATGCTTGTTGCTTTGAGGTTAGAGACTTAAGAAAATACTTCCTCACTTGGGAATCAGTAACGTATGTAGCTCCCAGTTACTAGCTGTGAAACTAGAGTCTGCAGTGTCACTGGCCCATCTGAGAAATGACAGGCACTGGAATAACAGTTATAAAAGAAGGATAATTTTTTTAAAAAGGACAATTGAAATAAAAATAATGGTTATTTAGGCAAGGAAAGGGGGAAATGACAAAGGCGTAAGGGACCTTCCTACGGTGATGGAAATATTTAAAACCCTGATCTGGGTGATAGAGAAATATGAAATTCACAAATAGGGGCCAAGAACTAACTCCTTACCACCCACTCCCCCCTTCCCCAGGAATGACAGGATCAGATATATAGTTAAGGAAGATTATTTCAGCAGCAATGTGCAGCATAGACTAGAGAGAAAAGAAAATATGTACTGTTTAGGAGTGAAAAGCAATTGGATGCATTGTGATTTAGAATTCTTTTATTACTAAGATGTTAAAGTAATGTGTTTTAAAAATTTGACTCACTTTTATATGCCAGATGTAATGTTAATTTGGGTACAGAAAATTCCCTATCTTGGCTATATAGATTTTACTGAATGAGAGAAAAAGTTTTTGTGCCAGCAACATCAGTAACATACACTGCCACTGGGTGTCAGGTGGATTCTTCATGGGGAACAGTGAATCATCAACATGACTGTCAGAACTAATGTCAACAACTGTGAATGGGCAAAGTAGTTTCTAAAACAAAGTCAACTTCACTGAAACCTGTATTTAAATCTCATTTTTATTTTTTATTTTTTTAAAGATTTTATTTATTTTGAGAGAGAGAGAGAGAGAGGAAGAGAGCGAGCACAAACAGGGGGGAGCAACAGAGGGAGAGGGAAAAGCAGACTCCCCGCTGAGCAGGGAACCTAATGTGGGGCTCCATCCCAGGACCCTGGGGTCATGACCTGTGCCAAAGGCAGATGCTTAACTGTCTGAGCCACCCAGGCGCCCCTTAAATGTCATTTTTAAAATAACAACTAAGAGTCTACGATTTCCCTAAGAAAGTACACATTTCATTGTGTTGCCTACGTAATGGTGTATGCTTACACATAATGCTGTGGAAAAACAGCTGAAGTAGGCGACCATAAAACAGAAGAGGCTGATTTTCACTTGTGGAAAGCATCCTCGTCACTTTATAGTCTTATCTCATAATAATCACTAGCAAGACCACCCGATAAATGCCACACTGAATCCATATGAGCATTATACCTAAAAATAAAAGAGCGTAACTTAATACTTGGCCTTCTCAATAATTATCTCAAATGGTTTCTGATGGATGGAGCCTTATTTTTCTTTAATCCACTACCTGGATCGATCACGCAAGAAATTATCTCAACATTTTCTGTATCTCTATTTCCTAATGGTACTTGCATTGTACTCTTACAGTGCTGTCATGTCTATTATCTCAATTTTTGCTGGGTTTAAACAGTCTTTCCATGTCTTGCCATCTAGCTTAATGGCACAATTTAAGATTATTACACTTTGGAGTATTATTTTGAATCAGAAGAAGGCTAACATATCTATAACACTTGTCTAAGTTTAAGGCAATTCCAATAAGGACTTTTTAAAAATCACTTTTTTTTCTTCTTTCTTAAGCACCCCATTTTTATTACTAGACTTGAGTTTCATGAGAACACAAGATGTGATGTTGTGTCCCCTAGAGTGTCTATACCATGTAGGTGCTCAAAACGCTTGCTCAAGTAATAAAACCAACAGTGACAGCAACTCAACTCTAGATGTAGTGGTGCAATACAAGGATCACCAGGGCTGATGTGAAGGCTCAGGACGCCTAGGCAATCTACTGTGCAGACCGGCCTTCCTCTGCTAGCTCCTTACAGGTTGATAAGCTCCAGGCTGCAGCCACAGACCCTTCCTTCACACCCTACTCACTCCACCTGAGCACAGGCAGCCACTACAATGGTCTTAACTCCTATTACATCTGTGGATGACTCAAATTGTGGTCTTCGACTCTGGCTTCTTTCCTAAGCTACAAATTTTCTCTTACTACCTACTAGATATTTCCATTCATATGTCTGACTATACCTTAACACAAACCCCAAACTGAAATTCTCATCATCCCCCTAAAACCTGCTCCTTCTCAGGTATTGCCTATATTAGTAAATGGCCCCACCCAATCCAGTAACAGTGAAACCCCACTTCCTGTCTTACCCACCTACACTGGATCAATCACTGATTCCTAGTGAGTCTACCATCAAAAATCTATCTCCAATCCATGTACTTCTCTCCTTTCCTGATACCATACCTGAAGCATCACCATAACTTACCAGAATTTACTAACTGGTGACCTTGTCTCCAAACTAGCTTCCTTCCAATCTACTGTACAGCCAGAATGATCTTTCCAAAATATGAATGTCTTAAAACTCTTAAATGGCTTCCTATAGTCCTTGGGAAAATATCCAAACTGTCATGGCTTACAAGGTCCTTTAAGAGATGGAAACTATCTTGTAAAATATACTATAACATGGCAAGATGAGTAAGTGCATGGGGCCTAGAAGAGCCCCACTGACCTGTCACTTACTATCCCTTAATCAGCAAGTGATTTGATTTGTTTATCCCTCAGTATCCTCATATAAAATTGAAGTATTAATACTTATCTTACAGTGCGGACTGAGATTAAATGAGATAAAATACAATGCTTGACACACTGACACATCTGATACACAGTAAATGCTACTTACACATCTGATACATTAGTAAATATTAGCTACTGTTATTAACTCCCTAGTTAATTTCTCACTTCTCTCCCATTTGTATTGTGAGTTCCATTTATAGGGAGTATCTTTTACTTCTTTTATTTCCTCTTCTCATACATTTCCTCTTCCTTTACATATCCAGTCCCTCAGGGGGCAACTTCCTCTGTCACCACTCCAACCCTCCTGGAATTCTTCAAGATTCATCCTAAATGCCACATCCTCTAGGAAGTCCATCTTCCTAGCCCCTCCAGTCTTCTGTGAGGTGCCCTTACTATGTGCTCCTGAAGGCTTCAAATTTCCCCTGCCATACATGTCTGACTTTCTGGTCCTTCCTCTCTATTGCTAAATTCTAAGTTCTGTGTGAAGAGCAACTGTCTTGTTCACCTTTGTATTCCCACTGCCTAGCACATTGCCTAACACGTGGTAGGCACTTTCAGTAAAGATTGTTCTGTGTATGAATGAGTGTATCTTTCCTCTCTCTTAATTCCGCCTCCTCCCAAAACTGCAGTGGTTAGAAAAGCGCAATATCCTTGTAACAGTGACCCGTAAAATATAGTTCAGAAAAGGTTGCCACGGTACAAACATGGTTAAACAATACTGGGAAGGGTAGGTTAAAACAAAGTTAGGGCTTCTGAACCACAGCACTTCTTAGTCTTTCATATACTAAAGAGCATAGTGAATCTCCAAGCTGTAGGTTTGGGGGTGGGGGGTAGGGATATAATTCTCAAAATAACTCCTGCAACCAGGGTTCTTCAGAAGACATCACAGCAAACCTGGTTTAAGCAGATGCCCTCCCCGACTAGAACTTCCAAGCAAGCTGGTAGTTGTGGACCAGAAATCTCTGAAGCACTTATTTCGTAGGGTTCACTGTTTTTAGGTCGGTACCCACTGGACACAGAACCTGAGAGCTGGAAGAAACCACAGACATAAAGGAGCAAATCTTCCTTTATAGATGCACAAAGAGAGGCCCAGAGGGGGAAAGCAACCGGTCCACTGCCACACAGGAACTCCGTACAATAGGAAGAGAGAGTAGAAGCCCAGACGTCAATTTCGTCCCTGCGACTTCCACGACAAACAATGCCTCCGGCTACTTGGGTCTGTCAAGTGTTGCCACCTGAATTTTATTTTCAAGCCATACCGAAGTTAAGTCCGTTTTTCTCGGCTCCTCGCCCCCTAGGCCTCCAGTTCCCGGCCCTCCTCCCCCCACGACACACTTTCCCGGTAATCCATCCAGCGCCGCGGGAGCTCGACTGGGGTGGGGGAGACAGTTTCTGTCGTTCGTTCTTCCCTTCAGAGATTATTTTTGGAGTGTAAACTTTTTCATGGAGACCAAACGAACCTGTTAATTTTAACGCCCCCGCCTCAATCCCCATGGGCGCTACTCCCGAGCCCAGCGCACCCCAACCTACCCTACCCGCTCCCTTCCTCGTCTAGACCTACGGGCCCTGGCGTCGGTCTTCACCTGGGACTGCCATGGCGCTGGTAAGAGGGGTCACAGGAGCCGTAGGCTTTCGAGAGGACACCCGCCTCCCACCTGCAGCGAGGACAACAAACGGCGAGGGCGGCCTCTTTCTCCCACCGGCGCCGCGGGACCTCGGTGACAGTACAGGAAGGCACAGGAAGGCCTCCGGCGATAGCGGAACCAAGTCGCGTTGATTCAGTTTCCCGGAGAGTCGTAATACAGAACACACATGGTCCGAACCATTGCTGCATGCTTCGGGGGGGGGTGAATGAGACCTGCACGTACGTGTACTGAGGTAAACAACACCAGGATTTATAGATTGCATTTAAAAATTGTAACACAAATTAAGTTAATCTGTGGGTTCTTAATAATATTTTCTCCTTCCCTGGAGGTCATCGGAATCCCCCTTCTCAGGATTAGCGGTGCTCTGGTCCAGGAGCGACATGGAGGCGTCCGTGAGGAACTAGTTTGGTGGAGGGAGAGTGCTTGTTGTTGCAGTCTTGGCGACACTAACAAACTGGAGCTTTCTGCGACCACCCGATTGAAGGAAGGGTGCACTGATCGGTGGACAGCTTTAGTGATTGGCCCTCCGTTCTCATTCCCAATTAGAAGCAGAGTCCTGAGCACTGACCAGCATGAGCAACATCTACATCCAGGAGCCTCCCACCAACGGGAAGGTGAGAGCCTCATCTAGGGTACCGGGGCTCCTCACCGACTAAGGGAGTTTTGGGGTCTTAGCGTTGGAAAAGATCACAAGAAGTCATGTCCCTCACTCTTGCTCTTAACAGGATTGCGTCGAAAACCATGTATTGACACCTCTCAGCAAATACTTTGAAAAAGTCCTCAAATGCTGATTTCTCCGTCTACCAGCCGTCTGGTCCTATTTCTTGCTTCAGCCTAACTCATGCAGGCGTTTTTTAGGGTCTTAGGTACAAACCTAAGTACATTTTAAATTTCGACTTTTTTTTTTTCCTTTTTGCTCAACTTGGAAATTACTCTTTCTCCATTCGTTCAACAATCATTTATCGAACGCCTGGTAAGCACCAGGCACTGTACTAGGTGCTGGGGCTACAAAGATGGATGGATAAGGTCTAGTTGTTGCTCTGGAAGAAGTTACGATTTTTGGGGGGAGGCAGGCAGGTAGAGAAAAGCCTTGTGATATGTCTGGTAGGCATGCTTAAGGAGAGCAGGAGGCTAGTGCTATGGTACTACTAAAAAGTGAGCAACTGGGAAAGGAGAGAAAAGCTTCATGGATGAGGTCTTTTTTGAGCTGGTCTTAAAACATGAGATGATTGTCAGGGAAAGTAGAGAATGGGAAATGTTCCCACATTAGAATGGGAGAATGATTCCCTGATTGATTTAATGGTCAGGGTATGTCAATTCCCATCTAAGATTTTTCTAGGCAGTATGAGGCAGAGGAGTCAGTAAGTATATAGTATCACCTGAATTCTTAAACTGAGAGCTAGTCTATATCACATATGAAAGATGATGAACCAGCATAATGGAGAAAATAGTGGGGCTGAAACTACATAGTTGAATTAGGATAAATTAAATTTATATCAGATACAATTCTGTTGCATGCTTGTATCATAATTTATCCAATTTTTTGTTGGTCGACATTTTATAATATAATGAAGGCAATTGAAAACAAAACCAATAATGCTGTAATTGATATCCCCAGCAAAAATTTTACTGGGTATTTTGAGCTGAGCAATTCTTTTAATTCGTTGTTTGAACTTCTCCTTACTCCTCACCCCTACCTCACATCATTGTGAAAACTCAGAATACCCCTCTTCACATTTCCAAATGTTTATTAAGGGTAATGTCACCCCCAGTTAATAAACATTGGTAGAGAATGGATACATTGCCCATCCTTCTAGGCTGGGCCTTCACACTTACCGTTCCTTTCTCTAGTATACTCTTTGGCCTGTTCAAATGTCTCCTTATCAGAGAGGACTTTTCTTTTCTTTTTAAATTTTTTTATTAATATATAATGTATTATTTATTTCAGGGGTACAGGTCTATGATTCATCAGTCTTACACAATTCACAGCGCTCACCTTAGTACCTACACTCCCCAGTGTCCATCACCCAGTCACCCCAACCCTCCCACCCCCCACCACTCCAGCAACCTTCAGTTTGTTTCCTGAGATTGAGTCTCTTATGGTTTGTCTTCCTCTCCGGTTTCGTCTTGTTTCATTTTTCCCCTCCCTTCCCCTATGATCCTCTGTCTTGTTCCTCAAATTCCTCATATAAGTGAGATTATATGATACTTGTCTTTCTCTGATTAACTTATTTCACTTAGCATAATACCCTCTAGTTCCATCCACATCGTTGCAAATGGCAAGATTTTATTTTTTTGATGGCTGCATAATATTCCAGTGTGTGTGTGTGTGTGTGTGTGTGTACACACACCACATCTTCTTTATCCACTCATCTGTTGATGGACATCTAGGCTCTTTCCATAGTTTGGCTATTGTGGACATTGCTTCTATAAACATCAGGGTACACGTACCCCTTCGGATCCCTACATTTGTATCGTTGAGGTAAATAGTAGTGCAATTGCTGGATCGTAGGGTAGCCCTATTTTCAACTTTTTGAGGAACCTCCACACTGTTTTCCAGAGTGACTGCACCAGCTTGCATTCCCACCAACAGTGTAGGAGGGTTCCCCTTTCAGAAAGGACTTTTCTGTTTACTCTGTAAAATAGCAAACCCCATTCATGTCCTGCCTCCCAACATTCTCTGCCCCTCTCCCTTTACCTCTTCAGTTTTTTCTAACTACTTACTAGTTACTGTTTATTGTGTCCTCTCCCTTCCCTTCTCCCCATAGAATGCAAGCACTATGATGGCAGGGACTGGCATCTAGAATGATGCTTGACCCGTGGTAGGAAGAGTTCAGATATGTACTGATTGAATGAATAAATGGATAAATTAATACTCTATTTCTCTTAAAGTATTAAGCATCAGTGAGTTTGAGGTTATACTGCTTCTGGTCAAGGGAAGATTTAGTTGCTTTACTCTGGAGGAAGATTTGACGTGGTCATAAAGAGGAAAAGCTTTAACATAGATACATGCCTGAACAGGAGATCTTTTATTCAACAAATGTTTATTGAACAACTAGCACATGCCAACTTCTATGCTAGGTTTTAAGGATACAAGGGAAAGAAAAGCCAGCATTGTCCCTATTGTCATGGAGTCAGTGGAATGAAATACACATTCACCAAATAGTCATGCAAATAAGTACAAGCTAACTGTGATAAACACCGTCCTTATGAAACAGAATTGGGCTTACAGAGAATATCAGGCCTAGTCAAAGTTTTCCTTCAAAAACAACTGGGGATTTTTTTCCAGCATAAGGCCAATTGCAGACATCGAAGCTTCAAAGCTGTGTACCATAGAGAGCACATGGCAAAAATGTTGGCCTGGAAAGAATTTAAAGAGATATAATAACAAGTTTTCTCAGTCAGTGTTTAGTCCCTATGCTGTCTAATGATACATTAGGTACTAAAAGGATAAAGAGATACTCAGAATAAACGGGACAAAGTTCCTCCCTTCAAAGAGCATAGAATCAACTGAGAAATCATTGACACGTTTTATCAGTGGTAGACCCCTGGCAATTGGCTATAAATGTGCTGTGTTTTGCTGTTACTCTGCCTCTGAAGATGAGGCACAGAAAGTACCATTGATAGAAATGTCCTTACACACTCGAGATGAAATTTCCACATATTATGATCTCTTAATTTAAATTGCATATTCATATATATTTATTCTTAAGAAACATTTTATTATCAAAGTATTATTTAGGAGCCTTAGGAAAAGGAGCCACTGAAACCTCACAAAGTAGAGTTGGCCAAGAGAAATGTATGGATTAAGAAGCCACGTGCCTTTTTTTTTTTAATTCTTTATTTAAATTCAATTTAGTTAACATATACTGTATTACTAGTTTCAGGGGTAGAATTAAGTAATTAATCAGTTGCATATAACACCCAGTGCTCATTACATCAAGTGCCCTCCCTAGTACCCATCATCCAATTATCCCTTCCCCCCACCCACCTCCCCTCCAGCAACCCTCAGAGTTGTTTCCTAGAGGTCAGGTTTTCCTCCCTCTCTATTTTCATCTTATTTTATTTTTCCTTCCCTTCCCCTATGTTCATCTGTTTTGTTTCTTAAATTCCACATATGAGTGAAATTAAATGGTGTTTATCTTTCTCTGACTGACTTATTTGACTTGGCATAATACCCTCTAGTTCCATCCACATCATTGCACATGGCAAGATCTCATTCTTTTTGATGGCTGAGTAATATTCCATTATACAAATACGCCACATCTTTTTTATCCATTTATCTGTCAAGGGACATCTAGGCTCTTTCCATAGTTTGGCTATTGTGGACATTGCTGCTAAACATTGGGATGCATGTGCCCCTTTGAATCACTATGTGTGTATCCTTTGAATAAATACCTAGTAGTGCAATTGCTGGGTCATAGGATAACTCAATTTTTAACTTTTGAGGAACCTCCATACTGTTTTCCAGAGTAGCTGTATCAGTTTACATTCCCACCAACAGTGTAAGAGTGCTCCCCTTTCTTCACATCCTGGCCAACATCTGTTGTTTCCTGACTTATTTTAGCTATTCTGAACAGTGTGAGGTGGTATCTCATTGTGGTTTTGATTTGTATTTCCCTGATGCCGAGTGATGTTGAACCTTTTTTCCTGTGTCTGTTGGCCATTTCTATGTCTTCTTTGGAGAAGTGGCTGTTCATGTCTTCTGCCCATTTCAAGACTGAATTTTGTTTTTTGGGTGTTGAGTTTGATAAGTTCTTTATAGATTTTGGATACCAGCCCTTTATCTGTTAAGACATTTGCAAATATCTTCCCTCATTCCATAGGTTGCCTTTTAGTCTTGTTGACTGTTTCCATTGCTGTGTGAAAGCTTTTTATCTTGATGAGGTCCCAATAGTTCATTTTTGCCTTTGTCTCCCTTGCCTTTGGAGATGTGTCTTGAAAGAAGTTGCTGTGGCCGATGTCGAAGAGGTTACTGCGTATGTTCTCCTCTAGGATTTCCATGGATTCCTGTCTCACATTTAGATCTTTCATCCATTTTGAGTTGATTTTTGTGTGTGGTGTAAGAAAGTAGTCCAGTTTCATTCTTCTGCATGTTGCTGTCCAATTTTCCCACACCATTTGTTAAAGAGACTATCTTTTTTCCATTGGATATTCTTTCCTGCTTTATTGAAGATTAGTTGACCACACGTGCCTTCTTTTTTAATTCAGTATTTTATCAGTGGAAAGATTAAGAAAGTCTAGTAGGCAAGGGGGCCCAACCATGTATGCATTCTTTTTTTTTTTTTTTTAAGAGAGAGAGAGAGCAGGAGCAGTGGGGAGAGGGAGAAGCAGACTCCCCACTGAACAGGGAGCCTGATATGGGGCTCAATCCCAGGACCCTGAGATCATGACCTGAGTCAAAGGCAGGTGCCTCCGTGTATGCATTCTTTTTACTAGGTATAAGTTGACTGTAGCCAAAAAAAATTACGTAAGAATAATAATTACAACAATAATAGCTACCATTTTTTGAGCATTTACTATTTGTCAGGTACTGTTCAAAGCAGTCTGTGTAGAATAAATCATTTTGTCCTCACAACAAACATAAGAATATTATTGTCCCTATTTTTAGATAAGAAGTTGAGTCACAGATATATTAGATATCATGTCCAAAGTAACAAAGCTACCTTAAGTGGAAAGGTCGGTATTGGCATTTGAGCAACCTGACTCCACAGACTATGAAGGGAGGGATGATGTACATTGGCTTGTTCTTTAGAGCAGTGGTTTCTAAACCAGTGAGTGTACACTTTAGGGGCTATGTAAAACCATGCATGAGATGCAGGGAGAAAAATCTACGTTCTTCTGTTTGTATTTATTTTCTTCTTTCTTGTTTAAATGTAATATTTTATATATAAAAAGGAACATATAAATTCAGTTAGTCATTCAGTCGCTTTTTATATATCATGTAATTTTTCCTAATGCATTGCTAAATGGATTTACATTTCATGGTATCTGGATTAACTAAACCAGTCCTTACAAATTTCATATTAAAAATAATATTAATAATGTAAACATAGGCAAACCATAAGAAAATGGTAGAGCTGATGCCTCAGCATGGGAAGTATGTCAAAAATCAGAAATTATTATGAAAATTATTTGAAATGTAGATTTCTAATTATTGTTAATGGCGAACTTTGTCTTAAATGTATATTGTGCCTTGACATATTTATAAGTAAGAATATAAAGCCATTGTTATTTTCAGGACATTTAAAAGCTGAGTGTATAGAACAGGAAGATGGACCTATACAATTTGAAAACATTATACTAAATGAAAGAAGCCAGATAAAAAAAGCCACATACTGTATGATTCCACTTATATGAAATGTTCAATAGGCAAACCCATAGATAGAAAAAGTAGATTAGTGGTTGCCAAGGGATAGGAGTAGGAGGAAATAGGGAGTGACTGCTAATGGAGACACGGTTTCTTTTGGGGGTGATGAAATGTTCTGGAATTAGATAGTGGTCATGGTACTAAAAATCACTTTAAAAAGGTGAATTTTTTGGTATGTGAATTATATCTCAGTAATGCTGTTATTTAAAAAAAAGTTTCAATTTACCACTAGTAAAGAAGATTAAGAATTATTTAAAAATACTATTTTTATGTAATCCTTTGAAATGTTTATCTTCTGTGACCCTTAAAATACTAGAGAAAAAAAATGTACATATTTGAGGACTCTGTGTGCCCAATTCCTTACCTCCCTTCCCACTTCCCTTTTCTTCTTTGCTAATGGGGATGCATACTTTGAAAAATTTGGAATCATTGTATTAGAGTTGCAAGGGAGAGAAGACGTGTAGGTTCCCTTTAACAGTAATATTTTATTTCAAGTATACAAGGGGATAATAGGTAAGACAGTACATTGTCTTTTTAGATATACTGTACTTTTAGGATTGGGATATACACCAGTTATCATGCAACATCTGAAGGTGTCACCCAGTGTTCTAGATACAATCTAGGGAGTTACTCAGCCACTCAGTTTACATCCCAGAAATATACCTCCCAAGAAAATGAGAATCCAGTTGGGTTGGTTTGTCATGGTAGAGTCTTTCTTTCTTCTTTCTTTCTTTCTTTCTTTTCTTTCTTTCTTTCTTTTTCTTTCTTTCTTTTGTTCTTTTTTTTTAAGATTTTATTTATTTCTTTGAGAGAGCAAGAACATGTGCATGTGCACCAGCTTGGGGGGAGAGAGAGGGAGAAGCAGACTCCCTGCTGACCGGGGAGCCTGATGCAGGGCTCAATCCCAGAACCCCAAGATCATGACCTGAGCTGAAGGCAGACGCCTAACCTACTGAGCCACCCAGGTGCCTCCCATGATAGAGTATTTCTTTTGGGTACTGTTTCATGCCAAGCCAAGTTAGAAGTCTTTACCTTCATGAGCTGGTAGAAAAGAGGCTATCAAAGGATTCCATTGACTATAGATGGTGATTTTGAGAATACATTTTAGTAATATACTAACCTAAAATTAGATTAAGAATGTTTCATTGTAAATTAGGAATGGCATGATTTTTTTTTTTTTTAAGAGAGAGAGTGGGGGCTGGGGGCAGAGGGAGAGAGAGAGAGAGAAAATCTCAAGTAGACTCCCCACTGAGCATGGAGCCTGGTGTGGGGCTCACTCTCATGACCTGATATCATGACCTGAGCCAAAATCAAGAGTCAGACACTTAACTGACTGAGCCATCCAGGTGCTCCAGGAATGGCATGATTTTGAATGAGAAAGTAGAGTGTTTATATGTAAAAAGATAATTGTAAAATTGTCTTATGGTGTCACAATTTCATGGGTTCATTGTTCTTTAATTTCTTAATTTGCTATGCCAATATTATTGGAAGAAAAGCTGCAAGAATCTTAATTAAAGCGAGTTTAAATGATTGATTTTTAAATGAGTAAGTTTTTCTGATTAAAAAAGGTAATGCTGTTTTTTCTTAAGTCCTAAATGATTTCTAAAAATGGTATTTGAAAGATATAAATGTATAATGACTTATATTGAATGAATTTTTTTATCGAAGTATAATTAACATACAGTGTTATATTAGTTTGAGGTGAATGGTAGAATGAGTCAACAATTCTATACAGTATTCACTGCTCAAAATAAATGTATTCTTTAATCCTCTTTATCTATCTCACCACCCCCACTTCCCCTCTGACAGCCACCGTTTTATTCTCAGTATTTAAGGGTCTGAGGTTTTTTTTTTCTTTTTTTCTGTTTGTTTTGTTTCTTAAATTCTACATATGTGTGAGAACATATGTATTTTTCTTATTGTGTTGGACTTACTTTATTTAGCATTGTTATACCATCTTCCTCCATCCATATTGCTTTAAATGGCAATATTTCATTCTTTTATATGACTAATATTCTACTACCACATATATATGTGTGTGTATCTTTGTATATATACATGTACATTTACATATATACATGTACACACACACATACACACACACACGTCTATACCACTTCTTTTATCCATTCATCTATGGATGGACACTTGGGTTGCTTCCATATCTTAGCTATTATAATTACTGCTGCTATAAACATAGGGGTGCATATATCTTTTCAAATTAGTGTTTTTATTTTCTTAGGGTAAATACTCAGTAATGGAATCACTGGATCATATGGTAATTCTATTTTCAATTTTTTAAGTAACCTCTGTACTGCTCTTCACAGTGGCTACAGCAGTTTGCATTCCTACCAACAGTGCATGAGTGTTCCTTTTTCTCTACATCTTTGCCAACATTTGTTATTTCTTGTCTTTTTGATCCTAGCCATTCTCACAGGTGTGAGGTAACATCTCATTGTGGTTTTGGTTTACATTTCCTTGAGTATTTGCATTGCTCAACTGATTTGAGCACCATTTCATGTGTCTGTTGGCCATCTGTATGTCTTCTTTGGAACAATGTCTGTTTAGGTCCTCTACCCATTTTTAATCAGATTATTTGGTGTTTGTTTTGGTGTTGGGTTGTATAAATTCTTTATGTATTTTGGTTATTAACTCCTTATCAGATATATCATTTGCAAATATCTTCTCCCATTCATTAGGTTGCCTTTTCGTATTGCTGATAGTTACCTTTGCTGTGCAGAAGCTTTTTATTTTGATGTAATCCCAATAGTTTATTTTTGCTTTTGTTGCCCTTGCCTGAAGAGACATTATCTACAAAAATGTTGCTAAATCCAGTGACAAATTACTGTCTTTTCCCTTAGGAGTTTTATGGTTTCAGACCTCACATTTAAGTTTTTAATCCATCTTGAGCTTATTTTTATGTATGGTAAAAGAAAAATGGTCCAGTTTCATTCTTTTGCATCTAGCTGTCCAGTTTTTCCAATACCATTTGTTGAAGAGATTGTATTTTCCCTGTTGTACTTTTTGAGTATACCAAGAAAAGCCCAGCAAAGTTTTTAATTTTAATTTTAACTTTAAAATTGAAAACTCATTAATGAATGCTTCAAATTGAGCAGCCTTTCAACTAATTATCAAGCCAAAATGATAATTTAATATAATGATATTATATTCTTTCTACAGGTTTTATTGAAAACTACAGCTGGAGATATTGACATAGAGTTGTGGTCAAAAGAAGCTCCTAAAGCTTGCAGAAATTTCATTCAGCTTTGTTTGGAAGGTAATCATAACTCTTGAGTTTTATTCTGTAGGAGAAATTTTATTAATTTACAAATAAACTGAAGTGTATCTTTCCACAACACTGAAGCCTGCTGTTAAATGGTGGTGATGAATGATAGGAGTTGATATGAGCGATACGGTGTTGAGCTACTCTGTCAGGAAATAGAGAGAGGAAATAAAGACTGTCTTTCAAATCTGTGTATCTTTAGCAGAGAAATTTATCTCACCAATAAAACTTTGATCCTTTTTTATCTTTTTGTCCATTCCCCACTTCTTTCTTTCATCCTCTAAAGGTACTCCCTAAGATTGCCTTGAGTTCTCCATTTTCTTTACCCTTCAGTTGTTACTTCTATCCAAGTAACTATCAAATTTAGAATTCCAGCCATTTCCTCTCTTCTTCACTTTAATTTACATATCCAAGTGCCTAGTGGACTTTACTCCTGTCTTCCTCTGCCAGCTATAACTAAACCAGATTGCCTTGACTTTCACCTGCATAATTGTGATTGCCTTTTACCTGGTCTTTCTCTCTGTCATCTTTAATATGTTTACCCTCTTATTTATTCATCTGGCAGCTGAATCCTCAGACGGCTTGGCTTCCTAGCTTTCCAACCTTGTTTTTCATTGCACTAAATAAGCATATGGTTTCTTTCACTTGACTATTATTTTTATTTCCTGAGCAGTCCCTTCCCATTTTCACTTTCACAAATCCTCATATCTTCATTCATAACCTCAGTCTCCTTTTCGGAATACTTTTTCTTTCCTTCTTTACTGTTTAAGTCTACCCACTTTTTAATCTCTGTCGAGAATTCCATCTTCTCCATGAAGCCTTCCATCCAGCATTCAGTGATGTCATTATCAATGTTTCCAGTATGATTTTAGATTGAGACACAAAGTGACTATTTTTCATTCACTAAACTTTACAGAATTATACATCCACTTGAGTGTTTTCTTCTTCAGAATATTCCCTTATAGAACTAAACATTCTAAATATTTTTGTAACTTGTTGACTTTTAGAATACATTGCGTATGGTTTCGAATATCTCCAGTGATGGCAATCATTGTCTTTTTAAGTTATATCTGATTTGTAGGGACAGACAAGGTTAATCAGGTATCAGAAAACAGCATTTTGAGTCAAAAGCAAGGTGTGAAAGAGAACCTAATATAACCAGTAGGAGGGTACAGCAAGAGCTCTCCAAATAATAATTACACAAATAGATAATTACCAGGGGGAGATTTAAGATATAAAAATACACAGACCCCCCCCAAAAAAAAACTGCCAAAAAAAATAGAACTACATCTGCAAAGACCATTATTAATAATTGCTATGGCAGGCAGGAAGGAAATTGAGTCAGACAGATAGTACAGAGAAGCCTCAAATAACTATCAACAGAACCAAGAAACACAGTAGACACAGAGAAGTCAGACTTGTTTCTGGAAAGAAGTTTTGAAGACTCAAAAGCTCAAATTTTACAGGGGAAGAGTGAAAGTACAAAAACATTAGAAAGAGTGAATGGTAATTAATAATCCATGACCAGGTGAATGGAAGAAACAGAAAACATCTGGATATAATATGATAGTGAAGAAGAAATAAAGTTCTTCAGTTAGGTCATGGTGGAACTTAATTGGAACAACAAAAAATTATTCCCCTACTTATAAGAATACAAGGAGACAGAAAAAAGAATAGGAAAATCATAAGAAAAATAACTAGAGCAAATCTCTTAAATTGAACAGGTGAAAGACAGAATTATTACTGCAAAGGCTAACAAGAAGCCTGAGAAGATTAATTTAAATGAAGATACTCCCAAATTAAAGTCAGGGTTTTAAAAATACAATTTAGGGAACCCCATTTTAATTCACTAATTCTATGATTTAAACAAGTCATGATATTTCTAGATCTTAAAACATTCATATCAGTACTTACTTCAAAAAGGGTTGATTTCCAGAATTAAAAAGGAAATGAGTAAAAACCAGGAAGGTGGAACATGACATATATATGGCAGTTAAAGGGAAGTTTTTAGTTGTTTTTTTAGCTTTGCTGAGGTATTATGGACAAATAAAAATTGTATATATTTAGGATGTACATGATTTTTTTAAGTGTACAATGTGATGATTTAAGACACATATACACTGTGAAATGATTATCACAATCAAGTTAAGTAACATATCCATCACCTTACATAGTTACCTTGTGAGTGTATGTGTGGTGAGAACACTTGAGATCTACTCTCTTAGTAAATTTCAAGTATACAACACAGTACTGTTAATTATAACTTCCATGCTGTACATTGGGTCCCCAGAAGTTATTCATTTTATAATTAAAAATTTATGGGGTGGCTGGATGGCTCAGTCAGTTAAGCATCTGCCTTCAGCTCAGGTCATGATCCCAGGGTCCTGGGATGGAGCCCCGGGTCAGGTTGGGCTCTCTACTCCACAGGGGGTCAGTTTCTCCTTCTCCCTCACCCCCTCCCCCTTCTCATTCTCTCTCTCTCTCTCGCTCGCTCACTCTCAAATAAAGAAATAACATCTTTAAAAAATTAAAAAGAAATTTATACCTTTTGACCAACATCTCCCCATTTTTCTCACCCACCAGCACCTGGCAACTACTATTTTACTCTCCAGTTCTATGAGTTTGACATTTTTTTTTAAAAGATGTTATTTATTTATTTGACAGAGAGAGACACAGCAAGAGAGAGAACACAAGCAGGGGGAGTGGGAGAGGGAGAAGCAGGCTTCCCGCAGAGCAGGGAGCCAGATGTGGGGCTCAATCCCAGGACCCTGGGATCATGACCTAAGCTGAAGGCAGACGCTTAATGACTGAGCCACCCAGGTGCCCCAAGTTTGACATTTTTAGATTCCACATACAAGTGTTATCATACAGAATTCATCATTCTGTGTCTGGGGGAAGTTTTTAGTTTTTATGAAAATGAAAGATCTATAGTTACATAGACTTAATCTTGGATTTCAGGTTTTGGGGAATAGGTAAACATTTAAAAGTGAGTGAAAATTTAAAAAATTTTAAGTTTAAGAAAAGGTTTAAGAAGCTAGAAGGAAAGGGAAGCTTGTTGCTTTTGATAATTTTCTTGGTTCCTCTGAAGTTTGAGGAAGGAATAAAATTTTAGGTTAGCAAAACAAAGTGGGAAGCAGAAATATTTGTTTAAAAAAACAAAGAGGCTAAAATAAATAGGGCAGACAGATAACAAATGAGTTTTAAATAAAAAGTTATTCCTTAAAGTATTTATAAAATTAAACAGAAACACCAGATTCTGGAAGAAATACACATAAATCACTTAAAAATGCAGATGTAAATTCCTATATTATACTTGGCAGAAATACAATTAGACAAAGTATATTATGATATCCATATACTGTATAGCCAGAAATACAAATATAATGGAAAATACCAGAACCACAGCAGCCAAATAGGAAATTTAATATTTAAGATACATGAAAATTTCTTTCTTCAATAGTGGAGAAAAATCAGGAGACTATTATGAATACACATAATGAAGTTATAAAACCTCTTTCTTCAAAATACTTATGGGAATGATACATAAACATTTAAGAAGTCAAACATTGCGGGCAATATAAGCTATTATAGTACATAGTAAGCTAGAAGGACAACCATAAATGCATAGTTCAGCAGTATTATTAATGTTATATGGAAATAAAAAGAGTGGAGATGAATTTTATGGAAATTTAAAATTTTAGCTGTAGTAGATTAAATACAAAATTATGGTGTAGAGAAATTATAGAAAGTCCCTACTCAATATATATAGTATTATAATAACTTCATTCATCTAACAAGAGTATAATTAGGAAAATTAAAAAAGTTTAAAGTAAAAAGCCAATTGAAGGGCTTAACAGGAAATAGGAAAAAGGAGTAAGATGGGTAATTTTAAAATCTGAAAGCACAAGTAATGAAGATCTCTTTCATGTCCCCCTTCCCTCACATCTAATAGATTACTGAGTCTTATAGACCCTGCTTCCTAGAGAATTCTTAAATATGTGCACCTCCGTATAAGTCACAGTTAGGTTTTACTCTTGGGACAATAGTTGCTTCTCACTCTAGCCTTTGTCGTTTCCATTCCATTCTCCTTACTGAGTTTGAGTGATCTTTTGAAAAAGCAGATCTGATCAAAATGTTGATTGACTGCATATTAGGGACCAAAGCTTTCTGATATAGACTGGGGTATGTTATATATTTAAATTTGTAGAATTTAAGTGAAAATATTAAAGTTTGACCTGGCATTTTTGTTGGACTTGAAAATTTATAGATTACCTCCATATTATCTTATTTAATCTTCAAAACAATACTGTGAGTTAATTTATTTTATAATGAAAATTATATGTACATCATCGTGGGCAATAGTTAAAAATACTGTATTGCATATTTGGGAGTTGGTAAGAAAGTAGATCTTAAAAGTTCTCATGGCAAGAAAAAGGAATTTGTAACTATGTGAGGTGCTGGATGTTAGACTTAACTGTGGTGAACACTGCACAGTATAAACATATATTGAATCATGTTGTACACGTGAAACCACTGTAATGTTAAATGTCAATTATATCTCCATTTTTAAGAAAAGGGTGGGAGAAATATGTTTAAGGCTAGCCAGCCAACAAGATGCATGACTCAGAACTCCTGAATGCTGCATAGTTTTAACCTACTCTGAGTAAATGGTTACTTATAGGAGAGATACTTTTAGACTGTTTTTACAGTTTCTGTATGTAACCAAGGAGCACTTCTTTGCACTGGGGATCTCTTGCCAATATAGCTTTAAAGTATGGATTTTAGGTCCAGATAGATCTTGCAAATGTAAATAATTATATTTATTTACATTTATTTACATTATAATACAGTGGCTGTATTATAGTACTTTATGAATTATGATAAACCATAGTCTTGTTTTGACTCATAAAGTAGGCACTTGATTTGTCTTTGTCATTGAGTGAGTTAGGTTGTGTTTAGGTGCAAGAGAAGACTCAGCTCAATATTATTTACATAATAAAGACATTTATAATCCTGTATGATGAGAAATCTGGTGTCAGGCAGTTCTGCAGCTCAGTGAAGCTTTCAGGGAACTACGCTTTTTCTCCATCTTTCTGCTTTGTAATCCTTAAGCATGTGACTGAACTAGGACTACACTCAGTAATCAACACCATCTCCCATCTACTCTGCTGCTACATGTTTTTTGTTTGTTTGTTTTTACAACAATAAGAATAGGTTTTGCTTATTCAGCACTTCCTTCAGGGCTACACATATATTCTACATATATTTTCCTTTTAATATAAGCTCTCTGATTCTGTCAAACCGTAAATATTGCCCTTCTGCCCCCACCAACTTCTTGGCGCAGGATTTACCTCACTGAGATGCCATACTTCTGCCACATACAACTTCTTCTTGGTGAAGTATCCTTAATGATTTCAGGTTCCAGATAATAAGTACTATTAGGAGATTGTATATGACCCCTCTTGTATATTTATAGCTTCCAAATAACATATTTATACATAAACTGTAATCTGGAGTTGGAGAGAATCCTGGAAATAATTACAACACAACAACAACCATGCTTTTTGTAGAAATTGTGCTGTTTGGGGTAGACATTTTATAGTAAGTAGGGAAGAGAGGGTTTGAATTACGAGCCTATTTAATAGTCTGAGAAAAAAATCCTGTGACTCTAATTATATTAACTCTGAAAGCTATACACTTTGTTTTAGACTTTGCTAAATTATTTTAAATTTCTTTCAGCATATTATGACAACACCATTTTTCATAGAGTTGTACCTGGTTTTATAGTCCAAGGGGGAGATCCTACTGGCACAGGGACTGGTGGAGAGTCTATCTATGGAGCCCCATTCAAGGTGAAACTGAATTTTTATTGTTATTTATTTGCAAATCAGTTTGGATTGCTTAATCGAAAATGACTGTGCCCCACGTGAAAAAAATGCATTTCACATTAGTGCACAAAATCTGGTACCTATCACATGTTTAGGATTATACAGGTATAAGAGCAGCACTTCCCCTATCAAGCATTCTAAGTTGTCTTATTGCTAACTTTTATGCTAGATTGAATTTAGGTGGAGCTGCGGGTGGTCATGAGGAAAATGTGAGTCAGAAAAAAACTATATAACATAATTCTTGATATCTGACAATATCTGATCTCTGGAACTCTGTAAATATAAAAGATTTTTAGAACATTTCATATGCCATCCTATTTTAAAATATTTTATTTAACACTATATGGAATTTATATTAATCTGTTTGGACCGTTATAATAAAATACCACTGATGGGTTGGCTTAAACAACAGAAATTTATTTCTCACAGTTCTGGAGGCTAAGACATACAGTACTGGCATTCAGTTCCCGGTGAATGGTCTCTTCCTGGCTTGCAGATGGCCACCTCCTTGCTGTGTCTTCACATGGTAGAGAGAGCGAGCTCTGGCGTCTCTTCCTCTTTTTATAAGGGCACTAGCACTCCTGGATTAGGGTTTCACACTTACGACATCATTTAACTCTTATCTCCTTACAGGCCCTATCTGCAATACAGTCACACTGGGGGTTAGAGCTTCATTGTATGAATTTTGGGGAGACGCAATTCAGTCCAAAGCAGAATTCATTCTTAATTATGCATGACAGACCTTTGTAGCCTAAAATGCATGCCATAACAGGAAATCACAATGGGACAGAAGAATTAGTATAAAAAAATGTTAGAAAAAAGTATATTAATCAAGAATAGGTCAGTGATTTGTTAACTGCCTACATAGATCTAAAAAGAAAAAAAAGATTATCATAGTTAATAATAGTGGGTTCAAATAAAAACTACAAGGTAGGTTATTTATTAATCTGATGGTACCAATATCATGTTCTTTGAATGAATAAACATCAGTAGCTCTTAAAATATGAGAATTTTTGAATACATCATGTTTATACTAATGAGCTAGAGGGTCTGGACTTTCTTTTAATTTTTTACTGGGTCACTGTGTGATTCTTGAGAAAAATACTTGAACTGTTTGCTTTAATTTTCAGATGATAATGGCCTTAGAAAATGAGGAATGGTTATAATAAAAAAGTCTCAAATATCACTAAAAAACTATTTTGTATTTTACCAAATTGAGATGTCTCATGATTTTAGAGCTTCCACCTAGTAAGAAGCATTTGTTTATTCTATTGTTTGGTGTAACAGAATTGCGCTTCTCATAATTCCTTTCTAAATTGAGATTTTTGCTTATTATGTAATATCGTTATCTTGTTAAGTTTTTCAATTAGGCAATTTTTGATACAGTATAAAGAGTTATGACTCTTTTTTGTTTGTTTTTTGTTTTTTTTAAGATTCTATTTATTTGTCACAGAGAGAGAAAGAGGGAGTGAGAGAGCACAAGCAGGGGGAGCGGCAGGTAGAGGTAGAGGGAGAATCAGGCTCCCTGCTGAGCAAGGCACCTGATGTGGGTCTCAATCCCAAGGCCCTGGGACCATGACCTAAGCCTAAGGCAGATGCTTAACCAACTGAGCCACCCAGGCATCCCAAGTTTATGACTCTCTGAGCTCAAATCTTTGACAATTATTTATTAAGGAAAAAATAACTTTTTTTCTGAAAAGCACTGATTACATCATATGGCTATATTATAAACGAGTCTAGTATCAGGTCTGGATAGAAATTCAGATGCTTACAGGCTAGTGAAGTCAAGTTTAACAGTACTGAAGGAAAGTAAGTATTGGATTTGATTATACTTGAAAATCAGTTAAATAAAACTTTAGCATTTTTTATTAGAAGTTGTATAGAACCTTGTTAACTAAGAGACTAATGTATGTTATGTAGCTCTACCATAGCAGGAAATCCACCTTAGAGAGGCTTGCTCTGGTTCTTTGGAAAACTGACAAATGGGACCAGTGCCAGTTCAGAAAATATTCAACAAAGACCTTTAAAAAAACAGTAAAGCACATAGCACGATTATAGTAGATTCCTTGAATTAAAAAACAAGAAGAAAGGGGGGCCTGGTGGCTCAGTCGTTAAGCATCTGCCTTCGGCTCAGGTCATGATCTCAGGGTCCTGGGATCGAGCCCCACATTGGGCTCCCTGCTCCATGGGAAGCCCTGCTTCTCCCTCTCCCACTCCCCTTGGTTATGTTCCCTCTCTCGCTGTGTCTCTGTCTGTCAAATAAATAAATAAGATCTTTAAAGAAAAAAAAAGACAAGAAGAAAGCCATTTTTTCATGACCTTTAAAATGGAGTGGGGAGGGGCAATCGTTGAAGACCCTGCAATGACTCAAAGGTAGTTTTTTTGGAGAAAAAAATAGAACATTCTAAAAAGTTAGATAACTTTGAGGGATGGGAATAGGGGAATGACTTAGAAATCTCTTCCCCTTTGAGTGCCCTTTTTCCATGTAAATAGGCAGCTTTCCCATAAAATAGGATAAATTTGTGGTTGAGGATGTTTAGAAGATGCTTACAGGCTAGTGAAGTCAAGTTTAACAGTACTGAAGGGAAGTAAGTATTGGATTTGATTATACTTGAAAATCAGTTAAATAAAACTTTAGCATTTTTTATTAGAAGTTGTATAGAACCTTGTTAACTGAATATGAAGACCCTTATAACTGAGATCATATACTAAACTTTTTTTTTTTTTTTTTAATGCTTCAGGATGAATTCCACTCACGGTTACGTTTTAATCGGAGAGGACTGGTTGCCATGGCAAATGCTGGTCCTCATGATAATGGCAGCCAGTTTTTCTTTACACTGGGTCGAGCAGATGAACTCAACAATAAGCATACCATTTTTGGAAAGGTTTGTGTCCAGTTATCTTCAGCTTCTGTGATACATATGACCAATTTATCTAGAAGCTGCCCTCATAAAAATATTTCCTAGGATTTTGTTTATTATTTCTAAAACTGATGGAATATATTCCTTTTACAATGAACTATGAGGGACCACCTTAATTTTTTATTTGTAAGTTTCAAATAAGTCATTGATTATGACTTTAAAAATTTTTTTCCAACATCATACTAATGATTTTAGCTACTGTGTCGCTCATCTGATATTGTTTTTATGTTTTCAGAAACCTAGGTATTATCTAGGTCACAACATTTAATAGTTTAAAGTTTATTTTTGTCGATGATGAATTCCCTTAAAGTGGAAGTTATGTTAATATTAAAACTTTTTACCTGAAATATTACTTTGGGTTGTACCTATTTAATCGTGCTCACACTTAACATCTTTCTTTAAAAGGGGATTCTGAGGTTTTGTTTTTTCACTCTCCCTTCTAAAAAATATATTCCCACCTGTTTAAGTCTTGGGCATGTTAGACATCATTATGTATAGCTCCCTCTACTGGTTCAATAGGAATGGTTTCCCCACAGTCTAGGCAAAACTGGACTTTGTGAGGATGAAAGGGAAAAAAACAGCACAACTGGAAAACTGATATTATTTTAAAACTGCTGAGAAATGTTGAATGAAAGGACCCATGCTGAAAACATGCAATACAATATGGTTGCCTAAAACTTAAAAACATAGGTTAAGAAATAGGTACATTTGAACCACTACAACACAGGTTGTCTGATGTTCATAGATTTTCCTTCCTATTATTTTTAAAAAAAAATAAAAGCATATAATAAAGTGATATTTATATTGTCATTCTGCACCGCTTTTTACAATTGCTAATATATACCTTTCACATTAGAGACACAGTATAGCATAGTGATAAGAATTCAGAAAGCCTGTCACTGTTGGTTCCGTAACGTCTTTGAATTTCAGTTTTCTTATCTAGAGAAGGAGGATAATGACAGTACCTGCTTTTAGGATGTTTGTGAGACTATAAGAAGATAATGTCTGCAAAGCACTTACGTATGATATTGTTATTTGCTTGTTCCACCCAATTCTAAAATCTGAATTTGTTTATTTTGTTTGAATGAAAAGTTGTCATTCAGTACGAGGTTACTTGGCATAATATTTTCACTTTTAATAAAACCTGATGTTAAATATATGTTGGAAGTTTTCTAAAAATGTTATTGAGGGATTGAACTCCCTTTCTGCTTTTTCCCCTGAAGATGAAGTTGCTTTATTTGCATTATTTAATGCATAGGCTTCTATATAAAAATAAGAGATTTCCTTTTAATTATCGGAAAATATTTTCAGAAGCCCTCCCTTATTTCCAAGAATGAATATAAGAGTTTACAGTTAAGTTTTCTTTTTTCTTTGATAGGTCACAGGGGATACAGTATATAACATGCTGCGGTTGACAGAAGTTGACGTAGATGAGGAAGAAAGACCACGTAATCCACACAGAATAAGAAGCTGTGAGGTAGGAACATGATGTCTAAGATGTAGCAGTTAAACTATCATGTAAGAGAAGCAGGCTGTTAGTATTTTTAAACTACTGGATAAAGGCTTTATACTAAATTAACATCACAATTCAGATTTTATCTCTGTAATTTAGGCACAATTTCTGATTAAGAATTTTTTTTTTAATTGAAGGTTTTGATTTCAAAGATGAGACTTTAGCTGATAATACAATGTATGAAAACCTTGACTTATAAGGGAAAGTTAGAAGAATTAGGCTTATTTAGTTCAATGAAGTGCCTTCCTAGGTAATTTCAGAGTGACCCTTCATTGAGGAAATAAGGTCCTTAGAAGCATTTGATTTGGGGTCAAAACTCTGAGTTTTTGTCTTGCTTACTAGGTATTATATTTTCTTGAATATTTTTCCCTTTTGTAAAATAAGGATAAAATACCTTTTACTTAATTGCACATAGGATTATCAGGAGAATCCAGTGAGGCCATGTAAGTGGAAGTACTTTATGTAGTAAATATATCACTAGACTTATAATAGTTATGTGAACAAAAAATACAGATGTTAACATTAACGCAATTAAATACTGGTTTTAATTTCTTGTGAAATTTTTAAAAATGGAATAATGTTTTCAAAATATTTTTTCCATAGGTTTTGTTTAATCCTTTTGATGACATCATTCCAAGAGAAATAAAAAAGTCAAAAAAAGAGAAACCAGAGGAAGAAGTAAAGAAATTGAAGCCTAAAGGCACAAAGTAATCAGAAATAATAGAATAATAGAAATTCATTCATTTTGTTTCCTTTTGTAACAACTGTTTACTAGTGAGGGGGAGGCCAGTGTGGACCAGGAAGATATCTGAATTATGAGGGTTTTTTTTTTCTAAATATGCATTTCTTTTATTAAAATACTGTATGTAACTTAAGCTAAAGAAGTATTGTGTCACATGTTTATATGAAATCTGTATTAATAAATATTTATGATCACTGTAGCAATTATGTATGTGAATGTGTTGTTAAGAATTTTTGTTTGTTTGTTTTTTTTACTTGTTTTTCAATTAATATATGCTCCGTGGAAAAAACTTGGAAAGTCAAGTATGAAGGATATAATGACTGCATGGTTACATAATTTAACTTTTCACTCCTGTTTTGGAGTAAATAAGTTTCAGTATTTTGTGAACAATATTTTTCACATTATTAGTTTTGTCTATTTTATTAAAATAGATATCAGAGAGTTAGATTTCAACTTCTTTTAGTGAATTGTAGCATCCTTATTAGTAATTTTAGTGTATTCATAGTTGTTAGATTCAGACAGTTCCAAATACAGTCCTGCCTGACTCCATTTATAAGAAGCAAAGTGTGTTCATATTTCTGAGCTTCAGTTTCCCCATCTTGTAAAATGGAGATTATAATTACAACATCTGGTTGTTAAGAAGAGAAAATGAGCAGGGGAATTTGAAAACACCCAGTGGCATAGGTATTCAATTACATTTGTTTCTTTCCGTGACATCCTACAGTATAAGGAAGTTAAGCTGCTTTTATAAACTGTCAAATGGGAGCCATTTCAATAAGCAGTTGATGTCTTGTGGCAAAATAAATTCTTATATAGCGGAGTATTTGATATTCAATTTTTTGATTCTTTTCTTTTGACTAATTTATCTCTGGGTTAAAGGTCGCGGTCACCATATTCAGATACAATATTTCATCACTATTATTTATCTTGACAACAGCCCAAAAGCTGGGTGTTTTTGTTTTTGTTTTTAATTCATAGCAAATATATTAGGGATGATGTAGTCATTGATCGCATCTAGGTTTTGAAATAAAAAATTCCTCTTGTTGCCAAATCTTTTATTTTTTCAGTATTTGAGAGAGTTTTAATAACTTATTATTTATCTTCCTTGGGATGTCTTTAGTTTGAAGGCTCATAGAAGACAAACAGTTTATTCTTCCCTATGGGCATTTTTTTTGTTAAGTTTACTGCTTATATTTTTTTTGACAATGTGTAACATCAATTTTAAAGTATTATGACATTTTTAAAGATTAAATTACTTCCTATTTGGAGTGCTCTCAGGGCTATATATTTATTAGGTTTTCAGAAAACTCCCTTTTGCTAACCAGTTTTTATAAATATAAAAGGCTTAATTATTTCTGTCATGCTTGACTTAATATATTTAATGGTAGTGCTCAGGACGGATCTTTGGACATTTGTTTCATCTAATATACTAAATATCTGTGGTCTGAGGCCAATGCCTTAACATTATACTGAAAATACGATCCTTAGTATATTTCTGCTGAATACTAAGTCATATTGTATATTCCTGAACAGTTAAAATGTGTTCTTCTTGTAAATTCTATTTTACAAGAACAGCATTGTTCTTGACAATATAGCATTTATAAGTTTTGTTTAATTTTCTCAATTTTCTTTCATTCTTATTTCCTTTTTTCTTTCCTTTTTTTAATAAGAAATTTTAGTTTACTTTCATTTGGAGAGGAAGCTGAAGAAGAAGAGGAGGAAGTAAATCGAGTCAGTCAGGTAAAATTCTAATCCCTTTGTTCTGAATTCTAAAAGATACTGGGGTCTATATCTCACTCATTTTTGTATCTCCTGCTATATATACGACACAGCATGTTTTTCATGGTACACAGTCAGGAAGTGTTCATTGAACTGATTTGTAAAATGATTTGTTGTCAGTAATATTTGCAACTCCTAAGATGATATGCTCTCTTGAAATTAGAGTTTTGTGGGGTTTCTTAACCTGGCTTTTTTTTTTATCAGTTAGAACTAGAGTTAAAAAATGACTTAACCTTGTAATTCAGATTTTAATTGCTGTTTGTTTTAAGTGGTTTGCTAGATGATAATGATTATGATCATTATTATAATAAATAGTGACAGACCAAAGCTTTTATATTCATTTTAATATTATCTATCTATATTTATTAATGTCATTAATTCTCATCACAGCCCTTTAAGATAGGTATTATCATTATCCCAGTTTTACCCCAAAATAAATTAAAGTATAGATAAGTTGTAGTTTGCTCAGTCACACAACCAGTAAATAGCTAGAGCTAGGATTTGAACCACGTAACATACATGTATTTGGATTATATCTTGCTTCCTGGTCTTCTACACCACCAATGCTTCCCCTAGGCCTTTAAGTGTGGTTTTCCTGAATATCACTTTTGACACAATACTCATTGCTGAAACACCTATGCCTTGACAATATTAGAGCAGTGAATCTGTTAAATATACTCCAAGAAAATCTTCCTCAAGGGTTTTTACTCCCAAAGATTCTGGTGTCTTCCCTCAGATGATGAAGAAATGGAAATTTGTTTGGAGAGTGAAATGGGGGAAGGGGTGGGGGTTGGGGGTAGCCATTGATACAGGCATTTTTAGTGGATTATAATAATAGTGGAGGGTCGAGGGACACCTGGATGGCTCAGTTGGTTAAGTGTCTGATTCTTGATTTTGGTTCAAGTCATGATCTCAGCATCGTGAGATCGAGTCCTACGTCGGAAGATTCTCTCTACCTCTCCCTCTGCCCCACACCTCCTCCCTCTCTAAAAAATAAAAGTGGACGGTTGAAATGTAGAATTTTTTAAAAAGTGGACAATTCCTGTTCTTACAGCTGTTTATAAAGAAAATCATAATGCCTTTAAATCACTCTTCTGTAAATAGATTACCTTTTTGCAGTGTTTAAAAAAAAAACAAAGAAAGAAAATTAGTGAACACAGAGACCTAAAGGGTTAGAAGTTTTGTTGTAGTAATTAAAACTCTATAACTTAGCCCTTTCTTATTTGCTTAATATAGTTACCTGTTTCTAACCAACACTAACAATAGCACTGACTTAAAAGTACATTATTTTTACCCTTGTTTTTAATTCTTTATGCATGTGCTTCCCTCATCATAGAGGATGATTTTGGTAGGCTAATGTTGGACATATAGTAAGCACACTACTTCTACCCATTGCATTAAGACTGAATTGAAATGGACATGTGTAAGAAACGTTCTGGTCATAATTTTTTCTTGCTGTCTTCAGTATTCCAGATATTTGATACCATGGATTCTCAACTTCCACCTGTATACTAATATTCTGAACTCTAGGACACACAGATGAATATTATTTCTGGGCTTTTATCCCACATTCTTGATATCCTTTAGGAAACATCTCTACTTTAGATGTCAAAATTAAATTCATCTTTATATGAAAACCGCCGTTCCCTAGGCCTCATCAACATTATCAATCACTCTGGCACCTCGATATCTCAGAAGTTATCTTCTTTAGATGTCAGTGCACTAGTCTTGCCTTATTCATGATCCAAATTTGTGCCTTATTAAAATGAAAGATATACCATATGTCATGATCCTTTGGGTATATTTGTAAATGGACAAAACCACAAATGTTAGATCTGGAAATTGCCTGGAGTCCCTTTCAGGATGTTTTCTAAAGACGTCCAGTGCCCTTACATACACGTGTCTTCCCCACAATCCCCCCACTCCTGTTTTTCCTTTTGCTTGGGGTAGGTTCTCCTTTATTTGGTTAATTTTTTTCCTTTAAGATTTAGCTCCACTATCAAGTCTGGACTCCCTCCACCTCCCTCCCCTACCCATCTCCCACGCAGGCTGAGTTTAACTTCTCTCCATGGTAATCTGTCTGTGGCTATCAAAGCATATGTTGTATTGTACTGTACTGTAATTATTTTCCTCTCTGCTACCTGTGCTAAATACTTATTTTATGTAACCTCTATAACAATCACGTGCTATAGATGTTATTATTCCTATTTAAGGGAAGAAATCAATACTCAGAAATGTTAAATCACTGATGTAAGACCGTGTAATTAGGAGATGGTACAATCAGAATTTTGAACTTAGATTTCTATAGCCATTTAAGTCTCTAATATGATTTTGAATGCTGCAGAAGCTGCTTCCTTCAAGCCCAAGCCATTGAGAGGGCTGGCAGGAAATTACACTGGTAGCACAGCATTCTGGGGTAGAAGGCAGCTCAGTGCACTTGGCCCCTTGCCCTTTCCTAACTCACACAGGGGCCTGGATATTAGGCTGAGCCACCCTGAGGAGAGAACAAGGGTAGGAGAAAGCAGTTTTTCTATTAGTCTTTTCGTTGGATTAAATTTCTGGTCTAAAAAAAAGAAAAATTTCTGGTCTAAAGTAAGTTTTATTCACCATTACTTTGAGATCGACTTTACTAGGAAATTAGTTTGAATTTTTTCTCTTTGTAACAACAGTATATATTAAATGTTTAAAGCATATCTTCCTCTGCTGCTTACTATTATACAAAGTAAGACAAACAAAATGTTTAACTTACACTGACTCTGGTGAACTTGATAATCCTAAAGCAATCAGTGTTTGCTACGAGGTTGAAATGTGCAAGGATACCACTGCAGATAGTGTTGGCTTGCCCTTTATGTTGCTCTCAAACCTGAAAAACACTTCAAACTGTGGAAAGACTAAGTAAATTCCTTCCTTTTTGCCAAGAAAATTGCAACCTACAGTCCATTATCATGTGAATAATATAAGCCTAGTATTGTGTCATCATATTTCTCTCATCTGACTCTTTGCTTTGTGAAAAAATTATCAAATGTTTGTTTCTGACTCTCAAATCTGTATCTCTAGGCTGGCTTACTTTTCTTTTCTCCAGCTGCCTACTGGCCATCTCTCTATGTTTGAATATCTCACTAGTAACCCAAGTCCTGGCCAAGGCTTGATTCATTATCTTTGTTTCCCAGACTTTTCCCTGTTTTGTGACTTCTTTTTCTACTCCCTGGTATCAGTATCCTCTAGAGAAGAATTTTAGATTCTGACTTTTTTCTTCTTTCTCTGCAAAACCAATTTGTTGCACTGTTCTAGCAATTTTCCATCCATGACATATCTCAAATGTTTTCCTTTTAATTTATTTTGCTACTGCTCTCTTTCAGGCCTTCATTTCTAGCCTGGGCTGCTGCCCTAGTCTACGGCTGGTCTCCCGTCTCCTTGCTCTTCCTTCCCTTCCACTCATTACCATCAGAACAGTCTTCCTGAAACCTCATTAAGGTGTCACGGTTGCTCTCTGTTGACTATAGAAATAAGGCCGTGACCCCCTTTACCAACTCTGCCCTCTAGTTTACTTCTTAAACCACTTAAAAACCACTGAAAAATCAGGTCCAACATTGTTTTAAAAATTAAAAATTAAATCCCTACACCCTTCTCAGACCTACGGAATTAGAATCTCCAAGGGAGGGGCCTGGGAAGCTGTACTTTTAGTGAATTCTGTGGAATTCTTATCAGGGAAATGTAGGCAACACTGTATTAGCAGAGCTGAACTATTTGCTGTTCTACATACATGTTTTGTGTTTTCCTTTCTGTCTGTCTTTGTTCATGTTCTTTTCCCTGCCTGAAGTGTCCTGTCCCACTCTGGATGTCAAAGTCGTACTTATTTTCAACACCTACAATACCATCTTTTCTAAATGTCTTTTCTTAGTCGTTCCTTTTTCTTATCTAACCTTTGCCTGTCTTGTGATACTTACATTTTCCTTTTAAAAACATCCATTTTGACTCTGAAAAACAAACTGAGGGTTCTAGAGGGTAGGGGGGTGGGGGGATGGGTTAGCCTGGTGATGGGTATTGAGGAGGGCACGTTCTGCATGGAGCACTGGGTGTTATGAACAAACAATGAATCATGGAACACTGCATCAAAAACTAATGATGTAATATATGGTGATTAACATAACAATAAAAAATTAAAAAAAAAATAAAAAAAAATAAAAACATCCATTTTGTTTTATTACACAAGAAACATACAGCTGTGTTCTCAATGTATACTAAAACATTATACCCTTTTCCTTCTGCTTTATTAAGCCTGTAGAGTCCTAGGCTGTGAGCTCTCTGGTAAACTGTGTCATCTTTGGGTGGCAGTGGGTTGGAACAGAAAGAGCATGAGTTTGGGATCAGACATACTCATATTGGCACTTCGCTTCCCACTGATACTCAGTGACTTTGGATAACAATCTCTCTGAGCCTCAAGTTTCCTCTTTGTAACATGAAATAAGGATGTGGATAGTCATTACTTCGATACAATATGCAATCTCGGAAAATGTTTTTGAAAGTCAAATGTCTTAAGCAATATACTCTGTGTAATAATTTATATTTGATTCTCGGAAAGCTAAAGAATATCAAACAATCTCTGGTATGATTGTGATTATGATGCAGAAGCTGCTGCCCTCATGCTGAGGCAGTCCAGAGGGTTGGCAAAAAACTTCACCAGCAGTTCAGCTTTCTGAGGTTAGAAGCCTTAACTCGGCCCAGTTGCCCGAGTGCTCTTCCTGAGCACTCTCACTGGGTCCTGGATAGTAGCTTGAGCAGCCTTGGAGAGCATGGGGGTACACCTGTATATCATGACCCCCCAACAACCTATTCTCCACATGTGAATGTGTCTTGGCACATTGTGCAGAATCTTCAGCTTATAGAATTCAGCTCCTTTGTCTGTTTATATAGTGGAGTCATGAATAAGTTTAGCTTGAGAAAATAGAACAATGATAAAGAAAATCATTGAAGTTTATTGGCTTAGAAGAAAGGAAATTTCTCTAGAGGGCATGAGACAAATTCTAGAGTGAATCAAAATGGAAGTTTATTTTATTTATTTTCCTTTTGTAATGTATTTCAGACTTTGAGAATCCCTCCAATACATTTTACCTTTGGGGTAAAATGAAACCTTGGTAAGAAAAAGGAACACTAGCCTGAACAGTGGGAAAATATGACCAACAGATATATTTCTGAAAAGTTAGCCTCACTGTTTTTAAATGTGTGTAATAATTAGAACCAAAGTGAAGTAAGGGTCTTTTACAATGACTAAGAACAATTTTCAGTTTCAGTGCTTGCGTGAAATTAAATATTTCTAGAGGTCTTGAAAATAATTGTTTCATTATTCATTTGCTTATCAAGTTTCTTTTTTCAGTGACTCTATAGTGTGTTAAGCTTTATTCCAGAACCTGTCTAACATCACAAGTTAATAATTGGTAAAGTCTGAACTGGGGCCTTGCCTTATGTGAAAGGAGAAATAAGATAGAGTCCCCTCTGGTTTATGGATTATCAGTGTGGGATTACAGACACTACTTCACCCCACTCATTTATTCATGACAAGCTACCTCTCCCACATGGGTTATCTTTCCTTCATTATTTATTTCAGTATCTTTCTACTACCTGATAAAATCTCTTTTAGAATAATAGAATTTTATAGCTCAAAGGGATATAGTCCAACTTCCTTTCTTTATAGATGAGGAAACTGAGACTCTGGTTAAGTGACTTGTCAGACTGACTTCATTTCCTTTTTGATAGGATTGCATGATAGGAGGATGCCATAATAACATATTTTGAGTTTTGGAAAGCACATTGTCAGAGTCTCTCACGATATTCTTGTGGACAGCATGAGGAAATGGGATCTGGGAGATAGTATAGTCAGATGGATTTATATCTGATTGAATACTTCTGCCCAAAGAGTGCTTTGTTGTCAACCTGTGCATGATTATTTGAGCTAGTAAGTTAAAATGTAATGGGAGTACATGTAAATTCTATACTTGAATTTAATGCAATCAGCTGAATAGGTATAAGACTTAATAGGCTGTAAGCCCTAGTTGAATTATTAAGATTAAAGTCTCTGGAATAAGAAATTTAAAATTCTTTGCATTTTGAGTGGTCACATTTTCAGCATTTTGTTCAGTTCAGAACACATTTAAGAAGGATACTGACAAAGAAACAGAAAGAAAGAGAAAGAAACAAAGAAAGAAAGGAAAGAAAGGAAAGAAAGAAAGAAAGAAAGAAAGAAAGAAAGAAAGAAAGAAAGAAAGAAA